>NC_086179.1:91454551-91757581 GCF_023053635.1 Elgaria multicarinata webbii | reverse complement strand
TGAAGCTCAGCAAATTTGCTGGACTAGTTTTTCTCTCCTTATATTGGGAGCAGCCCGAAGCTTTTCCATTTTCACCAGGCTTTTGGAAAGTAGTGCACTGCTTTTTTCTGTTTTGATTCTGTTGATATTGACTTCTTTTTTAAATTAATGCTGTTTCTACCTGTTTTTAGTTATTGTGATGTTTAATGTTGTTTTGTGATTGTAAGCTGGGCTGTTGGGGGCTGGCTGGCTGGCTGGCTGCAATCACCCAATGCAGTCTATTTTCTTCAGTTGAAGTGAATGATTGCCATGAATTCCTATTGAGAAAGTTAAAATGTTGCTCTTAAGAACATTGTTACAGTGAGGACAAAATCTGTTCTCCGTATCTGATTGCTGGATAGTCTCACCCTCTATGACCAGGATCCATGGATGTGTCCTTCAACACCTCCTTAAACATCAGAGATGGGCATTTTGCTAGCTTTTTAATATTGGTGAGCTGAGTTTCGAAGTTCTTTTTCTGGCTGACCACAGAAATAGGAAGAACTTTTTCTAAATAAAGTTAGAAAAACGACGAAGTGTATTGTGTCACGTTAAAGATGAAGAAATTATGGTAAACTTTCATGGACTAGAGCCCTCTTCATTAGTAAACCAATGTTCCTATGTTAATTAACAAGGCCTTTTTCATCTTTTTTTTTTTTAATCTGCTTTTACCAAAGCAATCCAAGCCCCTGGAAGCTGTTGCACTTGTACCTTTCCTCTTGTCCTAATGAACGTCAGGTTTTCTTTCTTTGGTTCTCCCATTCCCAATGCTCACCCTTGACCTTGTCTCCACAAACAGTCCTCAGGCTTTTTAAAATTTTACAGTTTCCTCGGGCACTAACATCTTGAAAACATCATGACAACTGGAAAGCAATAAAAACAAAGAAGCATGTGGAGTGTGTTTAATTGATTTTCTTTCTTTCTTTTTTTTAAAAAAAGTGCATGTCAATTGCAAGGCCATAATGTTTAGAGGCAAAATGCATTCATCTTAACAAAGGCCATGTTTTATATATGTGTCTCGTTCTTTAGTACTAGAAGGAAGGGAAGCTAATGACTTCATGCATGGTTTTCTTTGTTTCATGGAAATCAAATTAACCACTATCAAGCAAGTACCTAAGGGAAGAGAATCTTGCATTGCATTTAATACATCATTAAAAAAAATGCAATTCTAAACTTTTGTCTAGTTCAGACTGCAAGTCAAAGAGAATACTTATCACTGACAAAATACTCTGTGGTAGATTATCAGGGAATCTAAATACAATCAAGGTTGTCTGTCAGTATTTGGTTCATGTTTGTAGTTAAGGAAATATCTGCTTAAAATGCTCAATGACTTTAGATAATGGACATGAGGTGCACATGTTTATATTGCAGAGCATCTAATGGAAGAAAATTAAGCCCTAATGATCCCATCTCAAAAAGGATTATTATAGATCTAGCAAAGGGCAGCTCAAACGAACCTGGAATTGGAAAATCTTTAGTATGAGGAAAGGCTAAAGCACCCCTTTTAAATGTGGATCCACTACTTTTAGCTGAATTTGTGGTTTTCAATGCACCTCCTCCCATGTCCTCTAGCACAGCAGTCCCCAACCTTTTTGGCACCAGGGATCGGTTTCGCGGAAGACAGTTTTTCCACGGACCGGGTGTGTGTGTGTTGAGGGGATGGTTTTGGGATGATTCAAGCGCATTACATTTATTGTGCACTTTATTTCTATTATTATTACATTGTAATATATAATGAAATAATTATTCAACTCACCATAATGCAGAATCAGTGGGAGCCCTGAGCTTGTTTTCCTGCAACTAGACACTCCCATCTGGGGGTGATGGGAGACAGTGACACCCGAAGTGTGTTGCTTATGTCCAGTCTACTCCATAATCTCGTTTTGGTTGTTGTCAATGAGAATGCGGCCCGGTTCCTAACAGGCCACGGACCGGGACCGGTCCGTGGTCTGTGGTCTGGGGGTTGGGGACCCTTGCTCTAGCACATGCAGAGAACGCAAGAGAGAGAGAGTGAGAAATCTAGCAGAAATGCAAGTCCCTCTAAATGTGAGTTACTTTTCCAGCTCTACTCACATACTAAGATCCAGGTATGAGGACACGTTCCTTTAAAAAGTAGTTAGGAAATAAGACTGACAGAGCAATCCTATACATGCCTACTCAGAAGTAAGTTCCATTGAGTTCAGTGGGATTTACTTCCACAATTGTAGCCTTAAGTATTTTTCTATCTGATTTCTGAAAATCTTGCTGAAGTGCAGACATCAGTTCTTGATAACATGAATAGAGACTTGGGCTCATAGCTTTAACTGATAAATTGAAGCTCATTTTGATAATTAATGACATATTGAAGTTCACACTTTTCTCCCCAAGCAAATGTTTATTGGTGAGACTGAGAATAATCATAGAAATTTACACAACTAGTAAGCAAATATTCTTAGGTATTATTTGGGTAGAGGTCATCAGAGATTATGCAGGGATCAGGACAGAAGCTGATCTCAGAAGGTACCCATATGGATGATCTCACCATACTAAACAGTATTTAAATTTAATCAGTTACTCATTGATGGTTAAAGCATTAATGGTTGATCATCTTAAAACTCCTCGCTTGACTACTGTGTAATAAATATATTAAATAATTGCAACTTGCTATTTAAAGGTTCTTCTGATTTCTGAAATACACATGAATTGTGGAAGTTAAAGCTACAGTTCATGCATTGTCATGTACTTTTTACAACTAATATGAATTACAGTGCAATCCTATAAATGTCTACTCAGAAGTAAGCCTTATTGAGCAATCTTATACATGTCTACTCATAATAAGATGCACTGAGTTTACTGAGACTTATTCCAAGACACTAATGTATAGGATTACAGCGTTAACTCCTTTAAGATCAGGTATCACTTAGCATACCTGGACATTTTAATTCTGAAATATAACCACTTAGAATGTTGTGATCAGTAAGCAAATTCCTTTATTGTCAGAGCGGAATGAGACACTCATTTATAAACATTCTTAAGTTTGCGTGTGTATATATATGTGTGTGTGTGTGTGTGGTTTAGGACACTTGCTTCTACTTTCTGAGTAAACACATATAATATTGCACTGCACCTCACTTAAAATATGCAAAGTGTTTTGTACGCTTGAAGCAGATTAGATCAATTTTGACTGATTATTTCAGTAAAGATGAGAAACGTATCTGTTAATATTAGGTCAGGAGTGTTTAGCTGAATAATTATTTAAATTAATTGGTTAAAAACTTTTTGATTTTCTAAAAAAAAAGGCTCCAATTAATTGGGCAGCAGAATTTTAAAACAATTTTGATTGCTTGTAATGCAGGTGTTTGCAAATAATATACAGGCACAATTTTGGAAGAGGTATTCCACCTTCTATCCCACACAGGACAAAATGCTTCTTGTAAGATTATACTTCTTTTGACTCATGTCTGGTTCATCTAAAAGACAAAGCAAGTGCTTCTTTTTCTTTTGGAATGAATGATTGTATTAATATAAAGATGTATACAGAGTGAATAAATTAGTTACAGCAGATATGATTAATTGACTAAGTTTTCTTGAATAGAATGACAGTTCTAACTGATTTTCAAAAAGTAAAACCATCCAAATGTATTCTGAGATGTGTATTAGAATTGTAGGTTATGGATTCCCACATATATGCATTAATATGGTTTGTTCATTATATTTCCATGTCTTTAAACGAAGCCAGTTTTCCTCTTCAATGCTTCTTTACTGACACATCATATATTTCAAATTGTATTTTTTCAACATATATATTCCCTTCAGATGTCTGAATAAATACTTCCATATAGCCAACTGCTGACATATCAGCAATGAAAACATTACATTTCAAGTCATTTTAGTACCCAAACTCTGCTGTATATGATTTCCCCAAGTGCTATGTTTTGCAATTGGATAGCTGATTTAGATGAAAAGATGTTTAAGATTTATGCAGGCAGACAGCTTCCTGATGGCTGTATTTCTGCAGAGGTTCAAGAACATAAATTATTGAAAGTCAATTGCAATTTATGCTTCCCAAATTAGTTCCAGATCCAATTGTAAAAGGGCACAGTATGAAAGAAAAACATACATTCTGACTAAATATGGCTCAAGTTTGAAGATCTGTCATCATACAAGCTCAGAGACAATGCTTAGGGTAGGGGAGTCTAGACTATAGTTTAATATTATTGTTGTTCATTTTTCTTCTGGTGGATGACTTCGTCTGTTACCATAAAAGCATCCTTTACTAGTATAAAGGTAAAGAAAAGAAAAGAAAAATTAAACAACCCACTATGGCTTATTCACAGGGTGGCTTACACATGTTACCATTCAGATTAATCAAAATGCTATGCAGAGGCATGAGCTAGGGAAGTGTAAATCTGAATGGTAACATGTGTAAGCCACCCTGTGAATAAGCCATAGTGGGTTGGTTGTTCATGGAACAACCCACAGTATGCCTGACAGACAATTGGGCTAACCATGGTTTGTTCTTCCCTCCAGCCAATTCTGGCACATATCCCAGGGGACTTTATGGCAAAAAGTGTCTTGTCTCACCCCTCTTGCTCCGATTTCTACCCCTTTTCACTACCCCTTTTTGTGCAACCCCTTGTTTAAAGAGCCTCGTGTGGCGCAGAGCGGTAAAGCAGCAGTTTCTGCAGCTGAAACTCTCCCCACGGCCGGAGTTCGATCCCAGCAGAAGCTGGTTTCAGGCAGCCAGCTCGGGTCCACTCAGCCTTCCATCCTCCCGAGGTCGGTAAAATGAGTACCCAGTTAGCTGGGGGAAAAGTAATAGCGGCCAGGAAAGGCAACGGCAAACCACCCTGCTATAAGGCCTGCCTAGAAAATGTCAGCGAAAGCTGGCGTCCCTCCAAGAGTCAGTAATGACTCAGTGCTTGCACGAGAGGTTCCTTTCCTTCCTTCCTTGTTTAATTATTATTTTTCGGTGTCGTTCCAATCGCTACCACTTTTTGTTCCCCGGGATTTTTAATTTTATTTTTTGGTTCCTCAATAATGCACACTTGGTCGTAATTTCGTGTATGTGTGTGTGTGTGTGTGTGTGTATATATATATATATATATATATATATGTCAGTCTTATGCAAGTGTGCACTTAAGGCTGCCAATATATGCAGTCTTGCCAGTTCAATTTACTTGTGGGTTTCACCTGTCAAAGGGAGCAGGGAAAGGGGAGTAGGTAAGGTACAAGGAAATTGACAAGATAAGGTCACATATCAGCTAACTTGCAGACAGTTGCAAATGACTGTTAGTGGTTGGAGAAATAATGACACAATTCAAAAAGTACTGAAAATGAAGAGGGGAAGCCAAGGAAGTGAGTGGTGGAGGGACAATATCTCTCCCTTGAAAATGGGATCCTCCCACTCTTAGGTGTTTAACAATTTTCAGTGTCTCCCCATCTTTTCAACACTTCCCTGACTCTCCAGCTACTCCAGAAAGGGGAGAGATTAACTTGCCCCCACTTTCCACTTCTACTTTTCTGAGCACTTACTACTGCAGTGACTGAAGTTTTTGAAACACTTACTGCTAAAGTTTTTTGTTTTTTTTTAATGCAAAGAGATATGCAAAGTTAAGGGCTGGGAAGTAAATGGAGAGGAAATTTAAGCACCTGCAGTGCTTTTCCATTTACTTCCCAGTCCTAAACAATTGCGCAGATATTACTGACAGTTTTAAAAAACCTAATCCTTAGAGGGTGACAGAACGGGATAGAGCAAATGGCCAGCAGCATCCTCAGAACACCCACACACACACTGCAATAGGGTCCCATTCACTTTGTCCATGCAGCTGCCTTCTCAGTTTTTAGAGTTTTTTTCCAACTGTCAAGGAAAGAGGAAGTGCTCAAGCACATCACTTCTCCAACTTCCAACAATTGATGGTTTGGAATGTTGTGTCTGAACTAGGCTGATGGCACACCTGCCAACCCACCTCAGGAATATTCAATGTACTCATGTCTGTTTCTCAAATAGCCAGAAGTAGGTAACACTTCTGTTTAGATAAGAAGGGAATGGCTTTAGTGTACTCTAATAAACAGAAATTATGACGTTACAGGTAATCTACTACTGAAAAATATTTCATGGTTATTTTTTATAAAGCAATGATGTTCCTAGTTCATTGTGTACAATATACATGGTGCGGCTTTTTTGCTAATCTGAATACTGGTTTCTTCCCCTCCCTCCCCTTAGACATTGATGAGTGTGAAAATGACTTCTACAATGGAGGCTGCGTACATGAATGCATCAACATTCCAGGCAACTACAGGTGTACATGCTACGATGGGTTCATGTTGGCTCATGATGGTCACAACTGCCTCGGTGAGTCATTTTGTGGAAAAATTGCTTGGTCATTTTATGCAATACCTCACATAGCTTTTGTCAAACAAAGCCCACTATTATATTATTATTATTATTATTATCATCACCATCATCATCATCATCATCATCATCATCATCAAATTTTTATTGTTTCACAAACATACATAATATAAAAGCATTACATAATGACATTACATCCAAGGAAAAGGGGGGAAAGGAAAAAGGGAAGAAGAAGAAAAACACACACACAAAGGTTATTTTCAGCTCTCTACATATCACAAACGTGAATTATATTATCTCCTTGTTTGATACATTTAACACAATACTCAAATTCTTTTCCCCCCTCTAAGTTAACTATATCTCATACACTGGATCCACAGACAGTTTTTTCTCTGTTTCTTGCAAAAATTCTACCAGAGGATTCCATTCCGATATGAACGTGGCTGTTGATTTATCTCTCATTATCGCTGTAAGTTTTGCCATCTCGGCCAACTCCAATATCTTCAACAGGCATTCTTCCATTGTTGGCGTTGCTTCATTTTTCCACTTCTGTGCGTTTAGTAGTCTTGCTGCCGTTGTCATGTATAAAAACAAAGTTCCCCCCTTCTCTTTCAGTTGGTTGTTGATTAGTCCCAATAGAAAGGCTTCTGGTTTCATTTGTATATTAGTCTTTAATATTTTTTGAATTAAAGAGCGATTTTTGTCCAGAAAGAACAAAAGCTTTTTTACAAGTCCACCAGAGATGATGAAAAGTTCCTTCTTCCTCACATTTCCAACATTTGCCTAAAGCTCACTATTATCCAGTTATAAGTTTGGGAAGGAGATCAGGATAATTTTATGCCAGACCTTGAACTGAGTATCCCCCAGCATTTTGCTCATGCTGTTCAGATTATAAGGTGCTATGAGCATTGAGAAGGCACTGCTATTGAGCATTGAGAAGGCACTGGAACAGTGTTCCAAACCAGCCTGTGTGTGTGTGTGTTTATTAAATGGTATATCTGAGAAAACAGAGTATTTTCTAATGGTAATTTAGGATATTATGACAAATACTCTGTAAATGTTTTCTGTTTAGTTCTGAGGCTTCTATTTGTGCATAAGAACAGAGAATGCTGTTCTTATGACAAAATAAAGTAATGCAGATGTTCTAGCAGTGAGTGATTCATGATGCTGAAACTTGGTTGTGCAACTGTAGAGCTCAGTTATTGATTTCTAGTAGTACATAACTCTCATCCAGCAATATCTAGATGGATATTGCTCGAATCTCATGATTCATGACTGAGAATTTCTGTTACATTAAATTCAGTTATCGTAAGTATCATTCAAAACATATTGGCTTGGATCCAAAATATTGCTGTATATGTCTCACTGATTCCTCCGCACTCAATCCCCAAAAGTTCCTCTGGAGGGTGCAATGGGATCTTTGGATCCAATCCAAACATTCCCTACCAATATGAATGAAGGAGATAATTATACAAAATTTCACCGATGTCAATTTGCACTCAGTGTGACTGTAGGCAAAGGGGGAATTTCTGGAATAGATTTTGGTAATTCTTCAGCTTTGCATTATCCTTCATTCATATTTGTAAGGGGATGTTAATTTAGATGGATTGCAGAATCAGTCCATTTGCTGCTTTTGATATGAGCATTTACATTTAAGTTATCATAGAAATTATTATTATTATTATTATTATTATTATTATTATTATTATTATAAAAGCTCATTTAGTTCTTTTAAATATAGTGTTAGACATTCATTCCCTGAAACAAGCAGAATCAAAAGTAATAACCAGGGTGGGGGGAAATTGGTGGTTCTGTGGCCTCGAATAATATTGAGTTGCTATGTTTCCCATAGGAAGAAAAATCCTTGCTTTTGCTCATTTGCATACTTTTAGTCATCTAGATGTAGGCAGATTTTAAAATGGCATCATTGAAGCTGGGACATTATAATTCAGCTAATTGCAATAGTAAGAGTAAATGGATTTATTTATTTTTTGCATTTCCACTAAAGCGTATCCAATTATTCATGTTGTGAATAAATGGGTATATTTTCTTGAAGTTGGTATTAATTGTACTTAAAATCATATATATATATATATAAATGCTTGTGAATGTGGTTTAAAAGCATGGTTAAAACTAATGAGTGCAAGATTTCTTTTGTAATGCAAGATTCAGTTAGGTATATTTCATTTAATTAGTCATGGTGAAGGATGGGAAGAAGACGAACATCATGGCTAAAGAATTTGAGGGAATGGTATAGCTGTACTTCTATACAATTATTTAGAGCAGTGGCATCAAAACGAAAAATGGCTGTAATGATAGCCAATTTCCAATAGGAGAAGGCAACCTAAGAAGAAGAAGGATGGGCTAAAGCCACCTGGGAAATGGTGCTGGTCTTACCAAAATTATTTTGGGTTCTCCCAAAATTCCTTAGGAGGAATTTCCAAATTGTCTTTAAAATTTGCTTTAAGTAGAATCCAGTGACTGCCTAGAAATGTACCCGTCCCCCATTTTCTCACACCAGTTTTTGCAACCCCAAATCTGGTTTTAATTTCGGTGGCAGTTCCATTCATTATTTTCATCTTTACAGATGGGGCCCAATATTATTTATGTACGTATTTCACTTATCCGTACTCTTCTTCTGAATAGCTTAGGTTGGCTTACATGCGATCTCCCAGCAGTCTCCTATCCAGGTGACTTCTACAGGCTGACCTCCTTTCCTTCTGCAGTAAAAATACACCATTTGCATTAAGAAAATTCATTTCCCCGAGAAATCAAGTGGAAGGCAGGCAAATTCTTTTCGGGTATCAGGGCTGAGGGTGGGGTTTCTCCCATGGTTTGATGCTGCAGTCCCAGGAGAGAGCCTTACACTCCTTCACCCCAATCTCCATTTGTGCATGTCCTGGGAAGTGTGTGGGGAGCCGCACGATTGGAGGCTCTCCACGCGCTTCCCAGGACGAATGGCACATGCCTACAGAGCCCCGCTGGGCAAGACCGGCAGGGGTTTCTGCTGCTCTTGCCTCGCGACTCTGTAGGCACATGAAATAGTCAACAGAGCCCACCACACACCACACAATAATCAATGGTTGTGCAGATAGTCAACTCTGTACACCGTTGATTATTTGCATTGGTTATTTCACTGAAATAACCAACCGTTGTGTGGAAAAGACTTGACAGATGACGCAATAGTCAACAGTAAGTTGCCTGTAGATAACATCAGGCAAAGTATCCAGTCAGATAACAATACTGCATACATGTTTGTTCTACTATGTAACATGCCAAGTTTAATCTAGGGATGCTGCAATAATCCACCGATTTAGTTTTCTAATAAAGATTTTGGCCTGGTTCAGACAAAACGCTAAACCATGCTGCTTAACCACAGCATGCATTAAGGTTAATGCATTCCCTTAACCATTTTGTGGTTAAGCAGCATGGCTAAGCGTGCTATCTGATTCAGGCCTGTGTAGTTCTGCTGATGTGGCCAAGTATCATGGATCTTCCTTATGTTCAGTTCCGTCCAATATAATTTCTACTGGAGAAAACAACTTAGTTATTCATTTAAACTCTTTCTTGCCTTCTGTTCAGGGCAGAAGCCCTCCCAAGCTGACTTACAGCTCCTCCCAAGGTTGTTAACTATTATCAATAGTTGGATGCACAAACCCATGCATATACTGCCCAGAGAAAATAATTAGAGGTCAATGGATTTGCAGCATTTTTCACATACTTGGATTTGACTGTAAAGAGCAGCCATGAAACTAACCGCCTTCTTCCACTCTTCAGCAAGTGAGCTCCTCTTCACTGTAAAGGTGAAATTGACAAGAAATTTAAAACCTATTGTCATTTTCACTCAAAACTGGAGGACCTTAAATTGGCTGTAGAGGTGCTACTCAGTTTCACAGTTGCTACTCAGAACAACTACTCAGCTTCAGAGTTGCTAGTTTGCAGCCTTTCCATGAGAATTAGGTAGTGTACATTTATGTGGCACCGTAGTTAGGGAAATGTACATGTAAGCAGAAATTGTTTGGAAATAACAATCTGAGACTCTGTGGAGTTTCTATAGATAGCTAGAAACTAACTATATATAGTTTCTATAGATGTACCACCATGAGGTGGTACATCAGAAAACTCTAAAGAAATAAAAGGATGGGTTCTGCAAATTCCAAATTTAATTTTGAAACCAAATTATTGAGGGTGATTAAATAAAAAGGAATTTCAAGGAGCATCAAAGGTTCTCTCCAAACTGAGAGAATGGGCATCAAAATGGGAAATGCAGTTCAACGTAAGCAAGTGTAAAGTGATGCGTGTTGAGGCAAAAAATCCCAACTTCAAGTATAAGTTGATGGGATCTAACCTAGCAGTGACTGGGTGCAGACAACACGATAACCAATGTTGGTTTAAATAGTCAAAGGTTGGTTATTTAACCCACCATGGATTATTGTGTTGTGTGGAAGGAGTTTTTTTAACCAACAGTTGGTTATTTGGCCAAAATAACCAAAGCAAATAACCAACGCTGTGCAAAGTTGGCTATTTGAACTACCATTGGTTATCGTATTGTGTGGAGGGTACCGTTGGTTATTTCCTTGGCCACTGTTGGTTATTTCGTAAGCCAAAAAGTCACAAAGCAAGAGTGGTCAAAGTAGTGGCTATCACTCTAGTTCAGTCGGAAGGATAGTTTTTTGGATAGTTTTGTGTCAATCAAACAAAATGTTGAGTAATAGTCAACTCAACACTGGCCTTAATCCACATCACGGTTGATTATAATCATATTGTGTTGGAATACCCCCTAGATAATCAACCATGGAGTTGACTATTAACCCACCATTGACTACTGAGTTGTCCAAATGCAGCCACTCACTGGCTGCATTCAGACAACATGATATTCAACTGTGGAGTAATAATAAACTCAGTTGGTTATCTAGGAGATAATAATCAACCATTGTGTGGATTAGTATCAGTGTTGAATTGACTATTAGTCCATGTTGAGTTGACTCACTCATGCCCCCCCTCTCCCCCCCCTCAGTTTGCCTGCTAGTATCCCATCAGCCATTGCAAGTTCTACTGGCTGGACTAGAATGGCAGCCGCCGCTTTGGTTGCTCTTGCCAGGGGACTCTGTAGCTGCCAAAACCAACTGTGTGCAATGAAATAGTCAGCAGTGCCCAACACATGACACAATAACCAACGCTTGTTCAAATAATCAACTCTGCTCAGCATTGGTTATCTCTGTTGCTTATTTCGGCCAAATAACCAACTGTCATGTAGAAAAGTCCCAACAGATGACACAATAGAATCATAGAATAGCAGAGTTGGAAGGGGCCTACAAGGCCATCGAGTCCAACCCCCGGCTCAATGCAGGAATCCACCCTAAACAATCCCTGACAGATGGTTGTCCAGCTGCCTCTTGAAGGCCTCTAGTGTGGGAGAACCCACAACCTCCCTAGGTAACTGGTTCCATTGTCGTACTGCTCTAACAGTCAGGAAGTTTTTCCTGATGTCCAGCCGGAATCTGGCTTCCTTTAACTTGAGCCCGTTATTCCGTGTCCTGCCTGGGAGGATCGAGAAAAGATCCTGGCCCTCCTCTGTGTGACAACCTTTTAAGTATTTGAAGAGTGCTATCATGTCTCCCCTCAATCTTCTCTTCTCCAGGCTAAACACGCCCAGTTCTTTCAGTCTCTCTTCATAGGGCTTTGTTTCCAGACCCCTGATCATCCTGGTTGCCCTCCTCTGAACACGCTCCAGTTTGTCTGCAAGCTGGACTATTTAGTCTGACTAATAGTCTGACTATTTGAGCAGTGATTGACTATTTAAACTGCTGTTGACTAATGTGTCGTCTGAACCCAGTCAGTGGCTGATCAAGAAAGAGATCTTGGGATTGTGGTGGACAGCTCAATGAAATTGTCAACCCAGTGTGCAGCTGCTGTAAAAAAGGCAAATTTCATGTTAGGCATAATTGGCTACTGTGGGGACAGGATACATGGTTTTATCCATCATGGCTCTTCTTCTGTTATGTTCTTAATTTTAGAGATCTTCAAGTTGACATGCAATATCAACATCATGCGTTAGTTTAGGTTTTATACTAGCTGTCACATATTAGCTTGAGGATGAGCTCTCTGAAGCTTAAGCCGCTGTTTTTATTGAATTAATAATTCTCAATATTATCTTGCTCCTTGGACTGGGAGGCAGCATGGACTGTGATTCATTTCTCATCTGTGGAGGTCAACATGATGAGTTTGGTTTCTTCATATCGTCTGCTGACAAGGATTGCTTAAAATAACGTCTAGACATATTACTCAGAAGTAAGTTCCATTGAATTCAATGGAACTTACTGTCAGGTAAATTTATATAAGATTGCAGCCTAAACTTTCTTAGGGAGAAATCCTAAACTCTCCCCATTGCCAGATGAAGGGTCCTGGGATGCGGTGGCAATGCTGCTCTGCCAGTGGGTTAGCAATTGTACCCCCTTGGAGGCACCCCAGTATGGCCACGGAAAGTTCCGCAGGTTTAGATGTACCAATCATGCTGTTACTTTCAACCAGTGGCAGGAACTGAAATGGGGTCTACTGTGGGCATGTCAGGGATGGGCTTAGAACTGCAGGACCCAAAGTTCTTTTGTCCTTCTGACATGCCTATGGATTTGCGCCCAAAACTACACCGGCCCCAGAGCTGGAGTAGTTAATTTTGTTCTTGTTCCAGTCAATGGGAGGGAAAACACACAATAGAATACCAGTGGGAATACCTCCCTCCATCAGGGCCAAGGATGCTGTGGGCATTCTTTCCTGCTCCCCAGGGTACATAGGATTGCTCTCTGCTAAGACCTTTTTAAAGGATTGTTACAGAAATGACTTTTTAATGAATGTGTTTATTCCATTGTTTTGTTTTCAGCATTTTTCTTGTAAGCCACCTTGTGCAGGCTTGCCAGAAATAAATAAAATATGTTGCAACCGTTTTTGCAGTTTTGGACCAATTTCAGGTTTTTTCTCGTGGTATTGGGATATTTATCTTTTAAAGAATATTTAGAAGGGTATTTCTAAGTAATTGTTTCACAGAAGGTCCCCATGAGACAAACCTTCTTTCAGGACCTGTTTTGCACTAATGTTGCCATTGAATCCTCCTCCTCCTCCTCCTACAAAGAATGAAAAGAAATTTCTTCTCCATTTTAATTAGAGGAGATGGGATTTGCCCTCATTCTCTCTCTTTCTACTCTAATCGAATGAGCTTTATTCCCCCTCCCCCTTCTTTTGGTTGAGATTCTTTGGCTACACATTTATATTGGAAATGTTCCAAGTCTGTCCTTGGAGGAACTCAACTCATTCTCTATTTGACATTTTTATTGAGGAATTTCTCAAATATAACATGAAATGACACTATGGGGAATTTAAACTATGGTGAGATCCTCATCTGGTTAAATATAATTGCTTTTAGCATTGTAATCACTTGAAATTGCAGTAGTTCTTCGTGAAGATTATTATTTCAAGTTCAGTTCAGTGGACACAAGATTAATATTTAGCCTTATGAAACGAAGGTTTCTTTAAGCCTTAATTTGAAACCGGTGGTGAAATAAACTTTCTGTTCCTGGGCATGAGGGAAAATACTTTGTTTTCTTATAAGCAAGTAGCATATTTGTCCAGATGTTCTTTTCTGTTTGATGTTCTTTCCCATTGACTTATTGATTAATTGATTTCCCCTCCCTCCTCTCACGCTTTGGGGTATATATATATATATATATATATATATATAGTCACTTTCCATCATTCTTTTCCTTTCATGAGGTCAAATATCAGTTGAACATTGGGGATTTCAGTGCAAAATATGTTAAGCCATTTTATGTTACATGTAAATGGAAATGCCCAAACTGTTTGATAACTCTGCAAGTTCCGTTGGAGTAGGAGAAGCATTTTCTTTTAAATAGTGACTTCTCAGATTATTCTAAGGTTGCAATTGTATGCCCATTTACTTGAAAGTAAGTTTGATTGGTGTCAGTGGGCTTTTGTTCCAAGTAAACAGGCGTAAGGTTGGGCTGCATGACTGCAATCCTATGCATATTTTATTAGGAGAAAGTAAACATGCCTAGGGTCAGAGAATTAGTAAACATGATTAGAATCAGATAATTAGTCGCAAAGCAGCAGTGCATTTCAGGTCTGGTCATAACTTAATGTATTATTATTTATTTATTTATTTATTTAGCACCAATGATGTACTTGGTGCTGTACAAAATATACAAATAAAACAGTGGTACCCTGCCTAGAGGCTTACAATCTAAAATCACATTAAAACATATGAAGGGGGGGGGAAGGGGTTCACAAAGCAGAAATTAGAGAAAAATCATAGTAATAAGAACAGTAAATCAAGCTAAAATACCAAAAGCTATTGAAAACAAATGAGTTTTCAAATGCGTTTTAAAATCTACAATGGAACTCGTGGTACGTAGTTACTCTGGAAGAGCATTCCAAGCAAACGGGGCAGCCAGAGAGAATGGGTGAAGCCGGGCAAGAGAGATAGAAACTCTCGGGAGGAAAGCGACATAACATTTGAAGAACGGAGGGTACGAAGGGGGATGGTAAAGTGAAATGAGAGAAGAAAGATAAGAAGGTGCAAGACCATGACACGCTTCGAATGAGATGTAGTAGTGCCATCTCATTCTAAAATAGCACTATTCATAAAATGGAACCATGTATTACATTAAAAAAAACCAGAGGCATACCCTGTCTTTTGTAGATGTTTATTACTTATTCAGCACCATTATTATTGTTATTATTATTATTGCATTTATACCCTACCATTTTTTCCACCAATGAACCCAAGGCGGTGTACATCCTCTTCCTCCTCTTCTCCATTTTATCCTTACAACAACAACCCTGTGAGGTAGGTTGGGCTGAGAGTCTGTGACTAGCCCAAAGTCACCCAGTGGGTTTCCATGGCCGAGTGGGGACTAGAACCCAGATCTCCCGACTCACAGTCCAACACCTTAGCCACTACACCACACTGGCTCCCAATGTACATGGTGCATTAGAGCATGATCACACATGGAAAAGATAATTGTCCAAGGAGTTTAGGAGCTTCGTGTGGCGCAGAGCGGTAAAGCAGCAGTTTCTGCAGCTGAAACTCTCCCCACGGCCTGAGTTCGATCCCAGCGGAAGCTGGTTTCAGGCAGCCGGCTTGGGTCAACTCAGCCTTCCATCCTCCCGAGGTTGGTAAAATGAGTACCCAGTTAGCTGGGGGAAAGGTAATAACAGCCGGGGAAGGCAACGGCAAACCACCCCGCTATAAGGCCTGCCTAGAAAATGTCAGCGAAAGCTGGCGTCCCTCCAAGAGTCAGTAATGACTCAGTGCTTGCACGAGAGGTTCCTTTCCTTTTTCCAAGGAGTTTACAGTAAGTAATGATTATAGAATGTTTAAACTGCTAGTCATGTTGTATATTACCACTTACTTTATTTGTTATATTTCAATTCCATCCTTCAGGGAGCTCAGGGCAAGCAGGGCCAGCACAAAGTATTTTGGTGCCCTAGACAAGATGCAATTTTGGTACCCCACCCCCACTGTTATTTTCTGAACAGCATAAAATGGATTCATGGGGTGGGGAGCATCAGTTTTCTGGGATATTATTATTATTATTATTATTATTATTATTATTATTATTATTATTATTTATTAATGTGTTGTTTTCCACTCCAAAAAGCGGTCTTAAAATGACTTACACACACGCATATACAAAAATCCATGCTTTAACATAACAGAAAACCCCCAAAATCAATATAAACCATAATTGGCACAATAACACAAATAAAACTAAACATCATCAACACATAATCTAAAAACAATCTAATGTTTCTAATGAACCTTGCACTTGTTAGATGTCAGAAGGGCCTTAGCCTTTTACAAGGATCGCACTGCCTCTTTCCGCCAGTCGCAACGCCTATTTGTATGTCATGGACAAAACAAGAAAGGCTTACCAGTATCAACTCAGAGACTCTCTTCGTGGCTGGTGCAATGTATCATCCTAGCTTACCAGTTGCAAAAGTTAGACCCCCCGACTTCAGTCAGAGGGCACTCTACTAGAGCTGTCTCCACATCCTCTGCTTTTCATCGTGGTGTCACGATCCCAGAAATATGCAAGGCAGCAACATGGGCCAGACCGATGACGTTTGTATCTCACTACAAACTGGACGTCAGGTCAAGGTCCGACTGCTCCTTTGGCAGAGCCGGGTTGTCATCTGTCTTCACCTAAGGACACCAACCCTCCTCCGGTGAGTAAAAGCTCGCTAATCACCCATATGTGTGATGCACAGAGACCACGAAAAAGAAGGACAGGTTGCTTACCTGTAACTGTGGTTCTTCGAGTGGTCATCTGTGCAGTCACACAACCCTCCCATCATACTCCCCACTTGGTGTCCATCATTTGTTACTAATGTTACTGTTAGTATTTTTTCAGATACACCTACAGGTGTCTATAATCCTCAGACGAGGCTCTTAAGTCTCAGAAGAACTGGGGATTCTGGGCGGGAACCCTCCTGCATATGCACAGTGGAGGGGGAGGGTTTCCCGCCCAAAATGCCGTTTAGCTATAGAAAATTCCCGAAGCGGGGCTTCGCACAGGCGCCGAGCCCATATGTGTGACTGCATAGATGACCACTCGAAGAACCACAGTTACAGGTAAGCAACCTGTCCTTGTTTGAGGGGAAAACAACACTCAAATAACCCAACAACAGCCCATGGGTTATTTGAGGGTTGTTTCCCTCTCAGACATGCCGTGCCTACTAGGTTTGGCTGGAACAACAAGTTGTGGCCAAGTGGGTGATTATGCAAATTGTATCTGGCATGTGCCGTGGCTTAAACAAGCCACAGCGGCTTGTTTAGCTAACCATGATCGTACCGTCAGGGATTTGATAGTTTCATTTGGGGAGAGGCGGTCCTTGAGGTACTGGGGTCGGAACCCTGTGGGGCTTATAGATTAAAACCAACATTTTGAATTTGGCCTGGAAACAAATTAGGAGGCATGGCAGAGCCAGGCTTATATTGGGCCTGTTCAGACAACACGCTAAGCCATGGTTAGGCCATTAACTCTTTGGCAGCAAATGGTTAATGAGCCTGTTTAGACCACGGTTATGTAGCTACCATGGTTAGGAATTGTTTACACGACACAGTAAGTCATGGTTCACATGACACATTAAGCCATAATATTTAGTTCAAAATCCTTAACTTCCGTGACTTAGCATGTTGTCAGAAAAGGGACATTGATTTCTTCTATTTTTACTTTCCTTAACATTACAACCAGAGGTGTTACAAGTTAAAAGAGTTAGGGCATGCTCCTATAGGCCAATCACAATAAACATTTTTTTCATAAAAATTGCATATGCTAATATATATGAATAGATGTAAATTTAGAAATAACACTATAACTGAAATACATCTCTCCATAATTGGGAACACCGTGACCTTATCGTTCAAAATATGCTAGTAGGCACTTGTGTTTTTCTTTTAACTGCATTAATAACTTAAAATCAAGCAACACAGCTGGTGCAGAAAATTTCTGGTTCAGAAAATTTCCTTTTACAGATAGTATAGAACTAATTTAGGAATTCAGGTTAACTGGGTGGTAGATTGGACATATGGTCTATATTTAGCGGCTCTATTTTAAAGGTGGTTGTCCCATGTATGATGATTTCTTAGGACCATCTATATTTCTGGCCAGCTCACTGGTTTCCTACATAACACTGGTTCTATACACCGAGTAAGTATTGCTAAAACCAACAATTGGGTCAAAGCAATTGGAATAGATACCCAAGGAACAAATCACTTTGCAGAAAAGAGAAGAAAAGTAAAGAAAAGAGAGATTTGTGTGTGTCGGGGGGGGGGGGGGGTCTGCCCTGTATGAATAACATTTCCATAGTTAAGGCATTTTAAAGTAATGCCAACAAACACTCTTAAAAGGCTCTATCTGCAATGCTATGCTGACATACCTGGGAGGAACCTTTTTCTCTGTAGATGTGCAGAGGATTGTGCTGACAATGCCCACGGTTGTTAATCTGGAATTTTAAAAAACAGCCAGAATGCAGTCAAGGGTTTAGATTGCAATGCAAACTAAGCCATATTGCCTAGGAGTAGACTCCACTGAACAATGGGATTTACTTCTGATTAACATAGGATAATTAATTTGCATATCTCCCTATCAGCTTGCTTTGACCCAAATTTGTGGTATTTGAAGAATCATAGCACGCTGAATCCACTAGCCCCCTGTTTTTCAGTACATTTACTGTAGGAGTATTGGTTCTATTTTCCATAAGTTTAGAAGCAGAGAACGTGACACGTTCTTTTCAGATCAGGTAGTCTGAGCCAATCAATCAAATCCCCAAAGACTGGGAAACTTGATTCTTTCCTGTCCAGAAGGATCCAATGGTCAGCCTGGGTAGGTAGAGTCAATCCAGAAGGTTCTTCACTGAGAAGCTGCCACCTGCAATTCAATGGTTCATCACTCAGGGAAGCTGCACACAGATCTAGCATCTCCTGAAGGCATTGCACTACACTTGCTCTCATTTTAATATATTTTACAAATTGTATACAATTTAGCCGCAACATTTTTCTTCACCCACATTACTTTGACAGACTATATTTCGTGGAGCCCAGTGCATTGCACACATTTTTCATCCCTCACCATGCTACTGACTGTCTACTGCTTGGAGCCAGGTCATCTGAAAGGTTATCTCCTCCCATAGGTACCTGGCCAGACCCTAAAATCATCTTCAGGGGTCCTTCTCTGCCAAATGAAGTGAGGTGGGTGGATACCAGGAGGATGGCCTTTTCTGTTGTGGCACCCTGGCTGTGGAATGTGATCTGCAGAGAGGTTCACCTGGCACTTATATTATACTCTTTCCGGTGCCAGGTGAAGACATTTTTTATTTTCTCAGTACTTTAGCAATTTACTATCCTACTCTTTTAACTCTGCTATTTAAAATCTGTAAATCTTGTTTTAACTTTTGTGAAATGGCTCAGAGAGCTTCAGCTATTGGGTGGTATAGAAATGAAATAAATAAATTATGGGCTTGTTCAGATGACACATCAGGCTCTGTGGTTAGCGAAACTGTGGTTCTCTGGGGATAGCACTAACCACAAGCTGTGCTGTCACACACAACACTTTAAGCCACAGTTAGAACTGTTAACCCTGCTGCAGACGGTCTGACTGTGGTTAGTGAGTGAGCAGGGTTCAGCAAAACGCATTGCACAAGACACCTTAAACTTTGCTGCTTAACCAAAAGCCTTAAACAGAAGGGTTTAAGGTGTCTTCTGAACACATCCAAATACTGTTAAACATATCACTTACCATAGAATCCTAGGCCATCTAGTCCAACCCCCTGCTTGATGCAGGAACTCCAGAGCTAAGAGAACCCCTACAGTCCAGCCTTTGCTTGAAGGCCTCCAGGGAGGAACAGCCCACCACCTCTCTAGGCAACTGGTTCTATTGCCAAACAGCTCTTACTGTCAAGGAGTTTCTTCTAAGGGTCAGCTAACATCTACCTTCCTGTGACTTAAGCTCATTAGATCTAGCCTTGGTTCTCTGGGGCAGCAGAGAACAGGTCTTGCCCTCTTCTATGTGACAGCCCTTCAAGTATTTGAAGAGTGCTACTCCTTCTCTCATAGAGGAGTGGATTCCATCCTGTGATCTGGGGAACACTGAAGGTTCCTTGAAAGCTCATCAGGGTTTCCTCAAAGAGAATCTCAGTATTGGTGAAAAAGATTCCCTGAAAGTCAGCTTACCTGACTATAATAATCTTTCCCGGCAGTGCTGCAGATGTTTTAGGGTGCAGTGTCAGGGAGGAGCCCTCTGACCTGGCCGTGAATTCAGTGTGAATTTTAGAACATTGCCAGGATTCTCTCTAGTATCCTGAAGTAAGCGTAGTAAGTGTTCCCTAACAGTAGAAAGTTTGAGAAACAGCATCCTAAAACCAACGAGGTTTGCCCAGGTTGTTACCTGCTGCCGCCAGAAGTGTAGAGAACCGTTTGAGACAATTTTAGTTTGTTTTTTTTTAAAAGCAGCCTATCAGCTGTTGGTAGATTTATCTTCAGTACTATGGTACATGTCCATTTCAGCATCTGCACATAAAAAGGTAGTTTGCTTCTACACAATCCATCAGTCACATAATCTGGCCTACCTAACTCTCCCCCCTCCCCTTTTAAAGTGGAACATTATAATCATTCTCCAAACATCAAGTGAAAGAAGATTTACAGTTGTGTAGGAAATCATTTCATAAACCGCCAGATGTAAAATGTCAACAAGTTGTAGCATTAATTGATTTAAGATTGCATAATCACTGCTGTGATTAAAGAGAGCAACACTTCCTTTTCTTTTTTGATTTGTTAGCTTTGTTTTTCTTCTCTCTTTGGACAGCTGCGTGCAACGTGTGGGTCATAGGAACCCTAAATGAATGTTTCTGCTGTTGATGTTTGTTTGTCTTTACGTTATCCAACAGCTCAGCTAGGTTTTTTCCCCCTCTCTGTTAAAACACTGAACATTGTTAACAGAAACTAAACAACGTTTGGAAGGCTTTGAATGTTGTATAAACACAAAATATTTGTGAGAGGAAATGCAAAAATTGGCCTCTTGCTTTGTGCGCCTTCTGTACAATATTTTGTTCCTGATGGGTGGGTGTATTCTGCATTACAATTTTGAGTGTGATGCATTTACTGGTGTGATGCAGCAGTCACGGCTGCTACAGGTTCGCTGGCGTCCCCCCCTGCAAATGTGTAAAGTGCAGATGACAGGCACATATCCATAAACACTAGGGTATGCATCCCTGGAAGTTCCAGCTTAATTGAGGCTCATGTTTGCATGTTTGAAGGCATTCATACTTTATCTGCTAGCCAACAAACCCATTTGCCATTAAACTTCCGCACTGTATTTCTTTTAAAATGTACTTTTAATGTCTTTTTATTCTGCTTTTATTCTATTTTATTTTGTCCACCACTCTGAAATTTTGAATGGGGAGCAGTATATAAATATTGTAAATATAAATAAATAAATATGTGGAGCTGCTTTTCCATAAATGTTTCTGATTCTGTTGATGATCTGTCTGAAAATGCCATGTGGGCTGGAAGAGTACATTAGGAGTGCTGAACTGCTCTTGAAAGTTTGAAGTGCCTTTGTCTTCCTTAACCAAGTTATTTATTTATTTATTACATTTTTATACCGCCCAATAGCCGAAGCTCTCTGGGCAGTTCACAAAAATTAAAAACCATGAGGAGCATAAAAACAACCAACAAATTTAAAATACGCATACGAAATACAATATAAAAAGTACAACCAGAATAAAACCACACAGCAAAAATTAATATAGGTTAAAATATGAGATTAAAACAGCAAAGTTTAAATTTAAGTTAAATTAGGTGTTAAAATGCTGAGAAAATAAAAAGGTCTTCAGCTGGCGACGGAAAGAAAACAACGTAGGTGCCAAGCGAACCTCTCTGGGGAGCTCGTTCCACAACCGGAGTGCCACAGCAGAGAAAGCATTCTCTCTTTTCAAACTACATTTTCAGACGTATGACTGATTTCTAACAGCCACCATTTCACTATGACCCAGTTTGCATGATCAAATAACCCATCTCTTGTTAATCATGAGTTGTTTGTGAGTGCACAGTAGCCCACTTCGGTTTTCAGTTAACAGTTCAGGAATGTTCCAATCCTGGATTGTTTTTTGATGTGCTAACCTGGAAAACCCGGGTTGTTTAGGTGTAAAAGCAACCCAGAGTTAACCCATGGTTTGTTGTTGGGTTGATGCTGGGTTGTTTTACAACCCAGGGAATTGAGGTGATGTGCAAACTGGGACTATGTGGAATAGGGCTCAGTTTCTAAGCAGAACAGTGTTAAGGCTCAAACTTGTCTGAAACTTGTACCTTCCTATCCAGGAAGCAGCACACAGAGAGAGAGATGAATAGTCTACATGCTATGGAGAAGTGCTTGAAGCCTCTAAATGCTTGTATAGAAAAATGACCTCATTGGCATTTACTGGTATATAAAGGTTCCCAGGCAGGATGCGATCTGAGCAGGTAGGATCTTGTCCTCCTAGCATCTGTCACGTTTATGCTATATTGTCCGTGGCTTCTCCTTTCACCCATGGCATGTGTGCCACCACCATTTGTATAACCCCATGCAATGCGGCATGGATTGGATTGTTAAGCAAACCAGGCACAGCTGAGGCGGCTTTGTACCTACCTCACAACCTCTACTTCATGCCATAGGTTGTACCATCAGTATATCCCCCACCCTGCTGCATCCCAAGTCAGGTTCACATGACATGCCAACCCACACTGCATCACGGGGCATTATGCAAATAGTGGTTGCACGTGTGGGAATGGGGGGCGTGGGAAGAGAGAAGCCACGATTGCCTCTTTCCCCAGCACAATAGTTCAAGCCCAGTTGTTGGGAATGCTGTTGCATATATGAACACCAATTTCCACAGTGTAGTGTGTGACTGGCTGGTTGGCTGCTTTCATATATGCATGTTTAATTCACACTGTGCTGCATCATGGAAACTGCAGTAATATCCAGGGCTTCTGCCAGACTGTGTCCTACGTTGCACAGACCCCCCTCCCTTCCCATCCTCTGTAGGATGGGAAAGCCTAGACTACGTTGCGTATGTGAATGCTTGGCAGAATCCTCTAGCCAAGAGCAGGGGTGTTTTATTCAACAAAAGAAAAAGGACATAGGACTTCACTTCACAGGGCTAAAATCTCGCATCCTTCCCGGGGCTTCTGCTTCTGGATTCTTTGCGAGAGTAAGATTGGCTCATTTGCACTGGTGGACACGTGCTTTGATTTGGGGAATCCCTTTCAGGGATCCTGTTCAGGAAACACCCTGAGCCATGGTGGTTAAGCATGTTGAGCATGGATTAACATGTTGTGTAAACCATTCATAAACATGGTAGCTATAACTACCATGATTTAAACCATGATTTAAACCATGATTTAAACACGCTCACTAACCATTTGCTGCAAAAGGATTAGTGGCTTAACCATGGCTTAGTGTGTTGTCTGACCAGGCCTTATATGTTTCATTTTACAGCCGCTAGTTGGTGCTGTGATTATATCGCAACTCCAGAATTCCATGGGAAAGAATCGCGCTTTGAAGTCTTCTTATTGGGTTTTCCCCAATCTTTTTGAAAGCGAGATAAAGCTCAAAAAGTGTGGGAGATGCCTCAGAGGTTAATGACCTTGTGTAAAGGACCTGCAAACATCCGTGAGTGACCAACGATTATGAGTGGGCCATAATAGCCTCATGTAATTAAGCCCATAGCTTATGAAACTGGTATTTAAAGAGTAAACAAAACTTGTTGAATTATACATTTTCCTAAAGAAAGACCTGACTGTGGTCCGAAATGCGTTGGAACCTTTTTCTTTCATTCAATAAAACATCCTTTTTGCTTACCCCTCTGCTTTTGTCTTTTTGGCATTCCTTGGGGGTTCCCCTTTTTGTTGGCTTTAGAATCCTCTAGCCACAAGTCTTGGCCAGTGACATCATAGCTTCCCAGTAGCATTTATTTATTTATTTATTTATTTATTACATTTTTATACCGCCCAATAGCCGAAGCTCTCTGGGCGGTTCACAAAAATTAAAACCACAAAAAACATCCAACAGGTTAAAAACACAATTACGATTTGTATATAGCATTAGGTGCTTCTGCACAGATCCAATCATTACCAGTCTTCATTACCCATCTGACCATTTCCAGTGCAAAGAAGGACCCCGTTGAGTTTCAGTATATGCCCCAGCCCAGCCCTGAATTCTGGTTTGGAATGAATTCAGCATCAATACTACTGGTAGTTTTGCGTGTCAGTGCTTTTCTTTATTTGGCAAATATTTATAGTATGAAAAGTCAACGTTTGTTTACAACAAACTGCACTACAGTAGCTACATGGAAAGATATACAAATAGGGATACTGCACTGTCTTATTTGCCTAGGAAAATATCTGATAGGTCTGAGTGAGTTATAGTTTATTTAAGCAGCTCGTAGGTTATACAGAGTTGTGTTTTCTAGAAAATATATGCAAGCACATAGAAGAGACATGAAGGTGTATATTTAGATAAATCAATCGTCATAAAACCACTCTGTCAGACATGTACAACTAGACTTCTCAGCTATCTTTGCAGCCACAAAAGCAGAAGAAGCAACCTTGTCCAAAATGTCACGGTCTTTGTTGTTTAGACAAAAGTTCAAATAATGATTGGTTAGACCGCTGGTCTTTTCCTGAGAAAGCATTTAAGCTCTCATAGTAAAGTTCTAAGTGGGTTTGTAGGAGAACAAAGTGTAGCCATGAACCAGTCAGAGCAGGAGGGGTGTCTGTGTCTGTGTATGATAGGGGAGGAGTCTTTTCCTTGTTCCATACAGTGCTTTGTCGTTGTTTTAATTCCCCTCGCCATTTGTGAGGAAATTAATAACACCAACTGCAGGCTGATATAGAGCAGGAGCCCAGTCTTGGGGCTTCTGTTGAATGAACAAATGCTATTTTGGGCTGCATTAATAGCTTCCAAATCGCACGAGGTACTGGTTCCCCTCTATTCGGCACTGGTTAGGCCTCATCTTGAGTACTGCATCAAGTTCTGGGCGCCACGCTTCAAGAAGGATGCAGACAAGCTGGAGGGGGTTCAGTAGAGGGCAACGATGATGATCAAGGGTCTATGAGGAGAGACTGAAAGAACTGGGCATGTTTAGCTATGAGAAGAGAAGACCCAGGGGAGTCAAGATAGAACTGTTCAAATACTTGAAAGGTTGTCACACAAAGGAGGGCCAGGATCTCTTGATCATCCCAGAGTGCAGGACATGGAATAATGGGCTCAAGTTACAGGAGGTCACATTCCAGCTGGAAATCAGGAAAATCTTCCTGACTATTAGAACAGTATGACAATGTAACCAATTACCTAGGGAGGTAGTGGGCTGGCCCACACTAGAGGCATTCAAGAGGCAGCTGGACAGCCATCTGTCAGGTATGCTTTAATGTGGATTCCTGCATTGAGCAGGGGGTTGGACTCAATGGCCTTACCCTTCCAACTCTACTATTCTATGATTCTAAGGAGCTTTGGATTCAGCAGATCCAAGGCTGCTTCCATCCTGCGCCATTTCAGGGACTACGACCAGTTATTGCCCATGGAGTCACAGCTGGCAGTAGATCTCTGGCTGCAGAGGATGGCACGGATGTACTTGGCACCTCCACCCCATCCTAACCCCCTCTCCAACCTGGAGATCTGGGCGCTAGGTTTTCTCTGTTAATTAAATCTCTATATATTTAGCACTGCAACATGTAGCGCCCTATGTCAGGTCTAGAGATGTGAAAGCCTGGGGGGGGGGGAAATGAAAAAAATCCCCCCCCCGTTATTTCCCCCCAAAGCCGTTTTTGAGGTTTTTTCCTACAAATTGAAAAAATTGAAAAAAAATGAAGAAAAAATAGATTATGGAATATTTTATTTTAGCTTGATTTAATTTAATTTAATTTAATTTAATTAATTACATTTATATACTGCCCCACAGCCGAAGCTCTCTGGGCGGTTTACAACATTTAAAAATAGTAAACATTAAAAGTATACAATTTAAAACACACACACACACACACACATAAAAAACAGTATAAAAACAACAGTATCCATTTAAAAACAACAATTGTGGGGTCCATTAAAAACAAACTTAACGTTGTTAAATGCTGTTAAAATGCTGTTAAAAATGCCTGGGAGAAGAGAAAAGTCTTGACCTGGCGCCGAAAAGATAACAATGTTGGCGCCAGGCGAGCCTCATCGGGGAGATCATTCCACATTTGTCTTAAAATGTTTAAGACAAGGTGTTCATATATTTATTTCTCCAAATGATTTCTAAAAGCTATGTACAGTATCAGATTATTACAATTTCTGTGCACTGAGGACAAGCAAGTCCTAGCTGCAAACTGAGACTACAACTCTCAAATGCAAGAGCAAGATTCATTTTCTGCCTCTAGGGGGCACTGCCATTTGAAGCAGAAACTGATAGTGATAGCTATAGCTCAGAAAAGGAGTCTGATTAAATTTCATGCATATTCATTGAGTCTTAGTCCCCCCTTTTTCTCAGTGGGTTTTTTTTTTTTTTATGTCTGCTTGACAACAGATGGAGATATGTGGGCAGGACCCTGGAGAGCTTTGAAGATGAGGAATTCATCTTTAAAACTTCAACTTTTAATCTTTTAAATTTGGTACATGCTGACATATGAAAGCCGTCCAAAATTTTAGAAGTCATTTAGGGATAACATCCATTGTTAACAAGTTATTTTTTAAATCTATAAAGAAGTTCTTCTTTGTCCTATGATAACACGCTAATCCATACCCAGTGGTTGAGTGTGGGTTGTTATTGAACCGTGGGTTAGCGTGTTGTTTGAACCCAGAACATTTTCTGCAGGATGGCTTGTTAACCGTGCAGTGTGGCTTATTTTTCTTGATGCGAACCCACTTGTAGCACAGTAGAAAAGAGATGGTCGACTCCCGTGGTCATAGATTTAACTTGTCTATTTTAGACAGCAGATATGAAATTAAATCCCTGCAAGTAGAAATCTACTATAGAAAGGAGAGGTTTGTGCTAGTTTTTTTGTAATTATAGAAAGGGTTTTTTGGTTTTTTTACATTGGAAAGCACTTCCAAGAACGATTGGTGTTCTTCCATCTGCATTCTGAAGTAATACTGCCCACCTGTTATAGACCAGGCCATAGCGCAGGAGTTGAAATCGGCATTGCAGGAAATATGGAGCTCTTCCCTGTGTCTTTCTCTCCCCTTTTCCTAGTGTGATGTCATTGTGCTGTGTATTTCCCCCCACCCCAGATTCACATTACTGGGTACTGACAACAGTAGGGTGACCATATGAAAAGGAGGACAGGGCTCCTGTATCTTTAACAGTTGTATTGAAAAGGGAATTTTAGCAGGTGTTATTTGTATATATGGAGAACCTGGTGAAATTTCCTCTTCATCACAACAGTTAAAGCTGCAGGAGCTATACTGTGACCAGATTTAAAAGAGGGCAGAGCACCTGCACCTTTAACTGTTGTGATGAAGAGGACATTTCACCAGGTTATCCATATATACAAATAACAGCTGCTGAAATTCCCTTGTCTATACAACTGTTAAGGATACAGGAGCCCTGGTCCTCCTTTTCACATGGTCACCCTAGACAACAGGGACAAAGACATGCAGTGTGGTGATGTCATGTCACACCTTCTGGTGTTAGGCATTACCAAGAACATGAGAGTGGGGAGGCGGGGAGGGAAACACAAGGATACAGAACTGCCATAGCTCTGTATTGTCTTGTTCCGCTGTACCTGATTTCCATCTTAGTTTTCTTTAAAAATAAATAAATTAAGATGTACAGTGGCAAATGTTGTTTTAAAAGACTGGAACTAATTCAAGGGGGAGAAACAGATGATCTTTATCTTGAATGCTAAGAAGACAGACCGGACTACCCTTGCTGTCTGCAAAATGGCAAGAAGAGATATTTTATTGTTACTTAGGGCTGTGTCAATACCTTTAAAAATATTCTTCCATTTATGTATTGATTTTTAAAGTGCTGCAACCATACCTATTCCGTTTTAGCCAGTTTTTGAATGATCCAGAAAACAATTTACTTCCATAAATAGCCCCGTTAAGTGAAGTTAAATTGCCTAAATTTGAAATGCTTGGAGCTAGGACTGTGGAAGGAGATGAGTACCCAATTACATTATGGCAGTGATGACTGATAATTGCAGGCTAGTAAATGCAATGCACTTGACATTTGATAAGCAGTTGGCTACTGTTTTTAATATACCGTGGTACTTTGCTTTCGGAAGGATCTTCCAGGGCGTATAAGTGAAATGCATCTCACTGATAAGCAGGTCACTCCTTATCCAACCTGGTTTATGCATTATTTGACAAGAAGAAGTCACTTAATGAATTCTTAATCTAAAGGGCCACTTTGACATAGTTAATCAAAACATTGAGATTGTCTTTGCATTTCTATCTTTAATTTTTAAAAGAATCTTACTGTGCTTAAGAAAAATAAAGGCATCATCTTGGTGCCTCTTTCTTCTCTGTTAGAACTGGCCAAGCAGATATATGCTTTCATACAATAAATCCTCTCTCCTTCAATAAACATGGCAGCTTTAGGGACCGGGAATGTTTTAATGAAGAATGGCTCTTCGGGTTGTCCTCTCTATCCCGCCAAGCCACTGCTAAACCAAACATAGAAGCAATTAGAATATATTTTAGGAAAGGAAAGGAACCTCTCGTGCAAGCACTGAGTCATTACTGACTCTTGGAGGGAAGCCAGCTTTCGCTGACGTTTTCTTGGCAGGCCTTATAGCAGGGTGGTTTGCCGTTGCCTTCCCCGGCCGTGATTACCTTTCCCCCAGCTAACTGGGTACTCATTTTACCGTCCTCGGGAGGATGGAAGGCTGAGTCGACCCGAGCCGGCTGCCTGAAACCAGCTTCCGCTGGGATCGAACTCAGGCCGTGGGGAGAGTTTCAAGCTGCAGAAACTGCTGCTTTACCGCTCTGCACCACACGAGGCTCTACCAGAATATATTTTAGGAAAGAGCTAATATGGTTCAGGAGATGGTACACTGTGCTTACACTGAGAGATATGGGCCCAAATACTGCACGCTGCTAACTTTGGTTTCCCATTTGCAAAAAGGAACTGTAAATGCGACTTTTCTCACAGATTAAAAAAAATAACGTGTTGCTAGATGTCCTTTATTATAACTAAGTTCCATTTAGTTCTCTATTATGTTTTCAGCAGTGTCCAGTGAAATGGTTCTTACTGTTCACATGAAGGTGGTAATCTTCCCCTCTTGGTGCTCATAGGAGTTCTGTTACAGTTATAATGGGTAATAGTCATTGATGGACATCTTCTATAAAGTTGTTTATTACTTTTTCAAAACCAAATAAATTAGTCGTTGACATATCCTCGTGTGAATCCACAATGGGGTTTAATAAGATTTTGGATGCAGTGCTATCATCATCAACAACAACAATGCACAACATATAATGTAAAACATGGATTTTCAACCAGTGGGCCATGGTCCACATGTACCAGCACCCCTATCTAAAGTGTGTTATGCTACCAACTTTTCCTTCCTTTTAAAATTAGCATTTTATTGGTTTCTTCTTTTTATAGCGCACATATCATGCCTTCCCCCCTCCCACTTCCTCTCTTCTTTGATTCCTCTGTAATTTAAGGAACTTATCTGACAACATCCAAAAGTCACAGATGTATTCCTGAATACAACATTAGCAGATATGTCGTAACATCTAGGATGTAGATGGACATGTTAAAACTCATCCATGTTAAGTATATGAAAAGAAATACTTGCTTAGTCATTAAAATTGTGTGTGTATGGCTATCTCAGGGTTAAACAGAGAAAGTCTATCTGTGGGCAATTACCTTGAGATAGAGGCTGTTCTGGGAACCTTGCCAAGATTCTAAGTTAGCCTCATCACAGCTGTATGTAATGTAGATAAGAATTGTGTAAGATGTGTATATAGTTTCTCACTTGTGTAAAATGGAACTGATCACTGCTTACTGATCACTGCTCTCTGTGTATGCCTCAGTATGCTGATCTGAACTGAACTGCACAGAAGCCTGAAGGAAATAAACCAGCTCTGCTGTGTAAGACCTGCGTGATGTGTGTTTGTTTCTGAGCACAAACAGAGTTCCAGAGAGAGAAAAGTTCTGGCACAATAACCCAACAAAGGTTATGGGCCCAGTCTAGACCAGCCTAGACCAGTCCAGTCCAGGCAAGCTACGTCAGCATAACTAGAAGAACCAGAACTTGATGGGAATGGTGCAGTATCAGAACCAGAACCAAGAGTCTGCTAAAACAGAAAACTGTTGATGAAGGAAGACATCAAGCTAAAGCCAGTGCTGCAAAGTGAGGAAAAATCTCAGTCGGCTGACTCTGAGGAGGACTCTGAGCAGGAGGACGGTGAGATACCAATTCCTAAAGCAGAGGGAATGGCAGGAGCTAATATGTCTGGTTTGCATCAATTGTTGGAAAAGCTGAATGACTCTAACTATGCATTATGGTCTTACAAAATGCAAATGTATCTGATTCAGGCTGAACTGTGGTATGTAGTCACAGAGGATCCACCAGATAGAGCAGATCCACAGAATGCTAAATGGTTTAAGGACGATGCAAAAGCAATGGCAGTTATTGCATTAGCTGTGGAAGACTCTCAAATTTCCTTCATTCAGTTTTTGAATACATCAAAAGAGTGCTGGAATGCGCTACAAGCTGTATATCAAAGAGAAACAGCGGGCAGTAAAATAATTCTAACCCGGAAACTGTATGGAATGAAGCTGAAACTAGGGGAGTCTATGTCAAACCATTTGAAAAGCATGAGAGAAATCTTCAATCAACTCAGGGCACGAGGGATGGAGTTTACAACTATACACCAAGTCTATGTGATTTTGTCAAGTCTTGATTCATCGTACGACGCGGTTGTCACCATGATGGAAAGTCAAGAGGAGAAAAATTTAACCCTCGAGTATGTAGCTGGAAAACTACTGGAAACCTATGAAAGAAGACAAGCTTCAAAACAACAGAGCCTTAAACATCCTGTGGCTGAATTTCAACAAAGCCATAAATCTTCTGATGTGGTGGCTGCATTAAAGGCAAGGAAATGCTTTAACTGTGGTTCCACAGAACATTTACGGCGGGATTGCAACAACAACAAGAAGAAAAAGCAGTCGACAGCAAAGTGGAGAGAAGAAAACAAAATGAATGAAGCTGAATCAACAAAGAAGTGTCTTCTAGCAAGAGTCAAAGAGACAATGAATCCTTGGTTTTTGGACTCTGGGGCTTCAATAAGTATGGCAAAAGACAAACTTTCATTTGTAACCTTGGAAACTTCTACTTCAGAGCAAAAGTGTGTTACCCTTGCAAATGGAACAAAAATCCAGATTTGTGGTGTGGGTAATGTATATTTTGATTGTCTGGGAGTTGAACTACAAAGTGTTTTATATGTACCAGAATTGGAAACAAACCTTCTAAGTGTGTTTCAGTTAACAGAAATGGGGTATGAGGTTTGTTTTACTGAAGAAAATTGTACTATAAAACAGGGAAACAAGGTGTGTGTGCAGGGAATAATGAAAGAATCTTTGTATGTGATTAATACTTGTACAGAAAATGAAGTTGTAGCCAGCAAAGTCACAACAAAAACAATAGCCAATTGCAAACCACACCAAGAATGTATCCATTTAACTCATAAAAGGTTTGGTCATGCTAACTATAAAACAATTTCTAAGATTCCAGAATTGTGTGAAGGGGTGAAAATCAAACCATGTTCTAACTATGTAGAATGTAATGTATGCAGTGAAACCAAGTGTCATAAGTCAAACATTCCAAAACATAGTGAGAGAACAACAAAAAGAATTTTTGAATTAATTCATGCAGATCTTGCAGGTCCTTTTGAGACAAGTCAAGGAGGAAACAGATTTTTCTTGTCTATTGTTGATGATTACAGTAGATTTGGATTTGTGTATGTGTTAAAACAGAAGAGTGAAACTTTTGGAAAGTTTAAAGCCTTTGTTAAGTGGAGTAAAAATAGATTTAAAGAACCTATAGCTAATCTAAGAACGGACCGGGGAGGTGAATTTCTTAGCAACCAATTTAAAAAATTCCTCAGTGATGAGGGTATACAACATGACCTTACTGCTCCATATTCACCATTTCAAAATGGAGTTGCAGAAAGGAAAAACAGAACCTTGCAGAACATGTTAAGAGCTCTGTTGAGAGAGTCAGGATTGTCTAACCTGTTCTGGGCAGAAGCTTTGTCCACCTCAAATTATTTGTTAAACAGGCTTTACCACTCTGTACATGAAAAAAACTCCATATGAAATGTTTTACAAAAGAAAACCTAGAGTGTCACATATAAGGGTTTTTGGAAGTAAATGTTTTGCTCATGTTCAGAAAGAAAACAGACCAGGAAAGCTAGCTCAAAGAGGTTTGGAATGTAAACTGTTGGGATATGATACACAAACAAAAGGCTATCGTTTGTGGTCTCCATATCACAAAAGTGTAATTGTGAGCAGAGATGTAGTTTTTCATGAACAAATGCAGGAAACAAAACAGTATGTAAGTTTGCCTGTAAAACAGAAAGCTGTAGAAACAGAAGAAATTCCTGAACAATCTCAGCAAGAGAGGGAGGGGGAAGAAACTGTAGAGGAGGAAACTATGCCTGTAACTATGCCAAGACGATCAGAAAGGGAACGCAAAGCTCCAATTCGTTACTCAGATGAATACCAAAGCAAACAGGTTTCTCATAGAGCTTTACTAATAGCCTATGAACCTACTTCATTTGAGGAAATTCAGGAAATGGAACCTACAGAAGCTCAGGGCTGGCATGAAGCAATGTCAGAGGAAATCAGAGCAATGGAAAAAAATGAAACGTGGGAGCTAGTACCTTTACCTGAAGGTCGTAAAGCCATTACCAGTAAATGGGTATTCAAAGTAAAACAAAATGAGAAAGGACAGGTGGAATGTTCAATGGTAAAACACAAAGAGATGCTTTTAAAGCTGGGTCTCAGATTGTAACACAATTTAAACAACATGCACAAGAGGAGGACTGTTAAGTATATGAAAAGAAATACTTGCTTAGTCATTAAAATTGTGTGTGTATGGCTATCTCAGGGTTAAACAGAGAAAGTCTATCTGTGGGCAATTACCTTGAGATAGAGGCTGTTCTGGGAACCTTGCCAAGATTCTAAGTTAGCCTCATCACAGCTGTATGTAATGTAGATAAGAATTGTGTAAGATGTGTATATAGTTTCTCACTTGTGTAAAATGGAACTGATCACTGCTTACTGATCACTGCTCTCTGTGTATGCCTCAGTGTGCTGATCTGAACTGAACTGCACAGAAGCCTGAAGGAAATAAACCAGCTCTGCTGTGTAAGACCTGCGTGATGTGTGTTTGTTTCTGAGCACAAACAGAGTTCCAGAGAGAGAAAAGTTCTGGCACAATAACCCAACAATCCACACTTTGTCCTCTCCTGGACATTTATAGCAATACTGCAACTACAAAACAGTAGATCAAGACTAGGCAAAACAAAGGAAAGTATGGGGTGGTGGAGAAAAATGAATTAAAATGAATAAAGACCCAATTCCATTTATTTGGTGTCATACATCAGAGGCTTTAGCTAGACCTAAGGATTATCCCAGGCAAATGGAGGGGTTGTCCCTGCCTGCTCCCGGGATCCCCTGTGTGTCATTTGGATGCACAGAGATGATCCCGGGACAATCCCAGGATATAGGCCTGGTCTAGCCATGGCCAGAGTTAAGGATGGAAGGTTTCTGGGAGAGACAAGAGGACAATTACTTGTGTATAAGTAATATACACTAGATACTTGCAAGTTTATCAGAATCTCCCCATCTTTGCTGCTCATGAATGGATGAGGTTTTGGTTTTCCAAGGTGGAATTATTAGGAATTTTGTCACCTGAAATACCCTAAGGAGCCATATTTTGACCTGATCCTGACTTCATGTTTAAGATTAAACTACTGTTTAATCTCTAGTTTAACAAACCCTGAAAGTTGTGCATTATGGCATGTGAAAAAAGGAAAAGGAACACATGGGCACAACACTCATCTTAATCCAAAAAAAAATGTTTTATTAGACCAAGATTGTTATGTTTGAATTGGGTAGAATGATGACTTGGTGGGTTCTTACCAAGACATGCTTTCCCCCCATGCATATTAACCGTTCTTATTAAAATTTGCTTCTCTAGATGTGGACGAATGTCTGGATAATAATGGTGGCTGCCAGCAAATTTGTGTCAATACTATGGGAAGCTATGAATGCCAGTGCAAGGAAGGCTTTTTCCTGAGCGATAACCAGCACACCTGCATTCACCGCTCCAATGGTAAGTTTCCGGTCTGTGGTGCATGCAGTGAGTCCGCCAATCCAAATTCAGATATGGTTGTTCCTCATGCTAAAGTAACTCTGTTGGGCTGTAACAAAGTTAATGCCATCTTTAATGAGAATTACACCTTTGTCCTTCTCAGGTCCATTAGGTAGTGGGATGTCCACATGTAGGGCCTGCCTACTTCCTATGATGATGTCATATGAAGAATTGGGTGGGTCTGTTAGCCATAAGAAGACACATTGAAAACTACAATTATTTTATATGACGTGATCATGTAATATTGTAATGAGAATGAAGTTAACTGGAACAGAAGGATGTGAGGGCCACAACAATTACCTGGAATGAATGATGCATGTATGTTGTTCATTATTTAACCTTGACGTATCATACCATTATGTCTATTGATTTTGTTTCCCTCTCTTTTGAGAGAACATGGGATATATATTAGTTGGATCAGAATGCCAAGGAAACGTGAAGAAATTATTATATCTCCATCAATATGATATAGTGGAGTTGGTTGTTTGGTTGTTTTCTTTTGCCTTGGCCATTTCATTGCAAGAGTTTCATGATATCTTTAAGATGGATAAAGTAGATAAAATGTTTCATCATTTTGAAAAAAAACTCAAATTTCTCCAGGACCCGAGTAACCCTGGTCTCCAGCACCAGGAAAAGGTGAAGGCCACCTCTCACAGACTTACCCTGCTTGGCCAACATCTACCATGCCTAATATCCACCCAAATTGTAGTCTTGGTTTTGAAACTGGATTATGAGCATAGTTTCTGAGCAACCCCTCTCCCATGTGCCAGTGGGATGAGGCAGGGGAGAGGGGAGAGTTGGTTCTTGAGGTGAAAAGGTAACATCTAGGAAGATCTCTGTGTGTGTGTGTGCTCCTCAATAGATCACAATTGTTGGGTGCAGTTTTTCTGGAGCTTCTAGTAGGGACTTTTGTCAGCTTTGCTATCTTAAAACCATTAGCTAATGTTGTGGTCTAAGATTGGGACTTCATGCATGAAAAATATGAGATCTAGCAGAGAATTGTTACAAATCCCACTAAGACTTGAGAGGTCATTGGTCAGAATTTATAGATACCTCATCTAAAAAGTTCACGTAACGTATACTTAACATATAACGTATTTTCTAACTCAAGGACTTCATCAAGCTGTCAACGAGAGAGAAATAATTTGTCTATTGTGTTTTCAAGTAAACTGTATAATAGTAGAGTTTACATCTGGAAAAAATTACTTCCCTTCTTTTGTTCCTAAATCACTGCCTTTTCTTCAGTAGCTGGTTTGTGAACCGTTCCAAAAACCAAGGATTCCAATCTGAAACTCCAGGACACCCATGCTGGTCTACACAAATAGTCACTTAAGCAGTGAGAAACGCTTGGCAAATTGAAGATTTCTCAAAGTTGAAGTGAATGAGGAAGGTCTTGCATATGAATTGGAGCCTTTGCCTCTAAACCAGTGACTCTATATGCAGGCTAGTATTTGTATTGGAGCCATTTGTTCCAAGCTATGAAACTCTTTGCACAACAATAAGCTGATGAAGGGCTAAGTTTGAGAACATAAGGACAGCTGAAGGAAATTTTGCTGGTGGAAGCATCTCTCATCTCTTATGGATTATAAACATAGAAAAGGAAAAATATCCATAATGCTTATTTATATTTTTAATGCATTTATCTACCGTTCAACTGGTGAATGTTCTTGGGACTGTTTACAATCATTTTTTTTAAAAAAAATTAAATTCAATAAATACATCGATGAAAATATCAACATAATAAAATATTAAAGCATTAAAGACATTAAAAATATTAAAGTGAGCCATAAAATTAATAATCAAAGCAACAAATTAAAGATTAAATGCCTGCTTGGAGAGGAAAGGTCTAAATGTACATAGTAAAGATGCTTATAATTTATTAAGCTGGCTTCTAAAGTGGGTAGCCCTTTTAAAACGTTATTAATTTTATTGTGGCATGATTTGAATCCACTGAATGAATTGGAAACCAATGGATGCATTTAACAAAGTGAGTTCTAGTCCACAAAAGTTTATGCCACAATAAAACTGATGGACTTTAAAATGCTGCAGGACTTGGAATACAGTCTTATGCATGTTTAGACAGAAAAAGTCCTACAGCTCCCAGTATTTCCCAGCCAATCATGCTGGGAGGTGTAGGACTTTTTCCTGCCTAAACATGTATAGGATCGTGGCCTCAACCGGGTTATTTTAAAGAATTGTTGCCAGTCTCACCTTTGACCTCCTATAATATATAGAAAAAGTGATCAGATTCTTCACCTACTAGATTGAAAACAGCACCTAGAGTTAGCACAGTCTGTTCTGAACAGCTCTAACCTTGCAGACAAATTTTTATTTTAATAGTACTTTACGTCTTCGCTCTGCTTCACTCTAAAGGCAACAGCTTGGGTCTCTTGGGGTTCTTTATGGTAAATACATCAAATGTGCAAGGCAGATGACAATCTTGAAACTCACACAATGGACATTGAAGAGGGGTACATGAATAAACATGGATCTCTCAAGTGCTTGTTTCCAAGTGTTTGGGGACATGTCTCTCTCATCTTCACACTTTAGCCATTTGTAGCAAAGAACAACAGAATATGATATAAATTTTGAGGCAGCTCCAGTTATCTTCAGGATTGCACTTTGGTTATGCAGACATGAAAGTTGCCTGCAAGGACTGACTTATATATTATATAGGAAAATTGGAGTGGTGGACCTAGTGAACGTTAAGAACATAGAGACATTTGAATGTGGGAGGTCCAGATAACTAAGGTTTCTTTCTGCCTCCAGGCCTTTGAAAGGTACCAATTAGCAAATAGCAAAATGATGGTAATGAAATAATGAGGGCTGGTAAAACTGAATACAGCTTGCATTCAGACTTGACCATAGAAAATATATACTGAATATAATAACCATTTAAATTATGTCCATGATTATAATAAAATGAAAAGTTGATGATCAACGCTATGACCACCCTGTAAATTTCTACTGCATTTGCAAATACTGTAATTGTAAGTCACAAAATTTAATCAGAGTACTTTGTTGAATATATCTATTACTGTAGCTGCCTGTCATCATATTGATTGAAAAACTAGATGTTCCTGGTAAACAGTCTCTCCAGTTTGTATTTCGGGCATTGTGTTTACATGAGCATAGAAATAAATCATGTTTTTTATTTTAAAAGATGGATAAGGTTTGCCCATTATTAAATATTTGAAACAAATATTATAAAGTTAAACAATGGCTGAGATCTGTGTTTTGGATTTCTGCTTCATAAAGCTGCAGGCTTTTATTAATTTTTATTAACAACATTTTATTAAAAATGGATCAGTGGTGACTAAAAGTAAGAAGAATATTTTGCAACGATTACCAGTTGAAATAGACCTTTAGATGGCTCAGATTCTTCACGAGTTTTCTACCGCAAACACTCTGATTCTCTGCCACGACACCACAGCGCCCCAAACTCCTCAGGGATTGGGGTGTTGGTGTGGTATGTGTGTGGATGCTTTGTGGCTCAAATCAGTGCCCTGGTCCAATGACTAACCAGGCCATTGGGCCAACAGAGCCATCATCAATATCCTATAATAGAACTCTAAGCATTTTCTGCAACTCATTACTCTCTCAATAATTCAGGATGTCTGTAGTATGTTTCCCCTGCAGATAGACTGCAAAAATAATAATAATGGACCTTCACTAGATAATGTTGTGCCCCTGGAAAGACAAAGTTGTGCATATTCCCATTTGTCCCTGGACCAGTGCGTAATAGCAAATGTTGTGCCTGTAATGTAAAGGCTGGTTTTATGGCAATCAGGAAGTCCTGAAAAGTAACCAGTTAGGAGTGTTCAGTGTTGAATGTTGAAGTCCTCCAACAATATCAGTTTCTGAGACCTCAATAGTAAGTCTGTAGTTGGCTACAGAATCGGACTCAAAGAGTACTTATCAATGGAACCTTCTCAAACTGGGGAGAGGCAATGAGTGGGGTGCCGCAGGGCTCAGTCCTGGGCCCAGCGCTCTTCAACATTTTTATTAATGATTTGGACGAGGAGGTGCAGGGAACGCTGATCAAATTTGCAGATGACACAAAATTGGGTGGGATAGCTAATACCCTGGAAGACAGAAACAAACTTCAAAGTGATCTTGATAGGCTGGAGTGCTGGGCTGAAAACAACAGAATGAAATTTAATAGGGATAAATGCCAAGTTCTACATTTAGGGAATAGAAACCAAATGCACAGTTACAAGATGGGGGACACTTGGCTCAGCAATACTACAAACGAGAAAGATCTTGGAATTGTTGTAGATCACAAGCTGAATATGAGCCAACAGTGCGATATGGCTGCAAGAAAGGCAAATGCTATTTTGGGCTGCATTAATAGAAGTATAGCTTCCAAATCACGTGAGGTACTGGTTCCTCTCTATTCGGCCCTGGTTAGGCCTCATCTAGAGTATTGCGTCCAGTTCTGGGCTCCACAATTCAAGAAGGACGCAGACAAGCTGGAGCATGTTCAGAAGAGGGCAACCAGGATGATCAGAGGTCTAGAAACAAAGCCCTATGAAGAGAGACTGAAAGAACTGGGCATGTTTAGCCTGGAGAAGAGAAGATTGAGGGGAGACATGATAGCAGTCTTCAAATACTTAAAAGGTTGTCACACAGAGGAGGGCCAGGATCTCTTCTCGATCCTCCCAGAGTGCAGGACACGGAATAACGGGCTCAAGTTAAAGGAAGCCAGATTCCGGCTGGACATCAGGAAAAACTTCCTGACTGTTAGAGCAGTGCGACAATGGAATCAGCTACCTAGGGAGGTTGTGGGCTCTCCCACACTAGAGGCATTCAAGAGGCAGCTGGACAACCATCTGTCAGGGATGCTTTAGGTGGATTCCTGCATTGAGCAGGGGGTTGGACTCGATGGCCTTGTAGGCCCCTTCCAACTCTGCTATTCTATGATTCTATGATTCTATGATTCTATGATCACATCTATAAACTTGGTAAGGAGGCTTGGAAGAGTTGATGCACTACCAGAATACCCAGTGGAGGATTGTATCTAATTTTATCTAATAGATTTGGGCTTATTTGTTCAGCATAAATTGTTCAAATTTCTGTCCAGAATATTAATAGAAAGATATCCAACAGAGCAAGGTATAGTAGATTGGAGGTTTAATGAAAACCATTTGCTGAAAACTGAGATAGAATAATTATTTCAATTTGCACGTTATAAAAGCTACAGCTGTAATGAGGGAGAACTTGGCTAGTCAAGATAGAAGTTAATGAAATAAATGAAAAGTGGAACTTCAAGGGCATTTAAAAATGTATATTGAAAGAAACTGCATGCATTTATGGCGAGAGAGACTTCCTTGTTTACAAAGATGATTTAAGGGTTCACTGCCATAGAACAAGTAACGAAGATGTCTGGGGTGATGTTTATTTGTTGTGAGCTTTTTTATATAAAGATTACCTTACTTGTGGACCAAATTGACTCCTTGATTAAAGGAATACAGTTTGGTTATTTAATTATTATTTTTAAGTACATGTAGAAAAAATTGCAAAAGGCTTTGTGACTCTTTCAAAACTAAAATATTAGCTTATTTTGAGTTTACCATGAAAACATCATCTTGTAATTCTGTGCTCATTGTGATTGTACAAGGGATGTAGCCTACAGCTGTTAAAGGTGTTTCCAAAGCCAGTTAACTATGTACAGAATCAGAACATGTACAATTAGCTGAGCTAATCAGCTGCTTGGAGTTAGCAATTTAAATGGAGCGGCTGATCTTTTTAAACCTACTTAGAACCAACGTCTGGATTTTCTTGTAGAATTTGTACAAGATTTTGCTTCAGCAGATTGAAATCTACTATTAAAATAGCACACTAGTTTTCTTCTCTTTACTTGTATTTGATATCTGCTCACTTCTGCTCAGTGGCGTTTTGCACAGGGCCGGTGCTACCTTAGAGGCCACTCAGGCAGCCGCCTAGAGCGCCAAGCTAAGAGGGGCGCCGGGCGCAGCGGAGCACTCACGCGTTGGCTGTGAGCCAGCCCAGGCCGAGGGTTGAGCTGGGCCTGGGCGGGCGAGATGGCGCCCCGCGCCCGCCCAGCCGAAGCAAAGCCAGAGACGCTGGGGTGGGGGTGGGGCGGCTCCACGTTTGGACTTCCGGAACACGCTCGGAAGAGAGAGAGAGAGAGAGAGAGAGAGAGAGAGAGAGAGAATATATGGGTGAATGGGGTGCATGGGGTCTTTGAGTGAATGCATGTGTTCATGCGTGTGTGTTTTGGAGTGTGTGTGTGTACGTGTGTGTGTGTGATTTGGAGGTGATATTCCTATTAAATAATGCATTTTAGACCCTTAGACATTCCTTTCCAATTTGTTTGCTATAATTGGCATGATGTATTTCTTGCACTTTAAAATAAATTTAGCAGTTTCAAGTTTTGTGCTTCTTATTTTTTCCAGGAAACATATGTTCTTAAAAATCAAAGTTGGCATTTTTTGGGGGGGTGAGTGGGTGAAAGTAGCTCACCTTGCCTAGGGTGCAAAATAGTCTGGCACCAGCCCTGGTTTTGCATGTGAGTGGCCTGTTTCGCACATGGAAGTCATCCCTTTCAGTCATGAATTGAATCTGCCTATAATCCCTTTCTCATAGTTGACATATCATATTAAATCATTCATGAAACACAATAGCTGTGTTCTCAACTTCCCTGGAGGGGGGGAGGGGAGGGAGATGAACCTGTTGACTCTGCTCCAGTCTCTGCACATCTGCTGACCTTACTCCTGATTTCTTCACTTTTAACAGAAGGTGAGAAGGGGCTCTATGTGTGTAGAACTGGTAAAAGCAATCCAGGACCCTGACTGGAAGCCCATTCAGCCCATTCTCAAGTTCTGCTGAATGCATGGAGGTTGGAGTAGGGCCAACGAATATGTTCTCGTTTCCCCACTATGCCTTCAATCTATGCTTGGAGGGAAGGTGAGAATAGGACTAAAGTGTTCTAGAGGAGACACATTCAGCTATCAATCATTGAGTAATGATTTTGGCTTTGAAACTGTTCTGAGGAACGTGTATTGAGAACTTTGATTGTAGTTGTCCTTTAAAGACAGTCTGACTACCTTTTGTGACAGCTCCCTGCAATATGCATTTAGAGTTATTCTCTAGAGCAGTGTTCCCTGGCCTGGTTGCCTCCATAGGTTTTGCACTGCAACTTCCATAATCCATAACCAGTGGCCCTGCTGACTGAAGCTCATGGGAATTTTAGTCTATAAATGTCTGGGGGGCACCAGTTGGAGAAAGCTACTGGTGTTTTACATTTATTTATACTTGTCATATTTTATTATTTTTAATTGTGCACTGCCAGAGCTTCAGCTGATGGGCAGTATATAAATGTAATAAAATAAATAAATAAATATACTGCCCATCAGCTGAAGCTCTGTGGGCAGTGCACAATTAAAAATCATAAAATATGACAACTATAAATAAATGTAAAACATTAAAAGTTAAAAAAGGCAGTATAAAAAGCAGCTAAGTTAAAATTCAGGGAAAGCCTATGTGAAAAGGTATGTTTTCAGGAGGCATCTAAAAGATATTGTGTTTTCCACCACCTGAACCGCACGAGGGAGGGTTTTCCAGAGGGTGGGTGCCGCTATGAGAAAGCCCGCTGCTGCGGTTCTTCATGGCGGCAGTCCGTTCATTTTGGAATGACCAGTTGGACCTCTTTTGAGAATCGTAGTTGTTGTCCAGGTGTATATAAAGGAAGGCGGTCTGCTGGTCCCAAGTTGTTTATGGCTTTGTAGGATAACAGCATAAGCTTGTATGTGGCTCAGTAGCTAACAGGCAGCCAGTGGAGTTCTTTTAACACAGATTCGGGTCGACTCAGCCTTCCATCCTCCCGAGGTCGGTAAAATGAGTACCCAGTTAGCTGGGGGAAAGGTAATAACAGCTGGGGAAGGCAACGGCAAACCACCCCGCTATAAGACCTGCCAAGAAAACGTCAGTGAAAGCTGGCGTCCCTCCAAGAGTCAGTAATGACTCAGTGCTTGCATGAGAGGTTCCTTTCCTCCCCCCCCCCTTATATGAGCATAGCTAGGTGTCCCCGTGAGCACCCTAGCTGCTGTGTTCTGCACTAGCTGCAGCTTCTGAACTACACACATGGGTAGCTCCACACAGAGTGCATTACAGAAGTCTAATCATTAGGTTACCAGTGCATGAACGACCATGGCTAGGCTATCCCTATTGGAGACGGGCATAGTTGACATACCAACTGAAGTTGATGATAGGCACTCCAGGCCACTGAGGTCACCTGGTCTAGTGACAAAGATGGATCTAGAAGCACCCCCAAGCTATGGACCTGCTCCTTCAGAGGGAGTGCAACCCCATCCAGAACAGGCAAACACCCCAATTCCCGGACCTGGGAACCACCAACCCACATAGCCTCTGTCTTATCAGGATTCAGCTTCAGTTTGTTGGCCCTCTTCCAAGCCATAACTGTATCGAAGCACTGGTTCAGAACGTGCACATCCTCTCCTGATTCAGATGTTACAGAGAACTAGAGCCGGGTGTCATCAGCATACTGGTGGCACCTTGCCCAAATCTCATAACTGCTCTCAACGGCTTCATAGAGATATTAAATAACATTGGGGAAAGGATGGTTCCCTGTGGCACCCCACATTTCAACTGCCATGGGGCAGAAGCACAGAGGTAGCATCTTTGCCTTATAAGACTTGGACTGACCCAGTCTTAGAGCTCTTGACAATTTTTTACTTTTTATTTTGAAACCTAGACACCTCAGTCTCAACATTAATTATTTTGAAATTAGCTTTGAACCGAATGTCATTACTGTAGAATTAAAATCATTTGACTTTGTGGGTTTTGCTGTCAGTTCTGTCAAAAACATTAAATTTAGTTAAATGATCAGATGTATTTCTGCCCACAGGGGAAACAGTCAAAATACATTAATCCTTGGGTTTAATGTGGCCTAAAACTATACTTTGTATACCCTGGGCCATAGTTCCTTGAGGCATATCACACTTAAATGGTTTAGAAGAATTTTAACCTTTGTCTCATACATATATATATATATATATATATATATATATATATATATATATATAATATTTAAATTCAAGTATTTAGCTTGAAAGGTTATTCAGTGCATAGGGGAAATTTTTAGAGATTCTGATCAAAGTTTGTCAATAAAGATATCACACTGAGATTTTAAAATTTCCCATGAGGTCTACAGTCACAAATATTACCTGGTCTTAACATATCTTCTAAAGGCCAATTCACATGTTGAGCTCCTAATGAAGTCCTATTAAGAAGCCACTGTGATTTAGCCTTCAGATGTGCTGGACTACAGATCCCATTATCTCCAGCCAAAAATTGCCATGCTGACTGGGGATTATGGGGATTCTAGTTCAATACATCTGGAGGGCCCAGTTTGGGGTACACTGGTTCAAACAGCGACTACAGACCAATACTACTGCTGGAAGTCCTCCTTACTCGTCTATCCTGTTGTCTCCTTGACCAAAAAAAGGGGGGGAAAGAGCCACAGTCCTGACTATTAGAGCAGTGTGACAATGGAACCAGTTACCTAGGGAGATGGTGGGCTCTCCCACACTGGAGGCCTTCAAGAGGCAGCTGGACAGCCATCTGTCAGGGATGCTTTAGGGTGGATTCCTGCATTGAGCAGGGGGTTGGACTCGATGGCCTTAGAGGCCCCTTCCAACTCTACTATTCTATGAATACATTTTATCAAATGATACTGTCATTGGATTCAAATGGATAGAATTTCTTAAATATTTTTCATGGTAAATATTCTCTTGTAATCTTAAAGCTTGACTATCTCAGTGGGGTCCCTCAGCATCCTGATTGAAAAGCCAGCTCTGTTCCCCCTTCTACAACCTTAATTTTCACAGGGATCAACAATCCCTGACGGAAACGTGTCTCCTCTGCTTTAACCTTTACTGTGAAGCAGAGCTATCTGTATGAATCAGGTCTATTGTATTTTCATTCATGTTCCTGAATCTATCTGCATGGCATGTGTAGTATCAGAACAGTGCTTGTCGGGCTGTGTGTGTATATGAAAAACTGTCTGTTTGACTTGAGAAGAGGAAGCCTGCAATAGAAGTGCCTGTTTGTTTCCTCTATGCTCTGCAGATATATTTATAATAAAGCAAATATTCCAACACTCATTCGAAGGAAGCCAAATTCTGTAGCATGCAATTTGGGGAAAATGGGAGTGTGTAACAACGCATTGAGCCTCTTCTCCTTCCCTTGTGGAATCGTTGATCTTGGGTAGAATAACTCACTAATTAAACATACTGAACCATGATCTTTAAACTGTTATTGAGGAATCTAGAGGCACTTCAGAAGCTTATTTTATTTATTTATTTATTTATTTATTTATTTATTACACTTATATACCGCCCCCATAGCCAGAGCTCTCTGGGTGGTTTACAGAAATTCTAGAATTGAGATAAAAACAAGTATACAAAATTTTAAATTTTAAAACACAGAACATACACACATAAAGCATTAAAAACCGTTAAAAAAAACTTGTCGGGGTCTCCTCACTGAGAAGATCAGTAGATGAACTTCTCCTAAAATGTGCAGACAGAAGGAAGTTTTGGGTACGTTCTAGTACACTGTCCTCACTTTACTAGAGCTACAGGTGAGAGTGTGGGAACTGAGAGTGTGACTTAAAAACTGCCCAGAATCCTTTCCCTTAGAATCGACCCAGCATCTTCTGCAACAAGTATGGAAGAGGGACACAACCCATGGGCATTAGGCTGCATGCGGCTATCACGTACTTCCAGTGCAGCCCGCAGAGCCAGGGGGACCCTGCCCAGAATTTTCCTTGTTAGCACTAGCTAGGGAAAGCCTGGGATTTTCCTTGCCAGTGGTAATGCTTAGAGGTAGCAGTAGGAACCCTTCCCTTATCTCTGATCTTTCCTGGGAGATTGGAGTTAAAGGTACTGTTTCCCTTTCTAGCACTAACGAGAGAAAGCCCTGTCTGGGGGCTGTAGGAGGAGAAAGAGTGTTTGCGTGTGCATTAGTGTGTGTGTGTGTATGTATGTATGAATGAGTGTATGTGTATATCTGTGTGTATGTGTATGAGTTTAAATGTATATGCATGGTTGAATATGTGAATGAGTGTGTAAGTGGGAGTGTGTATGTGTGTGCATGTCGGCACGTATGTGACCCCTGGCACTCCAGCAGACACTGCAGCCCTCGGGACCGGAAAGGTTGTGCAGCCCTGATGTAAGGTTTCTGCAGCGGAGTTATGTGGAAGATGAATTGACATGGAAAAGCACTCCTGTAAGTAGGAAGCCTACAAAAACACGGATCTGGAGGAAAGGACATGAGGCTTTCCCCTCCTCGGTCAGTTAAAAGTGGTGGTAGATGAATGACATGAGCATTACTTCTGCAGGGTTTCAATGTAAAGTGCCTTTTTGTGGAGGAACTGAAAGGGAAATGTGTCAGAATTCATTCCGCTAAAGATATTAAGAAGTGTCTTGTGAAACGAGACACTGTTTAAAATCGGCACCGGCAACTTGACAGGCAGGCTGCTTGCCAGGGAGAGAGAGAAAGAGAAGAGAAGTGAAATTTAAAAAAAAATCTCTCCACACCTGTGTGAAAATAAAAATAGTTGAACAGTCTTCAGGCAAACTCCAGACTGAGTGGCAGCACTGATGAGAATAGACAGCTGTACGCACGGGTGGGAAAATACACTGGAAAGCAGTATTTTCCAACAAGGGAAAATATGTAAAATGCTGGGGGAAGGGGGCTTCACAAATCACTCAGTACTGGAAGTGTACCAATATTTCTTGTCATAATGCTTGCTCAGGATTATTGTAAAGCAAGGAACATAAAATCTAGAAAGCAACTTCTAGAAGCCAGCTGATACTAATGTTGGATGAAAAGTATCAACATAAGAAACAATATGCAAATAAACCCAATCCTGCCAAGAAAACCTGTTAGGGTGACCATATTTTGGAAACCAAAAAGGAGGACAGCATGGCCGGGCCCCAAGGGGGTGTACCCACCAACATATCCAGCCCCCAAGGAGGCTGGACATGTACCCACCCAAACATGGCCTTGGTCACATGTCTGATTTCAAAGCACACAATTAAGACAAACCTGTTCTATATAACATCTTAATGTTAAAATCACTGAAATAAAGAAGAGAGACATTAAGTGTATCTGAAATTAACTTCACTTACTCCTACTTCTGTAGCTTTTGCTGTACTTTGAAGCTTTTGCTATACTGTGTGTGGTACAGTCTGCCCTTCCTTCAAATATCTTTTCTGACTGCAAAACCTTGACTGTATGTCCATAGTCTCACCTTTCCTAACATTTAACTCTCTTTCCCCATCACCTTTCTCATATCCATTCTCACAGATTCAGCATACTGATACCACTGAACAAATGAAAAAGTTGACAAGTGCAGAAAAATCTAGTACAACAACAAACTATCAAACAAGCGTTCAGAAAGATTATAAAATACTATTATCCTGCAAACATTAGCCATGGAACAAAATGGACTGACCGAACAAGAAAGAGATCTTGGGGTTGTGGTGGACAGCTCGATGAAATTGTCCACCCAGTGTGCGGCAGCTGTAAAGAAGGCAAACTCCATGTTAGGCAATATAAGAAAAGGAATTGAGAATAAAACTGTCAGTATCATGCTGCCTTTAAACAAATCTATGATGTACAGCTCTGGTCACCACACCTGTATATATAATATATTATAGAGCTGGAAAAGGTGCAGAAAAGGGGAACTAAAATGATTAAGGGGCTGGAGCATCTCCCCTATGAGGGAAGGTTACATCAACTGGGATTGTTTAGCTTGGAAAAAAGGAGGCTAAGGGGAGACATGATAGAGGTGTACAAAATTATGCATGGTATGGAGAATGTGGACAGGGAGACATTTTTCTCCCTCTCTCAAAATACTAGAACCCCAGGTCATCTCATGAAGCTGATTGGTGGGAGATTCAGGACAGATAAAAGGAAGTACTTCTTCACAAAGTGCGTAGTTAAATTATGGAATTCACTACCACAGGATGCAGCAATGGCCACCAATTTGAAAGGGGATTGGATAAATTCCTGGAGGTGAAGGCTATCAATGGTTACTAGCCCTGATGGTTATGCGCTACCTCCAGTGTCCGAGGCAGTAAGTCTGTGTGCATCAGTTGCTGGGGAACATGGGTGAGAGAGTTCTGTTGCACTATGTCCTACTTTATTGGTCCCTGGCCAACAGCTGATTGGCCACTGTGTGAACAGAGTGCTGGACTAGATGGACCCATGGTCTAATCCGGCATGTTTTTATGGACTAAAGGCTTGTTGCAGTCACTTCTCACCTCCACCCCTTAGTTTGTTTCCACTTCTGATTTATCAATGAGAAACTAATCTTAAAAAGTGTCATTATATCTCTGGTTCATTAGCCATGTAAAAAGTCCATGGTCAGTAGTAACTGCAAACAAATTTGTGAGCTGAGGCATAAGGTTGAGCTGAGGGTTGGACTCGATGGCCTTGTAGGCCCCTTCCAACTCTGCTATTCTATGATTGTGTGATAAGAGGCGGAGGCAGGACCACCACCACCGGGGACGCCACTGAAGGGAAAGACCACCTGGAGCACTCTCCTGCCGCCCCTTTGCCTCTTAGTGCCCCCCTGCTGCCCCCTTGCCTCTTAAAGCCCCCCTATGCAATCCCACCGCCCCCAAGGGGGCAGTACCGCCCACTTTGGGAACCACCGATCTAAGGTGTGGAGAATCTTGGAAAGCTTCTTTAGAGTTCCAGAGAGGATTCACCACCCTACTGACATTGGAGTCACCAGCCTCCATCGCGCATCATCAAGCCCTTTAAAGAATTTCATCAGAAAAAAGCCAGGACCCTGTTCTAAGGAGCTTACAAGCTAAATTCCAACAGTAGTGAAGGGAACAAAGGGAAGGCAGGCAATTGGTTTGCTTACATGATTGCAAGAATGCTTTATGCTCACTCTTGAAGTCTGATGCAAGATAGAAGGGTGCTGACAGTGAGAAAAGACAAATAATAATCCTTGAATCAATAACGATGGCTCTTCCCAAGCTATCATTCAACCCATCTATGAGCTTCAACATACTTGCATGGTCCGCCAGCCTTTTTCAGCGCCTAACGCTTACAGAGTTTGTCTGGACAGTAAAACTGTCACTTCCCCTCCTAAATGCTTAAAAATTGGGCAGTGTCTCATAGCAATGGATTTTTTTTTAATGTCAATGTATTATTAATTTTCTGTTATGGTAAAAAGAAAGAAAGACAAATCAAAACACCTTGTGTGACATTACGGAGGAGCACAAATGCAGTTGAAATTGTGTGTGTGTGTGTGTGTGTGTGTGTGAGAGAGAGAGAGAGAGAGAGAGAGAGAGAGAGAGAGAGAGAGAGAGAATTCTAAGGGCACAGTCCTCAGTTTTGCCCTGTTGTGTTGGTTCAACAGCCAACTACCGCCTCCGGCAACCTAGCTTAGCAAAACCCAGACATACCAGGAATCCACTCTATGGAAGGGTTCATTTGCTGTGCAAACCCTTTTGAGAGCACTCTTGGAAAGGAAATGGAAATTTGCTCTTTTTAAGCATAGGCGGTGGCATAGTGTAGCCAGGGCTCACAGAGATGCAGCAGAGAAAGATTTCCTTGTTCCCTCTGAGCTTAGCTGCAATCTTCACAGCAGTTGTGGGGGAATGAATTTTCCCAGCAACAATATATTGTTCCCTGTTGTAATGCAAAGTATTTTGGGGTACCTTGAATGGGCAATTAAGGCCCATTAGCTTTACAGGAGTCCTGCTCCTGCCTGCAATTTTGGTGTGGCTGTGGGGACTCAATCATTACACCACTGTGTAGGTGAGACATAGGAACACAGGGAGCCACCTTTTACTGAGTCAGATCATCAGTCCACCTAGCCCAGTATTGTCAATACTGACTGACACTGGCCCTCCAGGGTTTCAGGCAGGAATTCTCTCAGAATTCTCTCAGGAATTCTCTCCAAGGAATTCTCTTGGAGATGCCAGGGATTGATCCCTGGGGCCTTCTGCGAGCAATGCCTGTGCTCTACCACTGAGCTATGCCCTTTGCCTAATATACTGATGGTTAGGCAAGCCTCAACATGTACCCTGAATGAGCTATTTTTTCCTTGTCTACTGCTGTCTAAGAAACTAGAAAAGGGCTAGTATTTGTTTGAAATTATTATATACCCAAGGCCTGGCTAGACGAGTGGGGTTGAGGGGGATGATCTCGCTATTTTATGATAGTGAGATCGTCCCCCTTGTCTACATATGGCGTGCGACGTTGCAGCCGCCATTTTGGATATTTTTTTTTAAAGGAAAAGGAGCGCACGAGCGCTCAAACTGAACCGAGAGGGATTTTTTTAAAAAAATCACGCTCCCCCCACCCTCGATGGGCACTGAGCTCCTGAGGAGTCCTGTGCCTGGCTCCCGGCTCCTCTCGGTTACTCATGAGGAGCTGGGGAAAAACCATGATGGCGGGCCACACATCCCGCGGTCTCAGGATCATCCCAAGACTGCAGGAAAAAGCAGGATGGAAGGGTAGGGCGATATCCTGGAGAAAGGGAGGAATCATCCCTCCCTGCTCCCGGGATGCCCTGTGTGTCATGTGTCATGTGGATGCCCAGGGGCGATCCCGGGGTTATTGCCCTGTCTAGACATGCTCACATGGATTGGTGTCACACCAGATGTGGGCTGGTCACAAGACACCTCTGCCCTGCAAGCCTGGAAATGGTGGAATGAACGTTGCCTGAAGAAATTGGACAGTATAGAAAAATTAAATAAATAAAGGATAAGGTTCTTCTACCACCATGTATTCCAGTGCTTTAACTGAGCAGCTCCAGGAGCTGGCCTCCCTGCATAGAGAAAGGGAACTCTACAGAATTCTTAGAAGAGGGAGGCACAGTAGCTCCACCATCCGCCTGCCATGTTGCTTGGGTGCGTGCCAGCGCAGCTACATATCTGAAGTTCAGTGTGATTAAGCGCCAAGGTAGATATTATATGGCAGATGCATGTAACTGCCACCCTTTTATTTATCTTTTAACGAAAAGCTGCTGTGGGAGACTGTAAATTTGATTACATTTCTGAATAGATGTGAGCATTTTACAACATGGTAGGAATGCCTTGTGGAAACACCCTCAATTGAGCAGAACCCAGAGAGCGGCAATAGAGAATAAGAATTATTATTCAGAGCCCACATGTTAAAATTTAAAAGTAAAGCCTTGCTTGGTTAGTGGAAACAGAACATCTAACTTCTGTTGTGTTTGCTTTATTATAGAAGGACCACCCAAATGTGCTGTTTGTACAGTGGAAAAATAATGTCAGTGTTGGAGGCAGGAATCCACCCATCAACTACTTTCCTGTGCCGTGTTTCAGTGAAGAAGTGTTTTGGGGCATATGCAGAGTGTGTTTTCTCCCCACTGAGTAATCACAGACAGCCTGAGATTAGAAGAAAGAGCTTTCTTGTAGTGCTGTCTCCAATATTTTGGGATTCTTTTGCAAGCTTCCCACCACCACCTTAATCTGGAAGATGCTGTGCAGGCAGCCTTGACCTTTCTGAGTATCCCAGGCAGAATGACAGTTGGGACAATGCACCCCTTCCTTGTCATGGGACCCCATCAAATGCCCAACCTCACTTCACTCTAGAGCCAACCCTACTTCCTGATCAAAAGGCACGGTTTCAGGGTAGCGTTGAAACTAGCAAGGTTCCTCCACCCTAATTAACACTGTGTTGGGCATTAGTCGTAGAACTTTGTTAGCAGGCACAGAGATGGCTGTTTTATCCATTTGTCTGCATGTAGTTTGTGGGGGAAAGTGACTTGCATTTTGCAGCATTTAATGGCCTGTGGGCAGCGCTCTTTTTCTAGGGAAAAGAAAAGGATGACAGGACTCAAGTTTATTTGTATACACTAACCTTTGATTCAGAAGCCCTTCCCCCTAATTCTTGATTCTACTTTCATATATTCTACATCTGCTCTGGCTTTCAGTCTTGACACTGAAAATGCACATCAGAATTGAGCTATGGAATGGCCCTGGCACAAATTAAACCCACATATGGCACGCCCAATTTAGAGAGAGAGAGAGAGAGAGAGAGAGAGATTTCTATGAAAATCTGTTTACGTAATTACATTGGCATAGGAAGAGGTAGCTTGAAATAATCATGAAATTCAACTTAATTGAGGTTTAAAAAAATATTTGCTTTCATTTTTATGTTCTGGATAGCTATTGATAATACAACTTGACTTTAACACAGGACACTTGTAGTCTTTCTCCAGCTCTGCTCCCATAACCCTTCATTTTGAAAGAGTCAACTTAGCAATGCTAAATTTCCTAAGTATTATTTATCTGGCATAGACCCCAAACATTGATTTATGTTCGGCTTCTACCTGTCTCCAATTGGCATTTTTTAAATATCCCGTTTCACAAGTACATAAAAAGCTTACATCTTATTTTCCAAGCATGTTTAAGTATTTTAATCATAGGCATACTGTAGCCATTAAATTAGGGTTTGGCAACTAGAGGCCTCAGGATCAAACCCGCTCGCCCATCCAAACACTAGCCAGTCTCATGGTAGCCATTGCAGAAAGTGGCCATCCTGTCAAAGAAGTTGCTAACCACAGTATTAAGAACAGATCAGAATATGTACATCAGAGCAAGAGACTGAAAATTTCATCTGCACTTCATAAATATATTGGAAATAATCTCTGCATTTTCAGCGATACGTACATGCGTCTGTGTTGCTGTTGTATAGTTGAAGGCTTTTTTTGGTCAGTATAGTAAAGTTTCAGTTCCACATGGTAAGCAAAGCTGAGGGACTTTGCACCATTTGATAACCCCTAATATTGTGATAGGGAAAGAGCAAGAGATTACTTACCTTCTGCTATCAAGAGATTATCCTCAGGGCAGTGCCAGCTCCAGAGCTTGGAGGACCCTTGGACAAGACAACCTCAGCAGGCTCCTCCTTCGGTGAGTCTACTGTTTTACCAGAATTGCCACCAGGTCCTTCTCCCATTCCTGCTTGCTTGGCAGGCAGGAGAACCAAAGAATATATAGGCAGTGGCTTCTTCTGCACCACCACTGTTATCTGAGCCAGAATGAGAGGTAGATGAACAAGCAGGTTGCAGTGGTGAAGAAGAGAATCAGGTCTAGGGAGCTCTTGACAGAAGGCCTCTGCCTGGGGTGTGGGTAGCTATGCCTACCGCTGACACTGGGCATGTTTTAGGGCTTGTTCACACCAGCATTTTTCTGTGGATGGATTGCCACCCCGAGATCCCTGTGATAAAGAGCAGGATATAAAAGTTTTAATAAATGAATGAATGAATGTGAGCAGGGCTAGGTGAATAACTTTTATTCTCCCAAACTTTTTAGGGACTGTTTTGGGGCTTTTTGATGGACTTTGATGTTTCAGCTTTTTAAAGCCTTTTATACTGCTTAATCTTTGCAGTGTTGTTTTTTTTACTGTCAATTATATCTTTATTGTTCACAATGTATTTTAACTATTTTTATGTATACCTCCCAGAGAACTTCAGTTATGGGGGTGGCATAGAAATACTGTTAAGACATCATCAGCATCGAAATATAAAATAAACATAGCTTAATTTCAGCTGCAAGCCTGCTTTGAGAATCTATATTGGATGGTTCACACAATCCACGTTTGCACATTCTAACCAAGCTAACCCTGGTTAAGCATTGCAGATCCATGTACGATAACATGGAACTCTTTGGGAAATGGGCATAAGAAATAATGATCCTTTGTTTAACAAGAGAATCCTGATTTGCCTGTACACCTGAAGTACAGTAACTATTTTGTGACACAGCTTGTGTGCTACAGATAACACAGATACCTCCACCAGGGTACAGGCTCCAGATAGAGGCTGGCTGCGGTCAAGCAAGACATGTATAGAAAACATTTACCTCTATCTAAATACCTGTGGGCGCCATAATCTTCTATTCCAAATGAGCACTCTTGTGGTGTCAGAAATGTTGGCAGCTTTATTAAAATTCTCTACATATAAACACCCCATATCACCCTACTACCTCTAGCAGATAAAAGCTTGAGTGACAGCTGAAGGTTCTGAAAGAAAAGCCTGCCACCTCCTGGCCAATTCATAGAATCATAGAATCATAGAATAGCAGAGTTGGAAGGGGCCTACAAGGCCATCGAGTCCAACCCCCTGTTCAATGCAGGAATCCACCCTAAAGCATCCCTGACAGATGGTTGTCCAGCGGCCTCTTGAATGACTCTAGGGTGGGAGAGCCCACAACCTCCCTAGGTAACTGGTTCCATTGTCGTACTGCTCTAACAGTCAGGAAGTTTTTCCTGATGTCCAGCCGGAATCTGGCTTCCTTTAACTTGAGCCCATTATTCTGTGTCCTGCACTCTGGGAGGATCGAGAAGAGATCCTGGCCCTCCTCTGTGTGACAACCTTTTAAGTATTTGAAGAGTGCTATCATGTTTATCTGAAGAGTGCTTGTAGAGTATTTGAAGAGTGCTATCATGAAAAGCATACAGAGCTTCAGAGATTACTTATCAATCAGGGTCCAATTGCACCCCTTAATTGAAAATCAAATAAGAAAAGGAAGCTGCACAGCTTTAAGTTCAGACAGACAAAACCAACATTGTGTATGTGATTGATTTAGGCTGCAATCCAATATGCACACTTGCCTGTGAATTAATGCAATTGAACCCAGTGGGCCTTACTTCCCTTTAGAAAAGCATAGGATTACACTGCAAATTGTTAACTAATCAAAATATTGGTGATTAATGTAATTAATACTGCTTTCCGTAAATGAAAGGAAAGGAACCTCTCGTGCAAGCACTGAGTCATTACTGACTCTTGGAGGGACGCCAGCTTTCGCTGACGTTTCCTTGGCAGGCCTTATAGTGGGGTGGTTTGCCGTTGCCTTCCCCAGCCGTTATTACCTTTCCCCCAGCTAACTGGGTACTCATTTTACCGTCCTCAGGAGGATGGAAGGCTGAGTCGACCCGAGCCAGCTGCCTGAAACCAGCTTCAGCTGGGATCGAACTCAGGCCATGGGGAGAGTTTCAGCTGCAGAAACTGCTGCTAATTTGAGATTGTCGTTAGTTACTCTAGTTGAAAAAAAGGTGTGTGCATATGTGTTTGAAGCAAAGGAAGGTATTAATCAGTATGGAAGCTTATTGCAAAAGATCTCTCTCTCTCTCTCCCTCTCTCTATGTGTGTATGGAAAGTTTTCATTGTTGCCACACTTGGCAACACATTATTCCTTATTGTGTAATATGTATTTAGTGGAAAAGATGGTTCTTTTATATATATATATATATGCCGCTTTAGTTGGCTGCCTGAGCCACAAGAGGAGCAAATCTGATTTGATGGAAATGCAGTTTTAAACTGAATTGCATTGGAAAGCATCTCTGTGTAGGTTGCCCCGAACTTTTGGCAAGTGTTTTTTTTTTTTTTTAGTGTTTTTTAGAGCAGAGAAAATGCATCATTTAATCGTGAACTTTTCTTCTGGATGCTGTTTATTGCTGTATTTACTTTGGTGAATTGATATCTGAACTCTACACAGAGTTTTTCCTTTTCTGCTTTCCTGCTCTTGTGGTGCGGTGTTAAATTACACAATGGGCTATTATTTAGATTTCAGAAATAATATCCCATTTTCCCCACTCTGAAAAGCTCCAGGGAAGTGCTGTTTAAGAAACAGAAGCAAAACTAGAGGATTACGACATTGTCTAGAGAACCCATACACAACCTGTCGTGTTTCTCAGAACACTCCTGTTTTCGATGGGAGGCAAATGACGAGGCTTGCTAAGTAATCCACAAAGCTTTTATTAAGCAATAAACGTCTCTTCTACCTGAACAGCGTCTAACCTCTTGGAAATGGCCCCCTAGGCAAAATTATGCAAGCTAAGCAAGACAATTGTCTGTTCAAGAAGAATAAGAAGCCACTTCTCAAACGCCCGTAACTTCAGAGCGCCTGGTGCGGAGGCGGGTTCTGGCGTGATCTCACCGACTTTCTCACGCCTTCCTTTCATGCTGTGCGTTTCAGCTTCCAGCAGACCCTAGCATCAGCTAACTTATCGAGATGTTCACCCCCGGAAGAAACCTCACTTCCCACTGAGTGTGTAGGATTTAGCCTTGAGGAGATAAGCTCTGGAGAGGGCTGATTTCCGGCTGGTGAACCACCCGTGAGAGCTTCCTCCCCCACTGGTACAGGCTGGCTGGTGTCTGGCACTGTGTCTTCTAGTTCTGAATCTGATTCTGATTGATTACCTGAAACATCTCCCAAAACAGGGGCAGTAGGGTTAGCCATGACACAACCTTGAGTAAGGAATCATGAGCACAATAAATGCCTCCTATAGAAAAGCTCTGTGAAAGGACAAGAAAACAGGTTTCCTCTTGTGCATTTGAGCTGTTCTGCAATGCCACACTGCCACCTAGGGGCTTGGTAGTGGAATAGAGGAAAGGAGGTGCGCCTCGTGTAGCGCTCAGATCTTAAATCAGCGATGAAACTGAAAGTAGATACAGTGGATTGACAGCTGATTAACAGCCTTGTGTAGAAAAGGTCTTTGTGTCTTTGTGTTAAGAGGTGCTTTCCATGGGTGAGTGAGTGCTTTCTTTGTGTATGTGTTTTTGGGATGTGTGTTTTTTCTGTGTGTGTGTGTGTGTGGTGCTGTATTATATTGTTGGTATGGTAAAAGTTGGGTACTGATTTAGTGAAGTGGAGCAAGCATAATGTGTACTGCTCTGACGAGAGTGACTCAGTTAAAATGGTTTGCTCTAAAAATGTTGTTTCTCCTTCTCTGTCTACCCCTGCTTATTCCAATGCATATGACACTGTAATGAAAGAAATTGCTTATTTATTTATTTATTTATTATTGCATTCCCATACCGCCAAACAGCTGAAGCTCTCTGGGCTTGTTCACAAAATCAAGACCATTCAAAGTATAAAACAACAGTATAAAACAACAGTATAAAACCATAATATAAAATACAATATAAAAGCACAACCAAGATAAAAACAGCAGCAATAAAAACAGATAAAAACAGAGCTTCCAAAAATGTTCACCGACTTTGTTCATATGTAACATGAAATAGACTTAAACTGTTATGTACATTCAGGTATCAAGTAACCCCTTCCCTTATTCAGAAGCACATATATTGTAAACCGCCCAGAGAGCTTCGGCTATTGGGCGGTATAAAAATGTAATAAATAAATAAATAAATAAATGCAAAAATACAAATTTAAATGCAAAAGAACATCATATATAGTACTTTGCCAAAAGAAATAAACAATGTGTGTGTGTGTGTGTGTGTGTGTGTGTGTATAAATAATCTCAACATAATTTATTATGTAGTCTTAGATCCAACCCAGTTAGGGTGAAAACGAATAGAACAGGCAGATATAGAAATACCTTTGCGTGAAATATTGTGTATAGGAAGATTGCTAGGGGCGGTGTCAGCTCAAAAGCTCGCAGCATCACTGTGGCAAGGTTAAACTGATAAATCTAGACAGGATAGGAGGAAGCTCGGGCTACCAGGCTGGAAAAACCTGCCCCCTGCCCTGCGTTCCCGCGCTTTGCCGTCATAACACAGCCTCTCTCGCCAGTAGCCGATTAGAGCTTTTTCGCCCACTGAATAACTCAGAGCAAAGGTAATACTCGCTGTAAATCGGCGCTTTGAAAACACACAGTTTTGGGGGTGGGTGGGTTAGCAGCTGTGTCATTTAAAAAATACAGAACCACTGCGTAGCCAATAAGGGGTTAATCGAGCATATAGACACCCCCTAGGTTAATTTTACTCAAAGTATTCTACGATACATTGATCCCTTACATTGGTACCACTACTCTTTATCAGAACGTACGAAGAGTCTGATCTGCTTAGCTTTAGTTGTGGAACGTATCCTGTGCCTTCATAACATCCTTCAGGCAATGTGTTTTAAATGCCAAATGTCTTCAGCTTTCTTGCATCCATTTTAAATTCTGGCACTGACAATATCCTCAATTCTCTGATAGAAGTTTTAACTTCTATCTACAATTTATGAGCAATTTTAGAGTTTGATTAATGTATATTTCCTTTCTCCCTACAGTTTTCCATTTGGCAGTGCTTTTCTAATACCAAATATTTAGCGTTTAGTACAATGTGATAATGAAACTGTACAAATGCTGTGAACAGAGGGACAAATAAGTGTTTTCCTTCATAAGTGGTTTTAAAATAAAACAGGGGGAGTCTTGATTTAGAAAAGTCTATTTATTTTACACTTTGGAAAGGCATATAACTATCACTTAGGTGATGAATATTTCACCACAGGAGCTGGCTCTGAGCGTGCTGATGCTATTTTCTTTTTCTGCTGCTAAATCTTCCTCAACTGTGACTGGAGGCTGAAGAGGTAAAACGTCTGTTTGTCGGTGGCATTGTGCAAGGGAAGGGGCATGGCCTTTTACAGTCGGTATTGTGGCTGGGCAAAAAGATCTTTAAGATATAATAGGTCAAAGAATCATTTAGTAATTTTTAGCCATGATAGCTAAACAGGAACCTCCAGAATAATATACCTCTGAACATCAGCTACTAAGTCAAACAACTGGCGGAGGAAAACATCTGTCCACCTCCTGTAGGAATGCTGGGGTAGATGAGGAATTTGATCGCATCAAGAAGGGTTTTCCTTTTATTCTTATGCTTTTTTTCTAATTCTGCAAGACCTTGATAGAAAAATTTGCAAAGTTCTCTGTCAGAGGTTCAAACCATCCATCCTTTTCCCCACCAAGGAATGGAAATCCGTCAACGTGCGTTTGACTAGGGGCATGTCTAGACCTCCCAGCTTTCCGGGGGGGGGGAGGGAAGGGGGAGGATCTTGCGGAATTATGCTTGCGAGATCCACCCCCTCAGTCTACACGTGGCATGTGACATCCAGGGAGGACAGAGGACGTCACACCCACCATTTTGTTTATTTTTTTTAATCGAGAAAGAGCGCACAAGTGCTCCACTGAAAAAGGGAGTTTTAAAAAAACAAAACCCTCCCATTCACCCCACCCCACCCCCGGTTACTCGCGAGGAGCTGGGACGAAACCACGATGGTGGGTCACACGTCCCGCAGTCTTGGGATCATCCTGAGACCGTGGAAAAAAACACAACTAAAGGGTAGGGCGATATCCCGGGGCAAGGGAGGGATCATCCCTCCCTGCTCCCAGGATCCCCTGTGTGTCATGTGGACGCACAGGGACAATCCCAGGGAGATCCCCGGGATATTGCCCCATCTAGTCATGCCCTAAGACCTATTCAGTTTCCATATTAAGGAACAAAAAGTGGGTGCTATTTCCCCCCCACTTACTATGTCCTGCCGGGTTTATCATACAACTGAAATCAGGCACTCAGTTTGGGAAACTCCATATGGCAGAATGGCACCCAGCCAGGGTTTTGAGGCTTTCCTTCTTTCGCATTCTGAGCAATTCAGCACAGGAGAGAAAGGAGGACCTAGGGACAATCCCCCTCCATCTCTGTCTCCCTCCCATTAACTCAGTTTTTTAATGTTCTAGGGTGAATGCTTGAAAAACCTCAAGGGAGGTTTTGAGAATTTGATATAAACGATAGTGAAGATCACTGCCTAAAACGAGTGAGACATTACAGTGGTGACAAAAAGGTTGTGAACTCTAATGATAATTATGGAAATTCCATAATTTTACCATGATAGCCTTCGTGAATCAAAACCAGTCCTTTTCTAAATATTCAATAGGGTATATATTAACCAATTCCATGTCTTGTGAAATAAAACAATGTATAAATTAGGAAAATGATGAGTACTTAAGAGTCAGGGTATGTGCAAAAGTAAGTGAACCCCTGGTTGCTTCAGCTCAATTAAAGGGAATAATTAGCATCAGATGTCTAAGTAATTAAGTAGAGCTTCAGATTTTAGTTTGGGAGGCCCCACCCTATAAAAGGATGAGAACCTTTGTGAGATTGGTCTTCACTTTATGGTTGTGTGGAAATACATCACGCCACAATCAAAGGATATCTCTGATGACCTCAGAAAAGCAGTTATTGGTGCTCATCAGTCTAGAAAGGGTTACAATACCATTTCTAAGGGTTTGGGGCTCCACTGATCCACTGCAAGACAGAAAGTCTATAAATGGAGAAAGTTCGACTACCGTCACTCTACCCAGGAGCAGTTGTCCTACCAAAATCTCTCCAAGAACAAACTGGCGTATTATCCAGAAAGTCAAAAAGAATCCCCAAGTAACATCCAAAGATCTGCAGGCCAGTCTCGCCTTGATTAATGTGAGTGTTCATGATTCAACGATCAGAAAAAGACTGAACAAGAATGGTGTTCATGGGAGGACAGCCAGCAGGAAACCACTGCTCTCTAAAAAGAACATTGCTGCCAGTCTGAAGTTCGCTAAAGATCACATAGATGATCCCTAAGACTTCTGAAACAATGTTTTCTGGACATACAAGTCAAAGGTAGAACTTTTGAGCCTCAATGAGAAATGTAATGTAAGGTGAAAAACGAACACTGAGTTCAAACAGAAGAACTTCAACCCAGCCATCAAGCATGGTGGTGGGAATGTAATGGTTTGGGCTGCTTTGCTGCCTCAGGACCTGGATGGCTTGCCATCATTGACACAACCATGAATTCTGCAGTGTATCAGAAGATTCTAGAAGAGAATGTCAGGTCATCCGTCCGTGAGCTAAAGCTGAACCAACAATTCTCCTAAACATACAAGCAAATCTACAAAAGAATGGTTGCAGGCGAGGAAATTACGTGTTTTAGAATGGCCTAGTCAAAAGTCCATACCTAAACCCCTTTGAAATGTTGTGGCAGGACCTGAAGCAAGCTGTTCGTGCAAGGAAATCCTCAAATATCATGGAGTTGAGCCAGTTCTGTAAGGAGGAATGGGCCAAAATTCCTCAAACCCGATGTGAGAGATTGACCAACAGTTACCGGAGATGCTTACTTGAAGTCCTTGCTGCTCAAGGGGGTGCCACCAGTTACTGAATCTAAAGGTCAACATACTTTTTACAAATGAATATTGAATGTTGAATCAGTTGTGGATAAATAAGTGTTGAAAAAGTGTTATGTTTGTGTGTTGTTCACACAAGGGGTTCACAACCTTTTTCTCACCACTGAATGAGCTATCTCCAGAATCAGAGGCCCTATGCAGGAGGGTGTTGTTGCCTATATTGGTTTTGTATTTATTTATTTAATGCATTTCACAGTTTTAATGTATTTTAAATTGCTTTTGTAAGCCACCTTAAGTGCCATTTTTGGTAGAAAGGTGAGGTATAAATAAACAAAATATGAAAAAATGCCTAATGTCAGAAGAGTGGATGTCATTTCATGTCTTTGGTGGGTGTTGTCAATGCGCTTGGCTATTGCTCAGAAGGCAGAGAGAGGACCAGCCCTCAGGTGGGGCGTATTGCCTTCAGTCATGGGCAGTGTTTTACTTTTTCACCATGAGTTGAATTAGGGTGACCATATGAAAAGGAGGACCGGGCTCCTGTATCTTTAACAGTTGTATTGAAAGGGAAATTTCAGCAGGTGTCATTTGTATATATGGGGAACCTGGGGAAATTCCCTCTTCATCACAACAGTTAAAGTTGCAGGTGCCCTGCCCTCTTTTAAATCTGGTCACTCTAGTATAGCTCTTGCACCTTTAACTGTTGTGATGAAGAGGGTATTTCACCAGTTCTCCATATATACAGATGACACCTGCTGAAATTCCCTTTTCTGTGCAACTGTTAAAGATACAGGAGCCCTGTCCTCCTTTTCATATGGTCACCCTAGTTGAATGGCATCGATTCCCTCTTATGTAAGAAAGTAAAGGGGTGTACTTATGGACACCACTGAGGCAGGAGCAACCTGTTCCCATCCCTAGGTGATCCCAGTGTTCAGGATGAGGGGTAGATTCTGCCTTCAAGGTATCCTCGCATTTAATGGTAGCCACAGAGAATCAATTATTACTACTATTATTATTATTATCATATTTATTATATTTATTTGTATCCCGCCTTTTGCCCAATGCTGGGCCTCAAGGCGGCCTTACAAAGTTTAAAATATACATATGGGGGGGGGGGGGAAACAAAACCATAAACAATTAAAAAATACACAACAAAATTATAAAACATTAACATAGATGGAGGGCTGGCTTATTCTCCAAAGGCCTGCTGGAACAAAAAAGTTTTAGCCTGCTTCCGAAAGCCCATCAAGGAGGGAGCCAGCCTAGCTTCCCCAGGAAGAGAGTTCCAGAGCACCGGAGCAACCACCGAGAAGGCCCTCTCCCATGTTCCCACCAAGCGTGCCTGTGAAGAAGGTGGGACTGAAAGAAGGGCTTCTCCAGAAGATCTCAAAGCACGGGCAGGCTCATAAGGGAGAATACGTTCTTTCAAATAACCTGGACCCGAACCATATAGAGCTTTATAGGTCATAACCAGCACTTTGAATTGTGCCCGGAAACAGACTGGAAGCCAGTGGAGCTGTTTTAACAGGGGAGTTGTAATCAAGCCTTTTATCTGCATAGCTTATCACAATTTGAATTTCGGCATTACTTTAAATTGGGAAAAAATCATAGGAGCTCCCTTATACAGATTGGAAATTCTTTAGTTGCCTCTTCTTCTTCTTTTGAATTGTTAGAATAATGCATTTACTTTGTTCCACTACAACTTCCTGGCAAATTGGGTCCTTAGTGAATTGCACTTCTTTTTTTCTAGTGAAAGCAAATGAACACCCACCCAGAAAAATATTAGCACTTGCCAGCAATATGCCTGCCTGCCTTCCTGCTACTGCCTCCTCCTTTTTTCTTTTCTTTTTTTGCAAAAGGTGAGAAAAGAAATGCAGTTCAGTGACAGGCAACAATATCAAATACATCTCAAAGTAAACCCAGAGCATAACCAGAAATATACTATAAAACACATTTCCTTTCATTCAAATACACTACTTAATATTTTACAGAGCCCTGCTTCTTTGTGGGGTAAATGGCTTAAAAAAAACCCTCTTTACCAGGAAATAACTTTCAGCTGGACAGGAAGGTCAACATTTTCCACTTCACTTTTTAAAGCTGTAGCTGTTGCTTTCACCTCACTGGCACGAGGATTTCTGGTGCTTGTTTTGGTATTTTATTCTTTCTCCCTCTCTTCAAGGTGAGCCTGCTGGCAATGGAGTTGTGTAAAGCCCTCCGTATGGTACCTGTTAATTAGGGTGACCATATGAAAAGGAGGACAGGGCTTCTGTATCTTTAACAGTTATACTGAATTTCAGCAGGTGTCATTTGTATATATGGAGAACCTGGTGAAATTTCCTCTTCATCACAACAGTTAAAGCTGCAGGGGCCCTGCCCTCTTGTAAATGTGGTCACAGTGTAGCTCCTGCAGCTTTAAGTGCTGTGATGAAGAGGGAATTTCACCAGGTGTGACATGCATACAGATGACACCTGCTGAAATTCCCTTTTCTCTGCAACTCTTAAAGATACAGGAGCCCTGTCCTCCTTTTCATATGGTCACCCTACTGTTAATAGCCAAAAATTATTTGGTATATCTCCGTTAGGTCGTTGTGCCTCATTTACGTTGTGGTGCATAATTGCTTTCACTGAATATTAAAAGCAAAATCCCATTAGTTTACTACAGAACATTTAAATTGAGAATAGGATGGCTCACTAGGGCCTGTAACTGGCCCGCTGGTGACCTGTAAATCAAATATGGCCCCTGAGGCAATTTTGGTTAAAATAAAAAGAAGGAAAACTCACGTGCATTTTCTTCTTCCTCATTTTCAAAGACAGCATTTTTTAAATTAGCCATTCAGTTACAGATTACTATAAATCAATTACCAGGAGAGTTACTGATCACCAAGGTGTGAAGTAGTTGGGCAACTTTGTAAGCCATGTAAAAATAAATAATACAATGAAACATCTCATTTTTAAATGCAGGAACAATGGGCCTGTTTCTTCCCAACTTACGTAGAGTGCTCATATGAAGGCAAATATTCAAGGCCTCATTTTGAGCGTGTTCAGAGGAGGGCAACCACGATGATCAGGGGTCTGGAAACAAAGCCCTATGAGGAGAGACTGAAAGAACTGGGCATGTTTAGCCTGGAGAAGAGAAGACTGAGGGGAGACATGATGGCACTCTTCAAATACTTAAAAGGTTGTCACACAGAGGAGGGCCAGGATGTCTTCTCGATCCTTCCAGAGTGCAGGACATGGAATAACGGGCTCAAGTTACAGGAAACCAGATTCCGGCTGGACATCAGGAAAAACTTCCTGACTGTTAGGCCTGATCTACACTAAGCAGGATACAACACTCTGTATGTAATGTGTCCTGGGCTTGAACAGTTGTCAAAACCATTATAAACCGTTATAAGCAGAAGTGTAGATCCTGCCTTAGACAATGGAACCAATTACCTAGGGAGGTTGTGGGCTCTCCCACACTAGAGGCCTTCAAGAGGCAGCTGGACAGCTATCTGTCAGGGATGCTTTAGGGTGGATTCCTGCATTGAGCAGGGGGTTGGACTCGATGGCCTTCTAGGTGCCTTCCAACTCTACTATTCTATGATTCTACGATTCTAAGGGGTGATTCCCCCATAGTGCTAAAGAGAGCCCTATTTTCTTTTTGTCCCCTTGGTAAGCCCTCATGCAATGGGCTGGCATAGCCTGAGGAATGGGCAATTGTGTTCTGCATACCTATCAGGGAGAAGAGGAAAGCAGGGGGGAATCCGCACGTCGTTCTGAGATCGCTTCTAAGCGACCCCAGTGCGGCATGAAAGCGAGCGTGTAACTTGCCTTTTGAAGAGCCGACGAAGAGACGTCCTTCCCGCCCCCGCCGCCACCCAACTCCCTCCTCGCCAGCTGGGACGGAGAGCTCGGGGGAAGAAGGTGGGGTGGAGAGCTTATTCCGCTCTCAACCCCGCCTTCTTCAGCCAAGCTCTCCTCGCCGGTCGGCGAGGAGGGAGTTGGATGGTGGCGGCGGCGGGAAGGACGTCTCTTCGTCGGCTCTTCAAAAGGCAAGTTACACACTCGCTTTCACGCCACACTGGGGTTGCTTAGAAGCGATCTCAGAACGACGTGCGGATTCCCCCCAGGGCTCTCTAAACACTGTAGCGCGCCATTGGTGTACAGGCACTACACCAACGCTGGAAAAAATTGTGCCAAATATGTTTCGAAGTCCTCATTGTTTTTGGAAAACATTAGAGAAAGGTTTATTTCAAATAGGAAGTATCCTTGCAAATAAGTATACAGAGGGCACTCATTATACTCTCTCTACTTTCCGTCAACTCCCTGCCAACTGTTTCCCGCTCCGGCTGTCCTGGCTGCTAATCCTAGCATGAAAGGACCAGACTGACATCTGGAGTAGCTCAGCAGCAGGAAGGGAAAGGTAACTTTATAAAATAGTGATGATGATGTTGATGATGATGACGATGATCTTCAATTATGTGAATATTGTAATGCTCATTGTCTTCAGTGGGAAACAGAGGCTTTTGGGTCTTGTGTATTTAAGATGAACAATGAGACATCTTGGTTCATGCAGACTGTAAGCACTGTTATTGTTCAAAAATGGATTGTTCCAATAAGTGAGGATCATAATAACTTTTAATAGGTATGAGAAGAAACGATCAGGCCTGTGGACCTCAGAAGGACTTACACCTTAAGAGATTTGTCAGTACAAAGTAGCGTTTCAAGTTTTCCCGACCTTTTTGGTGGAAGTAGCAGCGTTGGTGCCTAGATGGATGTGTCTGATATACATAGCTCACTTCACTTAGTTTGGAAAATGCATCACAAGACAAAAGCAAATAACGATCCTGGCCTTTTCTATCTAGTTCAACTACAATGTGCTGCCTTAATGGAATGACTTAGGTCAGTGGTTCTCAACCTGGGGCGCTCCAGATGTGTTGGACTACAACTCCCAGAATGCCCCAGCCAGCTGGCTGGGGCATTCTGGGAGATGCAGTCCAACACATCTGGAGTGCCCCAGGTTGAGAACCACTGAGTCTTAGGTGGTCTCCAGATACTAGTTCCCCACATGCCATGTTGTAAAACCCTACGTGTGAATTTTGTGGAATTGGCTGCCATGGCTTGAAAGAGGACCAGAGCCCAGTCAGCATAAAGAATAAATTATGTCTTTCTCCTATAGAGGGTCCGTTTAAGTTGGGGTTGAAAGTGTTGCCAGGCCCATGGAGGGAAGCTTGCACTCCAGCTGCCTGCATTGAAATTAGACTGGATAAATAGAGGCGTACAGTTTCCAGGACTGCCAGCTCCTTAACCTTCATTAGCACAAATATTTGCTCAGAATTTTATAAATGTGACTTTTTCAATGTCTCCTATTGTATTATATTGCATGCGCACAATATGCTCTTCATGTTGAAATTGAGATACTGCTTTTTATAGATTCACAGCAGAGCTTGGAAGGTATTTAAGCAGATGATTCAGAGTGGGGCTTTTAAAAGATAACGTTTTGTGCTATTATTCATAGCATTGCCTCTTTTCACATTGGTGTCAATATATGGTAAAAAGTTACAGAATTTTTCTCTCTCCCTCTCTCTTTTAAAATAAGCTGCTAAGCCCTTTGGGACTCGTAACCCAACTTCAAAAACCTACATTCTTAAACCACTCCTTATGGCTGACTGGAAATCTCTGGAGGTCTGGGTTAGTCTGTGGTCTTGGCAGGGCTTTCTCCTGGCCCACCAGGTCTGGGGCAAGTACAGGTAGTCCTAAGCATAAATAACTCTAATTTTAATGGAAAAGATTTATGTAGTCATAAAGAAAATGTCTCCCACTAAGCTAGTTCTAATCGACCACCACAAGTACAATGAATCAGTGTTGGAGTTACTTAGGTGTCTGAGGTGGGAGGGAAGGAATCATCCCTCTGGATAAACAATAGAGATTATTTTGTATAACACCCTTCTTGAACGCGTTTACCTAATTAGCTTTGTGCAAATGCCATTGTGAAAAATTTTAATACTGTTTTCCGCAGGTGAGGAAGAACTTCCAATTTTATGTTGATTTTTTTTAATTTCAATTGATTTTTTTTGTCCTGCTTATCTATACGATGATAAAATCAGCTGGCAAAAATGTGGTATTAGGGTAAAATGTACATAATACTATTTACTTATTTATTTAGTCATTTTTATATCCCAGCCTTCAAAGAAACTTGTCTAGGTTGACATCACAATAAAATTAGGACTACATTAGTAGAATAAAAATAATAAGGTGTACACAATCAAACAACAACAGAAATAACCTCCCTAATAGCAGATGGCAGAGAAACATAAAAACCAATCACCAGAGATAAAATTTTCTAGAACTAACCTCAGGTTACAAGTAAGTAGGGATGTACAGATTTCCCTCCTGTTTGTGTTTCGCAGATTGTCAGGTGCCTTTCCCCCCCTATTATCTGCTAAATTGGCAAAATTAGATTTTTTCCAGTTCCCAAATTCGCACAAGTGAAAATGCACAAATCTCCTCAAAATGTGCATTTTCAGCCCATGGGTGAAATGCACATTTGGGGGGACTTTTTTTTACTTTTACACATTTTTCTACAACTAAATGTGCATAAAATTCTGGGAAGTAAAAAATAACAACAGTTCACAAGTCTGTACATCAGATTCATAGAAATCCAAATTCATTCAATTCCACTGCAGATTTTTTTGACCTTCCTACAGGTGAGCTTATATAGAGATTACTGGTACCCTGGTCCTAAATCTTGAAGAGTTTTAAAGGTTAACCACACACATACTAAAGTAGCTATACACCACATCATGCTACAATATCAGCAAACAAATATCAGCAGACTAAAATCTATAGAAAGAGTTGATGAGCAACTTGTTGAAACCAGCCCTGCAAAGACAAGCAGTGATAAATTCAGGCAGATCTCCGATGGGAGACATTCTAGAGTCTCTTTACAACTAAAGAAAAGGCTGTCTCTTTTCTGACCACCTCCTATATATCTGAGGGACAGGAAGTGCATGCTTAATTCTTAGGCAGAATTGTGTGCGAGAAGGTTCTTCAGGCATTTATGGCAAAATCCTTCGACAGGTTAGTCACCATCAGTGACAACCCTTTCACCTCCATCTTCTTCTACAACCCACAGCCCTTTGTGTGAAATTTTAGATTTGGGCAAGAATCTATCTTTTTTGCATCATGCGTATGGTGGCTATATATATTTTATTTATTTATTTATTTATTTATTTATTTATTTATTTATTACATTTACAAAATAGCCGGAGCTCTCTGGGCAGTTCACTATATATATATATATATATATATATATATATATATATATATATACATACACACACACACACACACACACACACACACACAGTGGTGGCCGAAATTATGGACACTTTTTGAAATTTTCATGTTTTGCAACTTTGCATGCTTATAGAAAGTGTTCTGTTTCACGAAATTCAAATGTTTATATATCAGTTGAAAGACCTGATTCACGTAATATAACAATCTTTGGTGCCATTGCTCTATTTATGATGTACGTACATACACTTTTAATTTGAGAAATACTTCAAATATTCACACAATCTCCAGTTGCGCTTCAGTTACAGAACAAACAGCAAAACTGACTTTCCCCAACTTGAAACATGATGTATCGCAGCTACTGCCGTGTGATTGGTCCCCAGAACAAGGACTGTGATTGGCCAGTAGGGTTTGCAATTCCAATCCGCTTCTTCACTCAATCACACCTGTTTGTTTTTAGACTAAAGTAAGCATAACTTTTTTTTATACTGCAGATATTTGCATTTGTTTTTTGTATTGAATTCAGCATTAAATTCTCTTTCAACTGATATATGAACATTTGAATTTCGTGAAACAGAACATTTTCTATAAGCATGCAAAGCTGCAAAGCATGAAAATTTCAAAAAGTGTCCACAATTTTGGCCACCACTGTGTGTGTGTATATGTATATATATGGTAACATCTTGTGTTTCCCCCATAATCAATCAGGCCAAAGTCATGTAGCAAACATAAGTGGCAAGAGGAATGGCAATTTTTTGTAAATTCAAAAGAATCCTGATGGTAACTACTTGAATGAATGAACCCTCTTTGTTTTTCTGTAGGCAGGAGACAATTTTTTGTTTAAAACCCAAAAAAGAAAAGAAAAAGAGTTCTTACGAGCCATTAAATTCATTGCACAGGATTTCCCGTAAAACTGCCGGACAGTAGCGCACCCATTCCGTGTAAATATGATAATTCAGTCTGTGTTGTTAACTAGTCAAGTACTTGTGTGTAAAAAAACCCACACTGTTAAATTAGCAGCTGTACCAGAATGATTTGCTTTGACTTGAAACCTGTAGCTCTGAACAGCAGTTATGCAACGTTTTGCTGCCACATTAATCCTATAAATAGTAACGTTTTATTTATAGACTATTAAAACATCTTGCATGACAGAGGACACAAGGTGGTTCTTTCTTCTGAAAAGCTCATGAATTAAAAGCAAAAATTACATGAAGAAAAATCTTCATCTATGAAGAAGATATAGATGCAATATAGATGCAAATCCTCTGTATAAGTTAGGAAAGTTTGCTTTAATAACATTAACTACAGACTTACAGGGCACAGCGAATTTAGGTTGCCACACTGCAGTCTTAAACCAGGAAGGAGGCAGTCTTAAACCAGAAAGCTCCCTGCTCTTTCTCCCCAGCTGGTCAGGTGGGGTCCCTTATCCTTCCTTCTAGCTGGGGAAAGAGAAGATGTGATTAGGGTAGCTAGGTTGCTGCATATAGAGGTGTGCATGTGACAATTAGTCTGTCTACCTGTGAGTTTCTCTGAGTTTTGAGTATGTCTTCCTAGGAAGCTGGTATTTCTATAGTATCTCTACATCCAGTTTCACTCAATGTGGTCCTCAGTGCAGGCAGATTGGAAGGAGGCAAATCCAGAGCAGTGAACCTTTGCAGGGATGCAGTTTCCAGCTTCCTAAATGGGAGGAGACTTTGGGTACTCTCAGGAGCTTTGAATTAATTTCTTACAGTGCACTACAGGAATTTCTGTCTTAATGTATTCCGCATTATGTTCTAAATTTGATCCAGAATACTCAACTGGTTGGATGTGGAGTTTGCATGACAAAGTGGGCACTTCAGCATGTATGTACCTTAGTATTGCCAACATTTTTATATATTTTTTTAAATACTGGCCAAAACAGGTGGAGTCAGAACAGGATAGAACCAGGGTGAAATTAAGCAGATTAGTGGTGGTGCTAAGGCAGAATCTGGTACTTAGTGGGTAGACCTGCTGAGTCTTGGATACTGATTAACTTGACAGACTAGCTCGTTGGTAACCCTAATGGTGATCCATTATCCTAAAAGGCTGGAACTAACATGCCATCCTAAAGTAGCTGGGCATATTACGGCTCAGGTCCAGGCTATCTGAAAGACCGTATTCTCCCATATGAGCCTGCCCGTGCTCTGAGATCTTCTGGGGAGGCCTTTCTCTCAGTCCCACCAATATCCCAGACACACCTGATGGGTACATGAGAGAGGGCCTTCTCGGTGGCTGCTCCAAGGCTCTGGAACTCCCTTCCCAGGGAGGCTAGGCTGGCTGCCTCTGTGCTACAGTTTCGGAGGCAGGCAGAAACCTTTTTGTTTCAGCAGGCTTTTGGAACTATACTGGACCTGTCTTAATTGGTTGCATCCCCCACCACCACCTTTTAACCTTTTACAGTTTTTTAAATTTTAAACATGTTTTTAATTTTACTGTATGTTTAATTCTATTTTAACTTTTGTAATTTATATTTATATGTTTTAATTGTACATGTTTTAATTTTGTAAACCGCCTTCAGTCCCAGTACTGGGGAAAAGGCAGGATATAAATAATAATAATAATAATAATAATAATAATAATAATAATAATAATAATAATAATGCTGTTGTCTTAGCAATTATGGTGAAAGATGTTTCATTTAGCCCTTTTACTTGGCAGTTCTATCTTACATGGGTTTGGAGTCGAAGGCCTCTTTGTCGGTTTCAGCACCATGATCCAATAACATAGCATCCTTCATATTTGTCAAGCTGTTCTGAGCATTACTGAGAGAGAGAGAGAGAGAGAGAGAGAGAGAGAGAGAGAGAGAGATTGAGATTTCAACATCATGAAACAAACCTGGGAGCAGAGCAGTGAATGACTTATACTGAATGTCACAGGGAACATTTTCCAACAGCAAGAATAATGAGTAATGTACTAGTCTCCCACTGAGAATGGTGGAAACCCCACGGCTAGAGATTGGTACTAAACCAAATTAAAGCTTTGAAGCCAGTGCTTTAAAAAGAGCCCGGAATTGGGGGAAGAAGTAGGCAATAATGACCTAATAACACCTACAATTATCTTCTCTAATTTCTGTCATTCTGTTTGAGGAAGTTATTTCTTGTTTATTCAAAGGTTCTCTGTCATTTAGAGACTAGCTTCCCCAGTGCTCTTTACAAAAATGTTTAGAGGCACAGTTGTGCATACTGTGATTACTTGGTCATTTCAATACTTCCTTGAACCACAACTTGCTCTTGGCTATGCCACAATACCACCCCCCTTCAAATACCCAACTTCATTTAAGCCCTTGTGTCTGGGTATTTTACTCAAACCAGTGCAATCTATCATTGCCTTCTCATTTTCTCAGTTACATGTTTTTGTAAATAATAATTGATTTTCCTGTTTAGGCTTTGGTTGACATTTAGCACTAGTACCATTTTTGACCCTCATACAAATACTTTTCTTCTTCTTGATAACACTTCCTTCGAATCTCTCCTACATATCCACTTCTGGCAAGCCTTTCTTGGACTCCTCAGCCTAATAGTTTCTAACTTTTTTCAGGTCTATCACCAAATCTTCAACATTGGACATACTTTTAATTCTCTCTTTTTCCTCTCTTGATGTTTGTTAAATACTCTGTGCCTATGCTCTGTCGATAGTCTCTGGGCGGGTTTGCACAGTCACAGGAAAAATAAGCTATGGTGGCTTATTTTCCATCCCATGTGTGCTGGTCGCAAGCTGTCTAATTAGTATAATTACTTTTGCCGGGCACAGGTTGTTATGAAGTCTGAGGGCCTTGCTAGACAGGGCTTTAGCCTGGTGTGAGCCCTGGGCTCACTCCTGTGCATCCAGAAGACGCACAGGGTATCCCAGGCTCAGGCAGAGGTGAACCCTCCCTGGGTCCGGGGTAATCGGCACCGCTTCAGGCCCGGTTTTTCCTGTGGTCTCGGGCTGAGCCCGAGACCACAGGCGTGTAGCCAGGTCCGCCGCTTTTCCCAGCTACCAGATTTCCTCCTGAGTAGCCTGGGAAAGTGGCGGACGGGCCGCAGGGCTCCACAGGAGCGCTGCGGGCATCAGGGCTATGGGGGGGCATGGGGGGGATCATGGGCGGATGGGATCGGACATTGCGGGCGGGGGGCAGGTGGGGCCAGGGGGGAGATCATGGATTATTATTATTATTATTATTATTATTATTATTATTATTATTTATTGCATTTTTATACCACCCAATAGCCGAAGCTCCCTGATGAAGCTTCCGGATGGGGGGAAGGAGAATTTCCTGTCTCCTGCGCTGCTGCCGCCACTTTATAAATAAAAAATGGCGGCCACAACAGCTCTCCTCCAGAGCTCGTCGCGGCTCACGTGAATAAGGGCAAGATCTCGCGTTATTCATAATGCGAGTTCTCCCCTCCTCTCCCCCGGATTTTCAACCAGGTCTAGGAAGGCCCTGAATCCGACGAGGGTAGCTGGCTGGGGTGATTTACAAACTATCCTGAAACCCTAGGACAAGGGTGCTTTGTAATCCACCCCTACCATCCACCCTTGCTGGGTTCAGATGTCATGACAACCTCCACCCAGAGAGGGTAATTATGCTAATTAGATGGCTTCCCTACCAGCATGCATGGGAAGGGAAAACAAGGCATGTGGTTTTTTCCCCCTTCCATCATCATGCAAAACCAGCCTCGGTTTCAGTAAAGACTTAATTTTTTAAAATGGCTCTTGTCTCACCCACCTTAGGTTGTGGTATGACCCAATTATCAGTCACTATCACTGATGCAAGTAGAAGGCTTGTGGCATAGCTGCTGGCTGCTGCTGTTTTTATACTGTTGTTTTTATGTCTCTGATGGTTTTTAAATTTTGTATACTTTTTTTTAATGTTTACTGTTTTTAGCTTTTGTGAACCACCCAGAGAGCTTTGGCTGTGGGGCGGTATATAAATGTAATAAATAAATAAATAGCTGCCTAAGTATAGGCTTTAGTCCCATTACCCCTGGGTACTGCCATCTACTATGGAGGCTAGAGTTGTCTTAAGTTCTTTTTGTTTTATTATTGTATTGCCTAATCTGTTCTAAGCCACCTTGGAGATCGCTTGACTGAAAGACAGCTATAAATCTGCAGAATAAAATTAAATAAACTACACAGTATGATAAACATGGAACTGCTGCCAAAAACAGCCGTCTTGTGTTGAGTTCTTCTTTTAGAGGAAAACTTATGTCCTGACGTCTTCATACCAGCTGTTTCTCTGTCCACATCATGGGTTGGATGAGGGGAAACCCAGCCTGATGGTGGCAGAGGATGGGGTAGGTTCTCAGCTCCAGCCCCGAGATTATCAAAACATGTAATTTAACCCTCAGTCTTCTTTTATCCTACCTTTACTACTCCCAGGTAGGACTGGAGAGCAGAGGAAAATCAGGGCCCTGTTTCTAAATTATGAATTTCCATACTCACAAACTCTGGCCAAGTCAAAACCTAATATTTGCCATATATCCCATGAAACTGGGATGGTTAAGGTACACAAATTTCAGCAGTTGAAGATATACAAGACAGCAGTGCAGCCTAACGAACATGATGGATCAATTACCAACTCGTAGCTGAAGAAACAAGAGACAGCTGTTTAGTGTGAGAACTGGCTTAGATTTCATCCACAATATCACACGCTTTAGTCACTTAGCGGTGGCGTCAACAGTAAAATAGTGCAATACTTTAAATGTCATTTTGACAATAAATAAATAAGTCCAGGCAACTGTGTCTTAAAATTGTATTTTCTAAAAATCACAAATAGCAAATTGTTTCTATAAAAAACAGTAGGGGGTTTGGGTTTCCGCCCATCCACCCCCAAAAGCATCTGATATTTAATGCTGAAGGACTCATAAAAAGATTAAGCAGACAAGTATGAATATTAGCTAAATAAATTGTATCATAACTTCCTGACCAATTTAACTCAAACTCACCCAGGAAACGTCGTTGTTGACTAGAGATTTGAACACAGGTCTCTCCACTCCTAGTCCAACATTTTCACTACTATACCACACTAGCCCTATTCATTCCACAATTCTGACTCTCGTAGAGGGCCTCCATTAATACAGGAGGCTCTCCTCTTCAGACCATCACCCTCTACAAGTACAGGGCGATGGAAACGCTTGAGAAGGGACTCAGTGCTCACTCTGTTCGGGTATACAATGCCTGAACAGGGCTACTATGGCCACAGCTAGACCTAAGGTTTATCCTGGGATCATCCAGGGTTCTCCCCTGCCTGAGCACTGGATCCCCTGTGTGTCACCTAGATTAACAGGTTTGACCCCTGGACGATCCAGGGATAAACCTTAGGTCTAGCTATGGCCTGTTTCTCTCCAAGTGGGAGAAGAGGTAGAGGGAAAAGCGAAGAAAAGATTTACCCCTATTGCCTCTATTTCCTTCCCTTGCTTTCGTAGTTTTCTGCAACGTATTCCTCCTTTCAAGTAGTTCTGAGTGGCCCAGGATAGATAGAAGAGCATGCAAGAAGTAAGGTGTGGTGTAGTGGCTAGAGTGTTGGACTGGGAGTCAGGAGATCTGGGTTCTTGTCCCCACTCAGCCATGGAAGCTCACTGGGTGACTTTGGGCCAGTCACAGACTCTCAGCCCAACCTACCTCATAGGGTGGTGGTGGTGGTTGTGAGGATAAAATGGAAAGGAGGAGGATTATGCACACTACCTTGGGTTTCTTGGAAGAAAAAAGATGGGATATAAATGTAATACATACATACATACATATGGCCTTTACAGTGGTAGTGCCTATGCTTAGGAATTTATTACCACATTGGATTTGCCAGGTCCATTTTTTCACAACTTTTAGGAAAATGTCCAAAACTTTTCTGTTTTGGGATGGTGGAAAAGGCAGTAGGATGCTCAGCTTGTTTTATTTGGTGTTATTTTTATTTTTAACTGGATCGCCTTCTTTTTATAACTTGAGGCAAATCTCTGTTTGAACATGTGGATCTACTGCTGTACCATTGCTTGGCCCATGGTTGATCTCAATACAGTTATGAAAACAACTCCTCCAAAGAGTTTTGGGTGCGGGTGGGGCCATGCTCCCTGCACAGTCTTGCTGGGAAGGGAATTTACGTGCCATTCCAAATTTGCCGATTTCTGGCACCCCAACACTTGGCCTTTAATTTTCATTCTCTTGGCAGAACAAATTAACACACAAAGTAAGGGTAGTTCTTCTGAATCAGTAAACATAGACAGCCTAAAATTAGCACTGTGCTTTCTTCTTTGGCTAGACTAATATAATTATTGTTGAGCACAATTCCTGGTGCAGTACTATATAAATATTTATGGATATGGATTACCAGCAAATTGGATTGGAAAGTAAATCTGTGATCATCCATCCCTCTCTATTGGCAGTGTCGAACCTGACGTTCAAGAGCTTCTAATCTAATCTTTTGCACTATGAGTTGTTTCACAGAAAGAAACCTGGATTTGCAACTGAGCAGGGACCCACATCCAATCCAAGCTCACTGACAGATGTATTGGTGTGGTACACACATTTTTAAACAAATTTGACATATTCATATTTTACCTTTTAAGGGATACACTTAACGCTTAAGAGTACCTAAACTAAGAAGTGGGTAAAGAGAGGCCCTTAATCAGGATTTTTGGAGTCTGTTACCATCTCATGTATTTTATTCTGAGCAGAGTTACTTCATGGCTCTCATCCCCCACCACAACCTAATGGGGTGGTGGGGAATCACTTTAGTCCCAAGGGCTAAATTGGTTGTGGGCAAGAATGTCAGGGACCCCATGCCTGCAGTGTGTGGGACCACCCCACTGCTGGCATGGGATCCCACTGTGATTGTAGGGTGACCATATGAAAAGGAGGACAGGGCTCCTGTATCTTTAACAGTTGCATAGAAAAGGGGATTTCAGCTGGTATCATTTGTATATATGGAGAACCTGGTGAAATTCCCTCTTCATCACAGCAGTTAAAGCTGCAGGAGCTATACTAGAGTGACCAGATTTAAAAAAGGGCAGGGCACCTGCAGCTTTAACTGTTGTGATGAAGAGGAAATTCCACCAGGATCCCCATATATAGAAATGACACCTACTGAAATTTCCTTTTCAATACAACTGTTAAAGATATATTTATTTATTTATTATTTATTAATTACATTTATATACCTCCCAATAGCCGGAGCTCTCTGGGCGGTTCACAAAAATTAAAAACATTCAAAGTATAAAACAACAGTATAAAACCATACTATAAAATACAATATAAAAGCTCAGTCAGACAAAAACAGCAGCAATGCAAAATTATAAATTTAAAACACCAAGTTAAAATTTATTTATAGACTGTTAAAATGCTGGGAGAATTAAAAGGTCTTCACCTGGCGTCTAAAAGCATATAATGTAGGTGCCAAGCGAACCTCCTTAGGGAGCTCATTCCACAGCCGGGGTGCCACAGCAGAGAAGGCCCTCCTCCTGGTAGCCACCTGCCTCACTTCCTTTGGCAGGGGCTCGCGGAGAAGGACCCCTGAGGATGATATAGGAGCCCTGTCCTCCTTTTCATATGGTCACCCTAGTGATTGTGCACACACACACACACACACACACACACACTCATTTCAGATTTGGTCAGGCTCAGTTTAGCTTGTGGACCATTCATCATTTTTAGAACTGTGTAAACTATTTGCTAACTAGCTTGAATCAATGGTTTTACACTTTGAAATTGCTACAGTCAGTTATCAGTTATCTTCATGAAAAGAATACAGTCACTATAAATGGTTGAAACCATTAATGAATTAAGCACAGGAAAGGAAAAACGGGAAACACCGAAAGGAGGGGAGGAAATGGAGGAAACCTCCTAATTTTTATTGAGCCCAAAGTGTTTCAAATATAAATCCTTCTTCAGGGGCAAAATACAGTGTAAATGGATTTACACAAAAGCAGTATTTTGAATCCACAGCAGCAACCCGTTGAACAGAAAAGGGAAATGCAACTTTATTTGGTGATTTTTTAAAAAAAAAAATCAGCCTATCAGCTTGGGGGGGGGGGGAAAGGCAATTTCCTATCCCAATTATTTTCTGTGTCCCATAACTTATCTCTGCCTTGCACCTTTTGTGAATTGCTTCTTTGTTTCTTGGGCAGTGACAAAAATGATGTTATTTTAGAGCATCATGAAAAGCTGTTCTTAATTTGAGACAGGGTTCATTTGGGGATGCTGACCACTTTCCAGACTAATATGCAGGACTAATATACTGGCTTTTGTCCTTCCCAACTGTTTTGACACAGTTCTTGGCTCAAAGGAGGTGTCAAAAATACATTTTAAAATATCTATTTTGAGGGGGGAAATATATTTAGAAATGTGTATTTCGACAAAATACATTTAGAAAAGCATATATTGAGAGAAAATATGTATCAAACATGCACAGATTTTAAAGAACAAAGATTAATGCAGAAATGTGATGGAACAGACGTCTTGGTGAACACATGTCAAAGTGACACAGATAGGAAATAGACTAGTTCACACCTAAAATTAACCCGTGATTTATTTTAACTGTGGTTTGTACCTACCCAGGTTTTGTCTGGCAGAGGATTGAACAAACTGTTGTTTGTTTTCTCATTCCCTGGGTTGTATGTTTCGCTCCTCCTTCGCCTTCTCTGCCTCTGTATCCCAACTCCCTTTCTGGAACTGGCATCTAAGATGCCCCCCCCCCATTCTTGCCCGCTGTTACCGTAGTCTGGCAAAACCGCCCATGATCCTGGTTTCACATGTAATGACAGCCCACAGTTCAGAATCCAACAACAACCCAATCCATAGTTAACCTAGAGTTCCTGGTTTACATGAAACAACCCATGATGAACCCAGAGTTCTGGGTTTGTACATAATATCAACCCATGGTTTGTTGTTATGTGCGGACCAGGTCATAGAGTAATTTGTTGATCCATTGGCTTACCACAGTTTGACTTTGAAGCCAGATTGATAGTTAAGTTGAAGGTGCTCTTGGATTTTATATTACAACAGTGATTACCAGTTGGGCAGAGAAGAGGCTGTGGAAGGGATAGTATCTGGAGTGCAGAAGGATCTATTTGTGGCCCTATCTCCTGATAGTACTACTGAACTTCAGTCTCTAATTCTCTGAGTACATGGCCAAGGTCCAACTTTCCCCACCCATGTACCCCATGATATTGGCCATGCCATCCAAACCTAAGCCCTGGTACCACTCATCTTAGAAATTACTCACTGTTGACTATTTATTAAATGATACAAAAAGTAAAGCTTTGCAGCAGAATTTTGAGATCCATACCACTGTGATACCCCTGATAATAATTTCTGATGAAGCAGGAAATAGTTATTATTTCCACCTAAATCCCTCATTTCCACAGGCGTCCTTCAAAATGCTTTTAAGAAACACATTTCAATGTAGTAAGTGCAACCTAATACTTGTGCTGATATCCCGGATTAAGTTATTGTAGGGTCATCTTTCATTCTCAATATCTTCCTGTCTTCTGGGATAGGAGTACCCACTGTTCTTACATCAGTAACAAGAGGGGAATATTCAAAACCTTTTCTGGTCTGGGATCCTAACACATGTGGTTTGTTTGCAATTTTCTGTGGTTGGGAAGATTATAGTGGTGAAATCAGATGCTTCCCACAAAATGCTATTGAGGAGTGGGGACAGTGTTCTTCAACATCTTTGGGGTGATGCAAACCTAATTGCGTGCTCAATGATAATGATGCAAAGGTTCCAAAGTTAGTTGTATTATTTTTAAAATAACAACAGCATTATACAAATTTAAAGCAAGAAAGTTGAAAACAGTATATAAAATAATCCAATAGCAAATAAGAACATAAAAGAACAAATTGGGTTATCAAAATATGAAATAGTACCTGATTCTACTTCTTAAATAATTTGCTGGAAAAACCACTGATTGGATTATTTAATTTATTATTTGATTTATACCCTGCTTTTCTACGAAAAATGGTACTCAATATATTATAACAATACAACACATTTTAATACAATAGGAACATAATAATTACAGAATAAAAGCAGCACCTGACACGCAGGCCCACTTACAGCTCAAAGGCCTCCTTGAATAAAGCAGTCTTTACCTGACATTGGAAGGATAGCAGAGAGGGAGCCAACGTAGTCTCCTTTGGGAGGGAGTTTTACAGCCTGATAGCAGCCATCGACAAGGCCCTCTCTCATGTCACCACCAAATGTGCCTCTAGTGGTGACGGTCCCTAAAGAAGGGCATCTTGAAAAGGTCTCAAGCACTGGCAGGCGGGCTCATATGGGAGAAGGTGGTCTTTCAGGTGGCACACACTCTCTTGGCCACTGTCCTGACCATCTGCTTTCATGGCTGAGTCCAGAAATACAGCAAAACTGCAAGACTGAGTCTTCAGGAGGAGTGTAACCCCATCCAGCACAGATTCCCTTTTCTGCCTTCTGACTTACCAGGGACACTTCTGTCTTGTTTGGATTAAGCATCAATTTGTTTGCCCTCATTTCCAACATCAGGCACCGGTTTAGAACCTGAACAATATCCTTGGATTTAGAGGGAAAGGAGAGATAGAGTTGGGTGTCATCATCACCATACTGGTAGTCTGAAGGCACATGAGGCAGCTACCTTGCTGAAGCAAAGCAGGTCTGGATCTGGTCAGTGCTTGGCGGGGGAGACCACCTGGGAACCACATGTAGTCACCTTGAGTTCCGCAATGGAAGAAAGGTGGGATATTCTGAAATCTCTTCATTGGCTTCCAATTCACCTCAGAATCCAGTATTAACTTCTCCTGTTGACCTACAAAGCTTTTCACGGTCTAGCTCCTACCTGTCTTTCCTCTCTCATCTCACACTATTGCCCCACTCGTGCTCTTCGCTCCTCTAATGCTATGTTTCTTACCTGCCCAAGGGTCTCTACTTCCTTGCTCGGCTTCGTCCATTTTCTTCCGCTGCCCCTTACGCCTGGAACGCTCTTCCAGAACATTTGCGAACTACCAGTTCAATCACAGTTTTTAAAGCTCAGCTAAAAACTTTTCTTTTTCCTAAAGCTTTTAAAACTTGATTTTGATCTGACTTTTATACTCTTAGTTTTACTCTACCCTGTGCCTGTTTGGTGCATTCTCTTCCCCTTCTTATTGTTTTATTATGATTTTACTAGAATGTAAGCCTATGTGGCAGGGTTTTGCTATTTTATTGTTTTACTCTGTACAGCACCATGTACACTGATGGTGCTATATAAATAAATAAATAAATAATATAAATGTAATAAATAAATAAATATTCTCCCAGGGTTTCAGGCATGTGTTAAATAGCATGGGAGAGCCTTTGTCAGTCAGTGTTGATATTACTAGGCTCTAGATACATAAGGCAGCTTCTTATGTTCCTATTACATATTGTTACCCGTTCTGTGTCCTTGAGATGGGGTGGGCTAAAATATAATTCTGGTGAATTCTTGCAAAAGCAATGATGGGATAAGGAGATGATGATGACGATGATGACGACGATAATATATTAGATGGCTTTCTCAGGAAAAGATTCAAGATTTCTTACAAATTAAAACAATTTCAAGCAAATAAAAACAATTAGTAATAAAATGCGAAGTTTTGTTAAAGCAACTGAATTAAAACGAAGAAGAGGAAAGGAGAAGAGGAAAGTCTTAACCTGATTTCAAAAAGATGACAATGTTGGTGCCAAGTAAACCCTACTTGGAAGAGCATTTGACAATCACCCGGGGGGGGGACGGACACCACCAAAAAGGCCTTCTCCAATCATATTGCCATCCTCCGAACCTCCCTAAGCATTACCTGTTCATCAGGGGCGTCCCAATAAATGAGCATACTTGCATTTGTGGTCACCCTGAGCCAGAGGACCTTGCCATTATGTTTTGCACTGTCCACTATACAATGACCCAAGGGGACAATTTGTGACACCCTTGATCGAAAATTCTCCTTCCCAGAGCCCACTGGATGTGATTTTTTACCTCCTAGTGGATATGGATAAATATGTGACTTGGCGTGTAGCTCTGTTTGCCACAGCTGCCAAAAAGATCAGAAAGAAATATATAGCAGAGATAGCCATCAATTGTAAAGGAGATGATTGCATTTGACCATATCTGATTTACATCATATCACTTATGCATCACCAATGACACACTATTTTATACTATTTTATATTTTTAAATTTTGTATATCCAGTATTATGTGAATTATGTCCATATGCATATGTTTAACTTCTGTAAATTCTTTGTCTTTCCATATTTGTTGCTGATTGTACTGTTGTTGTGTTGTTTGTTTTATGCAAAGGCCATTCGCCAAAAGCAATAAACTTGACTGACTACCTGTTCACACCAAGCTTCACTGTGTGGCCAGAAGGATGGTTAAAATCTACTTATGGATAATGCATTTGTGTTTATACCTGGTGCATAATATCTGAAAGATAAACTCCCATGAAAGACTCTGCAAGAATATTTTTCATTTTAACCCTCATTATTGATAATCTAAAACATCTCCGTTTTTGAGCGGTTACTGAAACTACAGTGTTGCTTTTTAAAATGTTAATTAAAAAACCTTTTTGCTCATTTATTAGTATAATAGCATATCTCCTGCTGAAGATTTTTTTAAAAAATTTTTTAGTTATTCATTAATTGATGCTGCATGCAGTAGTGTTTAAAATACCATTTAATTTAAATGACAGAAGTTTTCCAGCACAAGCGTGGTGTTCCTGCTAGCTCAAAGTCCTTATTGATTCAGCAACTAGTGTCCTCGCTTTGATATGAGCGTTTTATTTTGAAGTGTGCTGGATTTTTAAAAATTGTAGTTGCTGCAGATGTTCCTTCTGGATTTTGTCTTCCCTCCCAGCACTCTGAAGTTTTACTTGTTTTCCCCACTCCACTGCCTTGTCTTTCCGCCTCTTGGACAGGTACATGAAAGGGAAATCTTTGAATAGTCAAATGTTTGTTTTACTGTCTAAAGCTTGCAAAGGGCCCTTAGCTCAGGCTGATTTCTTCTTGAAGAGATGTAATTATTCATGGAAAGGGAATAATAGGTTTCTGGGTGCTTCTTGAAATAGTCTTTTATTATTCCTTTCTACATAATTTTCTACGGATGAAGGGGTGTTTTTTTTTTTGTTTTTTTTAGTTGAGTGATAAAAGATAATTGTCCTTTCCTAAGTACTCTGATGTTATGTTTTAAAGGAGGGTGCAGAAAATGATGTTATTGATGGCATTGCCATGACAACAGTCCTTAAGAATAAACATTCTGGCATTGTTATTCCAGACACACAAATGTGAGTTGGGAGGGGGGGGCAGCAGCTTTCTTTTAAGCACAAACAGATTGTGCCCCTTGAAAATGCACTCATGAACTTTGCTTTTCTGAAGATTTACAGACTGGTTTAGGGCAGAAAGGATTCCAGTGTCCTTTACCTTCTGTGTGCATCGCATTGTGATAGAAAGTGGAGAATCACAGGGGTGCACATTGTGGCTGGGAGGACATAAACATTTCCTCTATCAAAAAGGCAAAACAGATACTTGAAAGGTTGTTGAAAACTGAAAACTAACACGAAATAATCAATCACAAGACCAAATAAATTGGAGACGCCATCTTTCAGTTGTGCGGCCAACAGTTAATCCTTAGGCTACAATCCTATGCACACGTCTTTAGCCGTAAGTTCCACTGAACCTAGTGGGACATTTCCGAGAAAACGTGCATTGGATGGAGCTAAAGTCTTTGGTTTAGCTTTCAGAAACATTATACAATAGACCTCTATTTGTGTTTAGAATGCAAATTAAGTGACTTAAGCGGAGTTCCTCACACAGCAATAATTTTCATTCTTTCACAGTTTTAATTTTGAATCTGTACACCAGACTGATCTGAGTCTACCACCATTAAAGTGACTGCCTTGCCAATGGCGTTCAAAGGCAAATTTAAAAGCAAATGTAAAACTTTAGCTTGGTGACCCTTTTTTGATTGAAAGGTGACTTCAGGAGGAGGCACTTGATAGCACAGAGCACGAGAGGGGTGCTCAAATCATCTTTTGCTCATTGCCCACTGTTTCCCTATTTCAAATTGCTGACATATCTTTTAATCCTACCAAGGGTCAGAGACGATACTTTAAAAAGCGGTTTGGGGTGTGTGTGTGTGTGTGTGTGAGAGAGAGAGAAATAGTGAATAAATAATTAAGCAACTTCTCCCTGTGGCATGTCTCCCCCCAAATAGCTCCCCCACCCACCCCAAAATCTATTTCACTATGGTTACATGTGTTTGTAGGTAAAATGCAGTTTGGTACTTAGATATCTTTGACAGACCCGCCCTGGTCGGGTTGTCAAGGAGGAATCTGAGAGGGGCTCACCCTCCTCCACCTTTGCCCAAAGCAGTTGAGCAAACCAGTGGGTGAAACAGTCTGACCCAAACTGGTGTCAAAGTAAGTCCTCATCTGTGCACTTAAGCTAAGCATGATCATCCCAATTTCTCTATCCTTAGGTTCTGACATGGAGGAATAAGTCTACTTTGGCTTGCGTTAATGAGATGTGGGTGGACAACCTGTGTGGTGTGTATCTCAGCTGTGTCCGTGTGGTTTCTCATGGTCAGCACCAATATAGGCTATGTGGTTGGGGAAGTGGGGTTGTTGTGATCTGTAAGGATTCCATATCTTTCTCCAGACTTCTCTCTTATCAGTCCGATTACAAGTGTTTGTATCTGGAGATGGGCAATTGGGACTGGGGATTCTGTGAGTGTACCACCACGCTGCTGCCTAACAGTCTGAGATAGTCTCAGGATTGGTGTTGATCTTGGCAGATCCTTTGTGCTTCCTTTGTGCTTTGGCTCCCTTGTTGGGGGCAGCTCAGGACTTCATGGCCATGAAAACTACAGGGCTCTCTCAACATGCTTCTGGTCACATTTTGGATTTGGTATTTTTATCTGGGCATTAAAGTTGTGATCTTGGGACTTTGACTCTTTTTTCAAAGGAAGCTTGCTGCAAATTCTTCTTCTGTAGAGGTGAAGGACCAATTAGAATTATCTGCCCCTGAAAGTTGATGGGTTCAAATGGATTCCTGAGAGCCCTCAGAAAATTTCTTATTAGTTTTGCAAGTGCTCATATTGAACACCTGGCTGCTCTGTGGCATATGGAGATAACCTGAGCAGTGGACAAAATTGTTCCCAAGTGCCACCTCCTCCTAAGGAGATCCCATTTGGCTCCTTGGTTCTGTGGGGAGCTGGAGGCAAAGAAATAGTTACCATTGGCGTGCAGACAGGGGGTTCAGGGGGTTCAGCTGAACCCCCTAATACGCTGCCGCCGCCATGTTTGCCCCATCCCTGCCGAGCAACTTCAGGGAGAGACTCCATATGATAAAAGCACGTAAGTCCTCCTGCCCCAGGGGAGGGATGAACGCCTTCTGCAGTCCGCCATGAAAAAAACACGAAACTTCCAGTCGCAAAAGTTGAGGAACTATTAGCAATGAGGAGGCGGCTACATTAGCCACAACCAGCGAGAGGCTGGGCGAGTGTTTCCAGTCAGTTACTGTCGGCGCCTCTTCCTCCTCGGCGCAACTTCCCTTGGAGAAGCCCGCCCAGGCCACGCCTGACGAGGAGACACCATGAGCTGCGCCGCGCTGCTGGGCCTCCGGGCAGCCGTTACTGCCCCGCGGCTCTTGGGGGCGGGAAGCAGCAGCAGCTGCCGCCGCCGTTGGAGCAGTGAGCCGTGCAGCCCTCAGCCGAGCTCTGTGCGTATCGGCTGCGCCTCAGGCTTCTGGGGAGACACGGCGGCCTCAGGTACTAGCAAGGGACGGCAGCGTCGCGCTCGGCCGCACAGCGAGCGGCAAAGGGGACCGGCTGGCCTTTGGCCCTCCGCCGGCAGCTCCTCCTGTCGGCTGTGTGCCGAGACCCCCCCCGCAAGCGGAAAGGCGGGAGATAAAAGCGCCCTCCGCCCGAGGCTTACACTTTTCCTTATTAAGGCTACCCTATGCACGCTTGTGTAGGGGAGAGCCCTGCTGAACTCAGATCTACAACAAGCAGGATATGACACTTTGAAAACTGCATATGGAGTGTGTCTGGGCCCCAACAGTTGTCACTACTGTTATAAAGTGTTTTAAAGCAGTAGTGTAGATCCTGCCCCACTTCTGAGTAAACATCCATAGGAATGCACTTTCCGACCCTTTGAAACGCCCCTGACGTGCCTCACCCTCACCTGCTGCCTCCGTTTCCCTAAAACTACGACGTACATTTATATGTTCTCCTAAGCCGTTTCTCCTCAGGACCAAATCCCTCGCACGGATTTCCTTCCCCGACTGTACTCCTTTATGCACAGATTGCTGCTCTCACAATTACAGCTAGTTCAATCTCTGATCTCAAATTCCAACAGCTGTTGTGTAGAAGAGATTAAAGTGTTGGATTTGGGCAGGGGAGATCAGGGTTCAAATCCCTCCTTAGCCATAAAGTTCACTGAGGGCGTTACTAGACGAGGCTCTAGCGCGCGTTACCTTCCGCAGTCACGTCGAGGCTTCCAGATGACGTTCACGAGGATCCGCCGTTATCCCGCGGTGAAGCCTCTTTCTCCCGACTTTAAAAAAGTGAGTTTTAGGGCGCCTTTTCCTGCTGTCCTGCGGTAATTCGGAGTACGTGTGGGAGGATGTGAGGTCACTGCGGTCGGCACTGGTCAGGAAAAGGCGTGCTAAGGGGGAGTGGTCAGCGGCTTCGGTCAAGCCGCCTCCGCCATTTGCGCGCAGTCCACCAGCTGGGGCAGCGCGGCGGAGCGGCTTTTTTTTTTTATTTCCCCAGTGACAGTTTGCGCAGGACCGGAGGACCGGAAAAGTGGCTGGTGACTCCTTGCGGTGGGCAGCTACCGTGGCCGCATAATGGCGGTGCTGTACGCTGCCTGTTAGTGTGGGTACCAGGCTGGCAGAGGGCAGAGCTGTTTGTGGGCTGCTGCCATGGCTACGGCCAGATGTGGGTTGGCTCCTTGGGATGGGGCACAGGGCACAGAGGCGGTCATCGCCGCCGACACCTCAGAGGCATGATGGGAGATGTAGGCACAGAGTGGCCATGCAGACGATTGACCTCGGGTCATATGACACCCGCCACGACCCCCATCAGGAAGTGAGCGCATCAATGTTGACCCTCAACAGCACCAGCAGCACTTCAGCTGGCACTGGCACTGCCGCCGCTGCCGCCGCCAGGGCCGGCGGCGGCATCGCTGACGGCTGCGCAAGTTTGCGGTCTTTCGGACGTGCGCAAACCGTGCAGCGAGCGAAAAAAAAAGGCGCGGCAATCAGGCCGGTGTGGCTGCGCAACCGTTCTCGCGGCGGCAGCAGCACAACCGGCGCAAACTTCCGCCACAAATTGAAGGCAGGTGTGGAGCATGAGGCGTCACGGCTGAACGGGAAAAGCCGCTTTCACCGCTCCTCAACGACGGAACACCCGGTAGGTCTAGCAACGCCCTGAGTCAGCTTTGGTCAGAAGCATCAGTTTAACTTTCCTCACAAGGTTGTTGTGAGCATAAAGTGAGTAATCCCCATTCACTCTGTGCTGAATGGAAGAGGAAGAGATGGGATACAAGTAATGATAATACTGCACCCAGGCTTGCTTTGCATAATTCTAAAGTAAAAAACGGAAATGTGCAACTCAATCATCATGATTTTAGGCACAGATGCAACATACTTGGTACCACAGAAAGGCAGGACTTGTTAAAAAGGACAGTTTGAAAGCCGTTGCAAAACAGTTTTTTGGGGTTTTTTTGGAGGGGGGGGTGTCCAAATAGGAAATAAATAAATAGCTTCTGCCTAAGCAAAACAGGCTTGACTCATCTAAAGTTTGCTCTTTGAATAAAGTGCTGAAGAAATCGGGAAAGAACAAGACAGCAGATGGTGCTAACTTGTTGTTTACAGCCACTCAAATTACATGCAATGCATGCCAAATCTCGGAATTAAGCTCCATTGGTGATACAAGTAAGCATGCATAGGACTGCAGCCTTCAAGTGTATAATCTGGCCTGTGAATACATGTTGCAAACATGATTCTGAGGCTGCAGTTCTAAACACTTGGGAATAAATCCTGCAATTCTAAACATAATTCTAAACACTTCTGAGCAACCATGAAAAGAATGTTTAGCAATTGCATGGAACTACAGATAAGCTATTGTGGATGGGTGGATCCAAAATGAAAATCCAAAGACTTGTTTATTACATATATATCTTGCCTTTCCTACAAGGAGTTGTATATGATCCTCCTCCTATCCATTTTATCCTTACAACGGCCCTGTGAGGAAGTTTAGGCTGCAAGTCATTGACTTGCCTAGCCAAGTGGTCAATAGAACCCAGGGCCAGATGTACACCTTGTGTCATATCGATAGGATCCCACCATGGTGACTCTATATCTTTCTTGCGCATTTATACCTTGTAGCGCACACAATGTTGTGGCATTTTAGATAATACAGAATAAAGAGCAGGAACAAATGCTAGAAAAGCAGTATACAGATGTGTAATGTGCCCCAACAGTTATTAATGCAGTTCAATGCTGCTAAAAAGCTCAAGTGTAGATCTAGCTAAGGTCTGCTGAGTCCCAGTCCAACACTCTAATGACAACTACATTACTGGCTCTCATATCTACCCCAATAAAATCATGTGGGAACTACGATTTGGAGAGCTGCAACTTTTGAATGGCATACTGTTAAAGTAGTTTGCATATTATGTTCTTTAGTTTGACAGTCAACTAACAGTCATATTTTGCTTATTGTCTGGTCTCCAGCAAGAGAAAAGAAAGGGGGAAGGGGGGAGAACTGCAATGCCCCCCCCCAGGACCTCCTGGCTAAGGAGGGTTCATTCAGCAGCACCTTTTTCAGAATACATGCTAAAACAATTCCTATCTGCCCTTGCTTATTTTAGGGTGTCCATCCCCCTTTTTTCAAGCCATTCTTTTGGTAAACATTGGATGTGTGCATCTTGTGTCACCATAAAAACAGAGCTGCAGCACAATCCTATGTATGTCTACTCAGAAGTAAGCCCCACTGAGATCAATCAAACTTACTTTGAGGTAAATGTTCACCGGATGCAGCCTGAAAATGAAGAGAGGATGAAGAAATGACAGGAGAAAAAGAATTGTAGAAATAGAATAGCAAGGTAACTGTGGGATATTTAACCATATTAAGTACATCCCACACTGGGATATTTAACCATATTTAAAGACAATAAGTACAGCAAAATTAGTGCCCCTCTACTTCAGTCCCAATCTAATAATTACAACAGTGAACCAGCCAAGTCTTCCATAGGAAAACTCTGTACCAGGTGATAGTTATTTTTAAATTTTAATTAAAAATATATTATCCTTTCCTATAACAAAATGGTACTTACTCCTAAGTAAGTGTGTCCCACTGAAGAAGGAAATCCTATTTTATTCCTGTATTCCTGTTAGTGTGACATGATAAGTTAAAGGCACAATTTTATGCATGTTTAGACAGAAAAAAGTCCTTCAACTCCTAGGATCCCCTAGCTGGCATGGCTGGCTGGGGTATGCTGAGAATTGTAGGACTTCTTTTCATTCTAAATATGCACAGGCTTGCACCTTAAATGAGTTTAAAATGTGAAACTCCTCACATGTGTTGAATCATATATATACTATTGGTCTAGTATCAGGAATGTAGCAGCTGTCAGTGTGGAAGATATATCTGCCATTTGAACTGAAGCAACGCATTTTAAGACATAAAGGGGTCTATAAGACTATTACATATGGTTTCTAAAATTGCTTAACACCATTGTAAGCTACTACTTGATTATGCAGAGAGAGATGCCCAGGCAATTACGATACTTTGCCATTATAGGCAGTGTGACTCCTGGCAAGGGGAGGAGTGGGTAGACTGGCTGTTGACATGTTCAGTGGAGTGCTTTACTTGTTACTTCTTGTTGCTTCTTCCAAGCTTGTGGGGAAGAAGGAGCTGTTGGTTTGCCCCTCCATTGGGAGAGGAGAGGACGGAGAGGAGAGGACGGAGCAGGGCCTTCCCGCCAGCCTAAGCAGTCTCCTTAATTTCTTTTTATTTTCTCCCTCTTCCCTCCCCATCCACTTTTCCTTGTGTGTCACGTCTTTTTTTAGAATGTAAGCCTGAGGGTAGGGACTGTCTTCTTTATTGATACATTGTAAGCCGCTCCGAGAGCCTTTTGGCTGAGGTGCGGGATAAAAATACTCTAAATAAATAAATAAATATGAGCACCAATGTTTGGACTGGGGCAAAATAATACAGTATGTGGGTATGTGGTGTGGTTTGGCTTGAATTGCTTGTGTCTGGATTTCCTTTCTGGACTGTACTTGCTGGTTACATGACCCACAAGGCCAGGTTGTGGTATAGTCCTCTTCTTCTTTTGTGTTCAAAAGCCATAAAGTATCCCGTGAGATCTGGAAGACTCACAACTTTATTATGGCCTAATAAGCTGTTGTCCACTGGCCTCAAGTGCCAAAATGACTTTACTGGCTTTGCACTGTGAGTTTGGGGGTGGGGTGGGGGGTCATGTCATTTGCTATTCCACTTTGGGCAGCAAAATGTCTTGGGCCAGCCCTGGCAAGAGCTGGCTATAATTTAGATACTGAACAACATGCATTGGGTTTCCTAGGTGTACAGGGCCCAGGTGTCTCAAGCAGGATCTACACTACTGTTTTCATAGAATCATAGAATCATAGAGTTGGAAGAGGTCTATAAGGCCATCAAGTCCAACCCCCCGCTCAATGCAAGAATCCAGCTTAAAGCATCTTTGACAGGTGGTTGTCTAGCTGCTTCTTGAATGCCTCTAGTGTGGGAGAGCCCACAACCTTCCTAGGTAACTGGTTCTATTGTCATACTCTAACAGTCAGGAAGTTTTTCCTGATGTCCAGCCGGAATCTGACTTCCTGTAACTTGAGCCCATTATTCCGTGTCCTGCACTCTGGGATGATCGAGAAGAGATCCTGGCCCTCCTGTGTGTGTCAATCTTTCAAGTATTTGAGGAATGTTATCATGTCTCCCCTCAGGCTTCTCCTCAAGGCTAAACATTACCTCTGTTTCCTCTCCCCTCCGGGACACTCATACCTCTCCTGTCTGCACCCTCTCTCCCTCTTCTACCCCCACACATAGGGGCATTTCTCTCTCTTCTTTCCCCAGGGCTCCCCCTACGCCAATCCTCTTCTTCTGCCCTTATTTTATTTAGAGTATTTTTATTTAGAGTATTTTTATCCCGCACCTCAGCCTAAAAGGCTCCCGGAGCGGCTTACAATTGATCAGTAAAGAAGACTGATGTGCCCTTGTGACGGTTTCCCATCCTCTCTTTTCTCCTTCATCTCCTGTCTTCTGCCAATAGCCCCTTCGCGGCCTTCCAGAGATGTCCCTACTTCCAGATCTCCTACACTCCCCCAAGTTCTCCAAATCTTGCCAACCAGCCCTCTCTTACGCTAGGCTCGCAGCCACCCCTCGTCCTCACTATATTCACCCCAGAAGTCTCTCTCCTGGACCTCATTCCAAATTCTTTGCTCAGCAGCACACAGGGCAATCTTTTAAAATCATTATTAGGGCATTTTATGTATGGTGTATTCTCTGTATGGTGCTGGAACTTAAGATGACACTCGTTGTTAATGTGATAGAATCTGTTTTAAATGTGAATCTGTTTTAGTAAGTTTGGATTAGGTCATTATCTGATTAAATTTAAAGATGGTGAAAATTGACTGTATCTTTATATATGCCTGGTTATCACTACAGCAAAAAAATAGTATTCAGAGTCTCCATTTTAAAATGTGTATTTTTAAAGTACAGATTACTTGTTAATTAAAAAAATACAGTTTACTTCAGTTTTCATTTATTTTGTTTGTTTGAAGAATGAAAAAAAGTCCTTTATTACTGTATATTTAATCAATGTTTACCTTAAAAAAAATCCCTGGCTGAACCCCCTAATGAAATGTGCTGCGCACACCTATGATAGTTACGATGTTAAGTAGAAGTCAGGTGGTGGAAAACTCAAAGTAGACAGTGACTGGGGAGAGCAAAGAGCTTTTTTTCAAGTCAATAAATGTGGACCAGATGGCAATCTAGACACCTGCAGTAATGGAACTGCAGAAAACTTGGATAAGTCATGATGAAATGTGACGGATTTTATTTTCAAACTATCTTGAAAACTTGCCACAATGTGCTTTCAATGGTTTCACCAAATATCTCTGTGGTCCAAATTTTAACTATATGGCTAAAGCTCTGCTAAATGACACTAAGATGCATAGTAATTGAAAAGAGTAGAATAAGCTCAATAGTAAGCTGCAATCCATTTTTTTTTATCATACTCAGCACGAGTCTTCGTACACCTGCATTCAAGATATCTCCGATCTTGGTTCATTGTCCTCAGCTCAGATGTGCACAGGTTCTGCTCTGAGGACTTGGGCACAAACGTATAAGTCAACAAGTCATCACCATATCCTACAAATGATCCAGGACTTCAAAAGGATGATCCACCCATACCAGAGCCTATCAGAATCCATTCGCCTCTGTGGGTGGGCCATTTTAATATGTCACTCACCCTAACAAAGGGAAAAGGGTGCTGAAAGACTAAACCTCAATAGTAAATGATTTGACCATGACAAGGGTAGGTGTTAAATCCCTCACTTTCAGGTCAGCACCATTTTGTCTGGTTGGGAAAACTAAAGAATAAATGAGTCCTACTGCATGGGTTGGGCCACTGTCACGCTGGAACAACCCCATGGTTGCCATGGTGTCTTTGACATCCTGAGTCAGCCAGGATCTGGTAGCCTCGCTGCAATCATCCTGGGGTCCTCAATGCCAAATTTGAGACCGGCTTTGTGAGCTCAGGTAAGGAGACTAATGGGCAACAGAGTGGTCATACACCAGTAGAATCCTTAATTTGTCCTTAACACTGAACACCAAGATAGAAGCACTTACAATTGGCACTGAAATGGACAGGAAGTTTAGGGAAGGACACAGAATTCCTATGAATCCCAGCACTCCCAGTACACAGAGTACCCAGAAGGGCACAGTTGGGAGAGACTTTAGTCCTTCCAGCTCCTCCTTCCAGTTCTTGGTAGTGTAGACCACTTCAGCCTTCTTAACGGGGCTCATCTACATCAAGCAGGATATTCCACTGTAAAAGTGGTATGAAAGCGGTATATAAAAGGCAGGAGCCACACCACTGCTTTATAGTGGTACTGAAGTGCACTGACAACTGTTGGAGCCCATGACACACACCATATACTGTTTTCATACTGTTTTCATACCGCTTTCATAGTGTTATATCCTACTTGGTGTAGATGTGTCAATGGGCCCCAACAGTTGTCAGTGCACTTCAGTACCACTGTGAAGCAGTAGTGTAGATCCTGCAGTGCACTTGAATATATTTATTTATTTAAGCATTTTTATGCCGCCATTCAGCCAAAAAAGGCTCTCATGGCGGCTTACAAAAGTATTTCTTGACAGTATACCACTAAAAAGCAGTAGTGTGGCTCCTGCCTTTTATATACCGCTTTCATGCCACTTTCATAGTGGCATATCCTGCTTGGTGTAGATGAGCCCATGGATGAGGGAGATTTTATTTATTTATTTTTATTTTATTTATTTATTTATTTATTTATTACATTTTTATACCACCCAATAGCCGAAGCTCTCTGGGCGGTTCACAAAAATTAAAACCATAATAAAACAACCAACAGGTTAAAAACACAAATACAAAATACAATATAAAAAGCACAACCAGGATAAAACCACGCAGCAAAATTTATATTTTAGTTTGGACCACCCTGGCAAAATTTAAAGGCTTGACAGGCAACTTTCCTCATTTGGTTAGGTAATCTGTTTACTTTTCATACACTACTTAGAAAGAGTTCAGATGCAGTGGATTTCTTATCTTAGTACAAATGTATCATTTTATTACATGGGACAAAATGGCATAAGTGCAATCTAGTTCAAAGCCCTTCTTTGCAACTCCCATGGAAATGGGTGAGATAACCTCTTACTGCACTGTGCAGGCAGCAAATCTTACCAATTGCCTTATGCATCTTTTTTCTAAAGACACACTTTAAAAACTGTATTGAAGATGACAAGATAAATAGCTAAAATCCTTCTATTATTCCACATTTTAGTACTGAAGCTGTAAAGTGAGGAACTTTTTCAAGATCCAGAGGATTCCCTCTCATATTCGTTCAGGCTTTCACTTGACTTGCGAACTTGTGATCTTTCACTTGACTTATGATCTCATCAATTCTGGAAGCTAGTACACGCACACACATATCCCTGCAAAAATCAACAAGAGTAGAGGCGCTAAAACAGCTCTGTGAGATCAAAACAAGAGTTCTGCAGTAGCAGGCCAGCAAGGCCATAAGTGAAAAGGCTGCACAGCATGTCCATAAAAATGGCAAACATTGTAGTTGCTTGTAGTTATTTTTCCAATTTTCGGCGCATTATCCTGAGACTAGTGTGTATTTCCATAGACATGAATCTCATTGCCAAGGAGGAAGCTTTTTCTTATTTCTGTACTACATGCGTTTCTGTAGCTTAGTGATTGAGCGCATGTTTCGCATGCAGGAAGTCCCAAGTTAGTTCCATGGCATCTTCAGTAAGAATTATTCTGAGTGGTTAAGAGCCTCTCGGGTTTAGAGAAACCAGGATTAGAACCCTCGGTCATCCGCTGTAATAAATTCGCAAGGCACTTCAAGGAGAAAGTTGCTTGTATTCACTCAGAACTTGATGCCACAGTTATCGCAGAGCCTGGGGAGGTATCCAGGGGCCCGTCTGGTCATGCTTCCTGGTATCAGTTCCAGTTGTTGCAGCCTGATGATGTGGACAAGATGTTTGAATCAGCCATGTAAGTTTGACCCTTGCCCATCTTGGCTAATATGATCTAGCAGAAGTGGATTGATTGGGTGGGTCTGGGGGGGTGGTAGGCACCACTGTCAGGGGGTGGTGCCTGCTGCCTTGAAAAAGGCTGTAGTGCACCCTCTCCTGAAGAGGACCTCCCTGGACCCAGAGGTATGTGAGAACTATCGCCCCATTGCTTTTGGGGCAAGGTGCTTGAGTGTGTGGTGCCTGGGCAGCTTCAGATGTTCTTGGAGGAAAGTGATTATCTGGACCCATTTCAGTCTGGTTTCAGGCCAGGGCACGGCACTGAAACAGCCTTGGTTGCTCTGACCAATGACCTACTCTGGGTGAAAGATGGGGGTGGTGTGCTACCCTGTTGATCTTCCTGGTATCTTACTGGATCGGCTTTGCAAGATGGGAGTAGGAGGCACTGTGTTAAAGTGGTTCCACTCCTTCTTGCAGGGCTAATTCCAGAGAGTGGTATTGGTGGATCTCTGTTCCACCCCATGGCTATTAAGCTGTGGGGTGCCAGAGGGCTCTATTCTATCCCCCATGCTGTTCAACATCTATATGTAGCTGCTGGGTGAGGTCATTAGGGGTTTGGGTGTTGGGCGCCATCAGTATGCTGATGATACTCAGCTCTATTTCTCCTTTTCATGGGAGTCAGCTGGGGCGGTGAAAGTGCTGGACCATTAGCGTGCAGACAACAGGTTCAAGGGGTTAAGTTGAACCCCCTAATCTGCCGCTCCCACCATGTTTGCCCCGCCCACGCCACGAGCAACTTGAAGGTGGGCGTGATTTCGGGCCAAAATCAGTCCAGCCAGAGGCAGCAGCGTGAGCATGCTTTGGCGGCGGCATCACAACAAGGCCAGCAGCGGCAACAAGAACGACTGACATTGTTGTGAAGGTACGCAGCCCCCTTGCGTCAGCTTTGCCTTGGCCCAGCTTACTCCTTCCCTCCTTCCCCCCCTGCTCCCTCCCTCCTGGGCCTATAGTTACGGCAGCAGCAGCAGCTTTGCCTTGCCCCACTCGCGCCTTCCCTCCCAAGCTTCGCTTTGCGCGGGCTTGCTTGCTTGCTTGCTCACTCACTCGCTTCTTCCTAGCTGGGCCTACAACTTTGCCTTGCCTCAGCTTGCTCCTTACCTTCCTCCCGGGCCTACAATTGTGGCGGTGGCGGCGGCTCTCCCTCCTTCTCTCCTGGGCTTACAGTTGCAGTGGCGGCAGCTTGGCCTTGCCCAGGTTGCTTGCTTGCTCGCTCACTCCTTCCTGGCTGGGCCTACATCTTTGCTCCTTCCCGGCTGGACCTACCATGCAGCCCCACGTGCCTGGGCTTGTTTGTTCCCTCCCGCCCTGGCTGTTAGGAAGTCAAGGACATGCTGATGAGATCTTGTGTCTTCCAGGTAGCAGGTGAGTGTATGTGTTTTGAGTAGGGTGACCATATTTGGGAAACCAAAAAAGAGGACACCTAGTGTGTGTGTGGGGAAGCAGCTTTCTGAGTCCTGCAGAAAGTACGTTATTCCCCCGCCACCTTAAAGAACCCGATTGGAGTGGAGGAGGGGAAAGGATTTCATTCTGCACCACCACCATCCACTCCAACTGGGGCCTTTTCTATAATGCCCACGAATGACCCACTTTCCCCTTTAAGACCTCAATTGGAGCTCGGAGTGGGGGAATGATGTGCCTCAAGAAAGCATGTCATTCCCTCCTGCCATGCTAATGGCAGCCTTAAAGGGGAAGGTGTGTGATTCCAGGACATTATTGAAAATTATAGAAAATCCCCCCTGACACCATGGAAAGAACAAAAACCAGGACAAATCCGGGGAAATCCTGACAGTTGGTCACCCTAGTTTTGAGGGAGAGTTTGTAAGTTGAAGTCTTTCCTTTTCACCCCGTACAGTGTTCGTTAGTGGAGGGAAACAAGGATAGAAGAGGGGTGATATAGAATTTCTTGTTCCCCTCTTTTTATAAATTTGAGTGGGAAAATCCACGTAGCCTAGGCTTTATTTCCTGTACTTTTTATTTATCTAATGCCTGAAGGAAAGTTATTTCTTCTGTCACAGTGTGTCTTGCTTCCCCTTCCTCTCTCACTCACTGCCTGGCTGGTTGCTGTGCCTTTGCATTCTAGTAGTTGAAAATAGGTTCTTTTTTCTATGCTGCAACTAGTCACAAAAAGCTCAAGGAACAAGTAGTATGCAAAGAACTAGTTATTTGAATCCAGAGGAGCTTTAACTGTCCAATGGTTCATGGCAAATTGTTATGAAACCAACAAGGTTTATTATGGGCAAATTAAATTAACACCAGGCCCATGCCAAAGCACTGGCCCCTGATCTTGAGACTGTTGGAAGGCCAAAATATTTTATGGCTAATTTAATAGGATTTTACTTTGAATATTTGGTCTTTTAGTATTATGGTGGTATATGGAGAAGAATTATTGAGAGACTGCCCCTTTCTGCTTACAGGAAGATAGCAGTTAAATTGATTCTTCTGTCTGATTTTCTTAGTGCTAAAGTATTAACAATGATGCCTATAATAGGAAAGATTTGAAAAGTTTTAACATCAGTTTGGCACATGGATGAAATATTTTAAAGGAGAAACTTCGAGCAAGTGGTGCAATAGTTCTGTATGTATGTTGGAGGTTGTGTGGGATTTTTGATTAGTTATGGTGTGACTAGTGTTAATGTGAGATGAATGGAGAATTTGTAGGAAATACTGGGCACTGGACATGGAGAAAGTTCACAAATGAACATGATAAACCGCAAAGCATGATAAATAGTGAACAGTGTGTTTATTACCCAGTCACTATGCATAGGATATGTTCTTATGGTGGCAATCCAAAGGTGTACTGTTTGTGTCTTCCAGTCTTCTGCAACCTGGTGACCTCCATATATGTTGGATTTCAACTCCCAGCATTCTTCACCATTGGAGCTGATAGGAGTTGAAGTCCAAAACATCCAGAGAGCACCAGGTTGTTGACAGCTGTTGTTGGCACCTGCTCAAAAATACTCTGGCCTTAGATCCATTTTTACAAATAAAAGTTTATTCCCATCAATGACCTTAATCCCACTTAAAAACAAAACAAAAACCCAGCAACAACTTGATCCCCTTCCTAAAGATGGGCTCCGCACCTGTACTCAACCTGAGGTGCAAGAATGCTTTGAAAACTAAAGTTGGCAGCCTGGGTGATGGAGCTCAAAGTAAGCCCAATCCAGGGGCAGCGCCCAGTGTTGCTGTGGGGTTTTTTTTGGGGGGGGGGCAGATCTTGGGCCCAAATAAAATGGCTTTTGGGTGATTTGGGCAGTGGACTTCACCACCAAAAATGTGTCCATTTAATGTATACAGTTAAACAAAAGCTGGCAGAGAGAAACCACCCTAGCCTTCTGACAACTGGCCCAAGGAATAAAACAAAACAATAATAAAAGCCACTGGCCAGGCCTAGTGGTTAGGATAACATCTGCTCAGGCTAAAGAAATTAAAGATTCAATCCTATATTTAGTGTAATCCAATATTTTGTCATTTTTAATTTCTGATACATTGAATGTCTCACTTGTTCTTTATTTCAGTGATTTTAATATTAACATGTTACGTAGAACAGGTTTACCTTAATTGTCCGGTGTAGAATTAGACATGTGACCAAGGCCGCACCCCCTTAGAGACCAGACATGTCAAGATGGACCTGCCTTGGGGGCTGGGCATGTTGGGGTGGGCACACCTCCTTGAGGGCGGCCATATTGTCCTCCTTTTTGGTTTCCAAAATATGGTCAGCCTACTTGAGGGAGCAACTTGAGGGAGAGAGGACAAGCGAGGCTCCGCCACTCTGGCCCGAGCTCTATATGGCCGGCGCACTCTGAGTCCCCCCCCCCCATGTATTGTCTGCTGCCGGTTGCTGCTCCCATCCCGTAGACTTACGGGTTCCTTCCTGCCCGGCGAGATTTGCAGATGCCGGCTTCCTCCTGTGTGCAGGAACTTCCTGGGGCGCTGACTCAGGGGCAGGCACTCCAATGAGAAAATGTTGGCTTTTCAGTTTAACCCTTAAAGGAGATGAACTGCATAATGAAAGAGCTAAGGAAGGCTCTCACTGTTTGGCCATTTAAGGGTTAAAGTTGTTCTGTGTTTAGAGGCTATTCCTGCCAGGGGATTCAAAGGGACCCAGGAGATTCAGCCCAGGAAACTGGAATTTTGGACAGGCATGGAGAAAGCAAACTAATCTACCGTGCCGTCCTATGCAGGTCTACTCAAAAGGCGAGACCTATTGACAGTACATAGCAGCCTCCTCTGATTAAATTTAAAGATGATGAAAATTGACTGTATCTTTATATATGCCTGGTTATCACTACAGCAAAAAAATAGTATTCAGAGTCTCCATTTTAAAATGTGTATTTTTAAAGTACAGATTTCTTGTTAATTAAAAAAATACAGTTTATTTCAGTTTTCGTTTATTTCGTTTGTTTGATGAATGAAAAAAAGTCCTTTATTACTATATATTCAATCAATGTTTACCTTAAAAAAAAAATCCCTGGCCGAACCCCCTAATGAAATGTACTGTGCACGTCTATGTGCTGGACCAGTGCCTGGATACTATAATGGGCTGGATGAGAGCTAATAAACTGAAGCTGAATCCTGATAAGACAGAAGCTCTGTGGATTGGTGGTTCCCAAGTCCAGGAATTGGATAAACGACCTGTTCTGGATGGGATTGCACTCCCTCTGAAGGAGCAGGTGCATAGCTTGGGAGTACTCCTAGATCCATCCTTGTTACTGGAGGCCCAGGTGGACTCCATGGCCCAGAGTACTTGGCGTGAGCTTTGGCTGATCTGCCAGCTACGGCCTTTCCTGAACAGGGACAACCTAGCCACAGTAGTTCACGTGCTGGAAACTTCCTGATTAGACTACTGCAATGTACTGTCTTTGAAGATGACTTGGAAGTTGCAGCTGATGCAAAATGCAGCAGCTAGACTGCTCATCAGAACATATTATAAAGACCACATAACATTGGTCTAAAAAGAATTGCCTTGGCTGCCTATACGTTTCCAGTCAGAATTCAAGGTGTTGGTGATGATGACATTAAAATCCCTAAACGGCTTGGCACCTCGGTACTTGAAGGAGTGCCTCTCCCTATACATGCCTGCCTGAGTTTTGAGATCTGCGTCCCACCAACGCAAGACATACAATATGGGCGGCAAGATTTCAGCAGTAAGATTTGTTCCTCTGATTCATTTCCTGCCTTTTAAACCTTCAGGCCTAGATTGCACCAGTTATTCTATAAACACTTCTCAACCTTTGTGATTTACATAAACCCAGTGTTCTCGGAATACTTAGTACAGCTAGAAACAAAAGTACATCAATATGGACCATATTTATGATAATGAGCGAATGAGGCTGTATACTGATGCTGTGTACTCCACAGGGCGGAGATGGTATCATTGGTTGCAGAACATGTGTTTACCCCTTTTTTTGGTCCAAACTTAATTTGCAGACTTCGGGCAGTGTGCAAAGGCTGCTCCCACAGTACAACCATTATGTCTGTAATAAGTGTGTATATATGTTGGTATTATTGTTATTGGGATCTATTTGATCACATTCTTGACAAGAAATGTGCTCTTGAATGACCCTCAACCCACATGCCAAGGTAAGTTTTGAACTGTTTTGAAAAGCTTTTGCTTCTTTCTTTTCTTCAGAATAGGACAGATTGGGCACTTATCCATATATTCACAAATGTTCTATAAAAAGAAAAGAAAAATGGCAAGAATGGATCAGCTTCTTGGCAGTGCCCGCTATTCAAGAATGTTTTGTTATTATTTCCATTGGGAAACAGGCTGACTAGTCCAGAAGTGGTATGCAAGCTGATATAATCAATTAGGCCACTAAGGTCATTTTTATGGGACTAAAAAGAACGGCTGCAAGTATAAATCAGGATAGGAATTAACAGGCTACCACACCCCTACTCCCAGTTACATTTGCTTTGTTACCAATGAGGTTAGTGCCGTGGAAGTATTAAGAAGCAAGTTACGCCTATTGCTCTTCAGAAACCAGCGTGTGAACATACCCTGAGTGTAGATCACATATTTATTCGTTAAAACAACAGAGTCTTGTTGTACCTTAAAGATGAACATATTTCTGGTGGTATACATTTTCACGGTATAGAGGTTCTTCATCAGATACATGAAGAAGTATCCTAATCTGGTAATGCTTGGAGGAAGAAAGTTGTTTATAGTAAGGTCAAATGGCCAATAGAATGCAAGAGATAGTAAAAGATGTGCCACGTTTCCCTGGTTGGGTTTGGACATCACTTTAAGCCATGATGACTTAATAGACTACATTCGGCAGCTTATTTTGAAAATAAGCTACTGTTATCCCCCACACAATCAGACAAATAAACTACTTTGAGTTGCTTATTGAGCAACTGTACGTAATGTGAGTCACTCCCATGCTTGCTGCAGCCCTCCCACCTGATCCACTACTCTTTCACCTATTGCCGATATCACAGCAGACTATTTTAATCTCCCACAAGACCCCAATGAGAGGGGAGAGGTGTGCGGTAAAGGACAGGGGCTTCATTCAGTTGCTTCCAGCTACACCCCGACAAGGAGTGGGACAAGGCACCTGACACACCCTCAAAATACGGCAGCCCTTTTTTTACCCATTCCTTGTGTTTCTCCCACTGGCAATATCGTACATTGGAGCACTGTAGCGCTCTTTTGCTCATTTGCTAAAGTGCAATTGCACATTTTCCCCGTAGACATTGCTGCTGATGTAGACGCCTTCAAGTGTTCTCAGTACCACTAAAGGGCTACAACGCTAAAGCACAATTGCGCATTTCTCTCCGTAGACATTGCTGGCATGGAGGATTTGAGGTGTTACCGGTTGCGCATCTCACCCCATAAACACTGCTGAAATAGCCTGTGTAAGCTGTTTTCATTATACAGAGAATGTCTGCAAGGAACAGAGTGGTAGCAATATGATCTGCTCTTGCCACACAACTCTGTAGGCGACCAAAATAACCCACAGTGACTGCCAGACAACACAATAACCAATGATGGGTTAAATAGCCACTTCTGCAGACCATGGGTTATCAGAGTGGCCAAACAAGCCATGGTGGCTTAAAAAAATACCAGACAGATGACACAACAACCCACTGTGGGTTAAATAAACCATTGTGGCTTATTTAATCCATTGTGGGTTATCATGCCATCGAAATCCAATCATAGCACATTTGACCTAGTCTGAAGTAGCAGTTCCTACTAAATTGGTATAGCAAATAGATAGATAGATGATAGATAATTATTATTATTATTATTATTATTATTATTATTATTATTTCTTATCCGCGTCTCCATCCTGATTGAGGCGAGGAACAACAATAAGTATAAAATACATAAAATATTTATTAAAAACATAGTATACATTGTTAAAACTTCCTAAAAAAACATACTAAAAGCATCCTAAAATTCCATTGGATAGGCCTGCCAGAAGAGATCAGTCTTTATAGCTTTCTTAAATGCTAAAAGACTGTTAAGTTGACGAATGTCCTCCGGCAGGCCATTCCACAGTCTGGGAGCAGCAGAAGAGAAGGTCCTCTGGGTAATGCCTGTCAGCCTAATTTTGGCTAGCTGAAGGAAGTTCTCCCCAGAGGACCTGAGTGTGCGGGGCGGATTGTACAGGAGAAGGCGATCCCGCAGGTAGCCTGGACCCAAACCGTGTAGGGCTTTAAAGGTGATAAACAACACTTTATACTTCGCCCGGAAACTAATTGGCAGCCAGTGAAGAGATTTTAAAACTGGTGTAATGTGGTCACCCCTAGGTGTACCAGTGACCAGCCTGGCTGCCATATTTTGAACTAGTTGAAATTTCCGGACTAGGCACAAAGGTAGCCCTATGTAGAGCGCATTGCAGAAGTTGAGCCTCGAAGTTACCAGCACATGCACTGCCATCTTTAGGTCTTCTGATGATAGATAGATAGATAAATAGACTAGTGGGAGTGTTACAATAATGTGTGAAGAGATTTAACTGCTTTTAAATTATATATTGTTTTAACTTGGTTCATGGTTTAATTTGAGATCTTAATGATATAGGGCGGGATATAAATGTTTTAAATAAAATAAATAAATAACTTGATTGCTTGTGATTTGTCCGTGATGGTCAGCATGGTTCTGGAGGTATCTGGGGATATTTTCTCTGCACTAATGTTTCATTGAGCCTTTGGATATCTTTTAATTCTGCTTGCAGCACTTTTTCTTGGCTGTCATAGTAAGTTTTAATGGATATACTTTTTGTTATTGTTTTTAGATGTTGCAGTTTTGTGATGGGTTTTTTTAAAGCCATGTTTGGGGATGGAAAGGCATAGAAGAAATGATTAAAATAATAATAAATGAAGGGTAGGTGTTAATTCATTGAACATAAATGATTGCTGAGGTACGGAATGGGGTGGGAAAACCATTTGTAAATTTTAGAGTGACCAGCAAAGAAGACAGAAGCTTGAGTTTTGTAGCTAGTTACCTGGATGAGCCGAGAGACCGGGGAGTCTCCGTATGAGTGCTGTTTGCTTCTTTTTGAGAACTGATGCTGCTTTGCTCTCTGTGATTGCTTTCTTAATTTCCCATGTTCATCATGTATATTTGTAAATAAACAGGTGCTGCAACAGGTGCAGTTGTAAACAAACTGCCTGAAGTCTCCAGAGCTCTCTTCACCCAAGGAAGTGAACTCTGCAGCAAATACCTCTGGGTGTTTGCAGTTGGGGAAATGGGGAACTGCAGGGATGAAACAGTTCAAATACCTAAAGTGGGACAATTTGTTTTCTGTAGTGTGAAAGGTGTCAGTAGAGCTTTATGACAGCTTAGAGCTGATTGTCATTTAGATTGTTTTCAGATTTGTGCGTTTTCTCTTTCTCTTTCTCCAGAGGGTATGAACTGTATGAACAAAGATCATGGGTGCGCACATATCTGCCGAGAGACACCCAAAGGTGGGGTTGCCTGTGAATGTAGGCCTGGCTTTGAACTTGCCAAAAACCAGAAGGACTGCAAATGTAGGTAGATGCAGACTACATCTCAAATGCCCAACATGTCTTATTTTCCATATTGCTGTTATTTTTAAAAAAATAATAATAATCAAGAAATCACTTTGCTTTTATTGACCTGAGGTTTTTTAATATGTGTGTGTGTAAGCAGAAACAGTAGGAACTGAGTTATTAAATGTGTTTAACAAACAGGACATGCAGTAGGAACACAAACTGTACATTTATGAATAGATGGTTGGAGAACATTGCATCCATCTCTTAAATCTGTAAGTCAGTCTAAGCATTGACATTGAACAGAACTGATACAAAATGGAGGAAGAGCTTAGATTGCCATTTGGGGTTTGTTCTTTTAAAATACTAAAACGGAATGAGTGAATTCATCTAAAGAAATTCCATTAATCAGTCTGCAAAATACTCCCCACACCCTGCTTCAAATGTTCATGCAGGATCCATGTAGACCTCAGAACATATTTCAGTCAAAACAATGCTGTCACCTATGCAGTCACCTTGCCCAATATGATCTCAGACTTTAGAGTTCAGTCTGCAGCCTTTGCAAAGGCCTCTTGCACATTGTATTTTGGGCTGGGAGGCAAAATGGGAACTGTTCAATTACCCAGCATGGAATTCAGAAACATATAGTGGATTTGGCCTTGACCATAGTCCTTGCCCCCACAATCATTCTGCCCCTTATAGGGCAGAGAGATGTCGAAGCCCCATCATATAGGCTGCAACCTTCATAGTTGTCACCAATACTCAGCAAAGACCTACAAGCCTTCAAGTGCTGAACATGTCTGAGGTTTTTTTTATTATAAATCTGTCTGTTGTATTGGCCCTTATATGCTTTTAAATTGCCTTTTGACTGAGTGCTGTTGTGAAGGAATTTTAGAATAAAGAATAGAAGACAGCATGTTTGTGAACATTCCATGATGTCACAATAGTTCAATCCAGAGGGAGCCATGCAGCTGACGGCAAACTGCCAAATTTTATCTTGAAGACTCTGAAAGAATGTAGGAATTAAAAACAAACATCACTAAGTAAAAGATTTGCAAAACAGAAGTGTATATTTCTCTAGTCCTGGCATCTCAAAGAGTACAGAAAATACCTTCTGGTTTGTTCTTCCTTACAGAAAATGTTGCAATCTCTTTAGAATCAACAGGCTATTCTGTGATTATTAAGCACTTACATTTCTCTCTCTTTCAATAGCAGATATTTATTTATTATTTATTTATTTAAAACATTTATATCCCGCCCTATATCATTAAGATCTCAGAGCGGCATACAGATAAAAGCATACAGTATAAAACAATAAATATGCACAGTTAAAAACAAATTAAACCATGAACAAGTTAAAACAATATATAATTTAAGAGCAGTAAAAGCAATTAAAAGAGTTAAAACAATGTGCCAGTGAGTTTAACCATCAAAGGCTTTGTTAAAAAGCCATATTTTTACTTGGCGTCGAAATAAAATCAGTGTTGGCGCCAATGGAGCGTCCAAGAGGAGGTCATTCCATATACCTGATTTATACATCCCTTATGTTTGAGGGAAATTCAAGGTAAAATTGCCATGTACTGGGAAATTATCAGGAATCCACTGACAAATATTTGTCCATGACTGAAAAAATAGAAGTAATTGGTAATATAGTGACAAAAGCTTAGATTGCCATCATACACCTGAAAAATCCTTACCTAATAGTTTTCAAATATAGAGCAAATGGGGAACTTCCAGCCAGACAGTTTGGGCATATCTAAATGACAAACCAATATGGGCTTTACTCCTTTAACTGTTGTGACTTCAATCCTGGGAATTGTAATTTAGTGAGAGTACTGACAATTCTCTGTTAGGAATTTCTAGACTCCCTCACAGAACCACAATACCTAGGCCGTTTTAGCAGGCCCAGCATCAGCACTTGACATTTTAGGGCAGCTCCTAGGCTGTAGTACCCTGGCAGGGCCTCCTCAATGGTGATCCCTGAATCAGGCCTTCAACATTCGACAGCAGGATCTGTGAGCCTCCCATTGTCACAGAATGACACTATGGCCATAGCTAGACCTAAGGTTTATCCCTGGATCATCCAGGGGTCAAACCTGTTCACCTAGGTGACACACAGGGAATCCATTGCTCAGACAGGGGCGAACCCTGGATGATCCCAGGATAAACCTTAGGTCTAGCTGTAGCCTATGTCATTTTGGGGTCCTGTGAAAAATTAAAATAGTAGCTCCCAGCCACTGTTGAAGTGCTACTGCCACTGCAAGGTGAGACTGAAGGGGCCCATCAATGTAAGAGAGATCCCATCAGTATTTCGCAGGGAATCCCCTGAAACATGGAATTGGCCCTGTTCCTTGAGAACTGGGCACTACTTAAATCAGTTTAAAAGTGTGGTGTAGATATGTCCTACACAAGTTATGTCCAAGAAAAAAATATTTCTTTCAGCCATCAAGTAAAAGTGCCTCTGAATACATGCAGATACTAATAAATAATAACAACAACAACAACAACAACAATAATAATAATAATAATAATAATAATAATAATTCCTTACCCGCCTCTCCCTCTGGATCAAGGTGGGGAACAACATTAAATACAAATACCAGAAAATACATAAAACTGATTAAAACATATAAAACTAATACAATATTAAAATAACAGTCAAATATCAAGTGCCACACTTCCCCTCCAACAGAAATTGTTGGCATTGTTCCCCATTAGCCTGTAGGGCTCTTTTTAAACATTAAATATTGCCCCCACTTCCCTGATAAGCCTGAAAACACCAGGGTTAAAAATGCTAGGAGACACAAAAATATCTCTTTCAAAAAAAAATCCACTCCAGTTTTTTCTTTCTTCCCTGCAGCAGCTGTTTCACAACTCAATCTTTTGTTTGTTTGTTTCTTAATTAACTTCTGAAGGACTAAACATAAAGTGCTCTTCTTCTTCTTCTTCTTCTTCTTCTTCTTCTTCTTCTTCTTCTTCTTCTTCTTCTTCGTGGTATGGAAAGTAGGAGTTATAGAGAGAGCAACCAGTTGCAAGTGGGGCTGGAGAATGGAGAAAGACTCCAGTGGTGGAGACACAGGCCACAGCTAGACCTAAGGTTTATCCTGGGATCATCCAGGGTTCGCCCCTGCCTGAGCACTGGATCCCCTGTGTGTCACCTAGATGAACAGGTTTGACCCCTGGATGATCCAGGGATAAACCTTAGGTCTAGCTATGGCCACAGTGGAAATGAAGCAGGCACTAAATGACTCAGCTTTAAAACTGGACCTTTGAAATTGCCTGCACAGTCATTCAGTTTCAAAGCAAAACTTCCTTGTTCTTAAAAATATACTTAAGTTCAATTGGAATGAAGGAGGTTGTTGACTGGATTTGGAAGGAATATATCCTGAGGATGAGAGGTGAAACCCCACACCCGCAGGATATATTATGGGGTTTCAGTGGTTATTTAGCTGCTGCTGCTGCTGCTGCTGCTGCTGCTGCTGCTGCTGCTGCTGCGAAGTCCCAGGAAGAGGATAGTCCTGGAGCAAAGGGCAAAAGAGATTGTGGCCTTAACTAGACCTAAGGATTATCCCGGAATCATCCCGGGGTCATCCCTGTTCATGTAAATGACACACAGGATATCCCGGGAGCAGGCAGGGACGATCCAGGGATAAACCTTAGGTCTAGCTAAGGCCTCTGTGTTGGAGGAAGCAGCTTTAAATACAGAGAGGAGAAGAAATTAACTGAGCAGCACCACAGAAAGACTGAAATGGTGTGGCCATTCTCCCTTCCTTCCCACTTGCCCATCAGATCTGCACTTTTCTGAGAAAGGGAAGAGAGGGGAAAGAGAAGAAATCCTTCCTAATGCCTTACAAAACAGACTTTCTTCCAAAAATCTATTCCAGGTTTTTCAGGCAACTTAATTTAGCTTCTGTAATGCAACCTGAGTATCCTTGCTCACCAAGATCAAATTCTTTTTCACCCCTGTCCTGTTGGTGAGTGGCTTTGTTGCCCTACAATTGTTGCCCTACAAATAGTATTGAAACTATGGGATAGAATACATTTTAAATAGACAAAAATATTTTTCTGTACACACAGCATTATACAATCCATCGTTATGCTTATTTATTTATTTATTTATTTATTCATTCATTTAAGTCAACTTTGGTATTTTAAGTTGTCCTGCAAATTTCAAAGGACTACAGTGCCATATAAGCCAGCAAGTTATGCCATAAAATGAATGCAAAATCCGTAAACAGCTAATCCACAATTCAGAGAACCACAGTTAGAAGACTTTTGTAAAACTGTTGTATCCATCCTGCTTTAAAAGTTGATTATATACTGGAGAACAATTTGCTAACCATCCTTCAATGGTCCTGTGCCAACTTAATGACCAAAATAGTTATCTGGGTAATAAGGGATCCAGAGGGAGAGGCAGGTAATAAATTATTATTATTATTATTATTATTATTATTATTATTATTATTAGACACTTAATAATGTAATTGCAGATTTTAAGTGTGTTAAAGCCAGCTTGTTTCCTAAATATGGCTTGAATTCATACAGTTGATTTTTAAAAAATAACTCATCTTATTTAGAGTTTGGAAAGAGACAAGCATTTTAAGATTGAGGCCAAGGAGCTTGTAAAAATCTTGAATTCCAAGTGGATTGATTTTGGGCTGGATAATGGCTACTCGTATAAATTATGCAAGAATATTTCAGTAAAAGAATGTTATTACTACTACCAGGCCAAAACCCTGAAGTAAGGAAATGCCATAGCTAAAATTGTGGTTCTAACCTTGACCCTGCCTCCTTGGTATGACACAGTCTTTATAATCAGAAATTGTCTCTCAGGAGGTATAATTGAAGCAATTGATTTGACACACATTGCATGGTGAATGAAGCACCTTTAAAAAAAAGTCTAGGTAAAGACTTATATTTCCCCACCCCCAAAAAGCAGTACAATTAATAAACATGGAGAAATATTCTATCAATTGACTGTATTAGGATTTTGGGGGCTGAGAGGTGGCGATTGCCCCAAGGCCACAGTGGGGCAAGAATTTGAACCTTGTTTCCTACAGTACACCCCACTGGCCCTCCTCAGCTAGTTGGGAATCTTGCAAAGTGGTACCACTGGACTTAACCATGTGGCCGAAAGCAAAGGCAACCCCTCCCAAAATAGTAACAAGTGCTACATCTTATGTTTTTTAAAAACTTAAAGTGTATTATTCCTCATCATCTGAACCTTCCCCAACAGAGAGATGGATAACACAGTTATTGTGGTAGACTGCTGGATGTTGCCCAAAGAGAACTTCAAGTTCTCACTTAGTTCTAGCTGTAGCCTTGGGTGAGTCACTGTGTCTCAACCTAATCTACCTCACCTGATAGCTGTGCCTATAAAATGAGATAAGAGAGATGGCAGCGAACTCTACGAAACCCAAGGCTCATCTACATCAAGCAGGATATTCCACCATGAAAGTGGTACGAAAGCGGTATATAAAAGGCAGGAGCCACACTACTGCTTTATAGTGGTATTGAAGTGCACTGACAACTATTGGGGCCCATGACACTGTTATATCCTGCTTGGTGTAGATGCGTCATGGGCCCCAACAGTTTTCAGTGCACTTCAGTACCACTATAAAGCAGTAGTGTAGATCCTGCAGTGCACTTCAATATCGCTATGAAGCAGTAGTGTGGCTCCTGCCTTTTATATACCACTTTCATAGTGGAATATCCTGCTTGGTGTAGATGAGCCCCCAGACTCTGGTCTACAGTGGATCTGGATTGGGTTTTTGGAAGCCTCCTCAGCGAACAGTATTGAAATGAATGAAGCTTCAATATTCCCCAGCATCGCTAGACACACCATGTCCAGTGTTTCAGTTCCTCGTCAGGAATTATTATTATGATTACTATTATAATGAAATTGTAATAATAATTATAATGAAATTAGTATTATTGTTGTTGTTGTTATTATTATTATTATTATTATTATTAAATTAGGAATGAATTGTTATGGCCATTTCATGGCATCTAATAAGAAATGCATACGGGTCACACATTTACAGTGTGAACAGTTTGCAGCAAGGATTGAGGCCTCTAGTCATGGTGTGCCAGTTTCCCAGTCCTCTAGATTAATTATCCAGATGTCCAGAATATTATTATCCTTATTCTAGATTAGTAGCAGATATCCATAGAAAAGCCCCATCTACATTATCCTTAACTCCTTGTAATAAGAATAGGATATAAATGGAACAAATGTGAAACATATTCTGTGTGAGCTATTTCAAGGAGAAGACATTTAAGTGGACATATTTATTTTATCTTTCTATATAGACAAGGAGGTAGTTGCAATAAGGAACTTAGTCCTGGTATTTCCTGACTTCTGAGTGTTCGAACTGATCATGCTTTTAAGAACATAAGAACATAAGAAGTTCCATGCTGGATCGACCAAGGGTCCATCTAGTCCAGGACTCTGTTCACACACGGGCCCACCAGCCAGTGGCCAGGGATGAACAAGCAGGACATGGTACAACAGCACCCTCCTGCCCATGTTCCCCAGCAACTGGTGCACACAGGCTTATTGCCTCGAATACTGAAGATAGCACACAACCATCAGGGCTAGTAGCCACTGATAGCCTTTGCCTCCAGGAATTTATCCAACCCCCTTTTAAAGCCATCCCGATTGGTGGTCATCACTACATCTTGTGGTAGTGAGTTCCATAATTTAACTCTGTGCTGTGTGAAGAAATCCTTCCTTTTATTCGTCCTGGATCTCCCACCAATCAGTTTCATGGGATGACCCCTTTGGGTTCTAGTATTTTGAGAGAGGGAGAAAAAGGTCTCCCTATCCACATTCTCCAGACCATGCATAATCTTGTACCCCTCTATCATGTCTCCCCTCAGCCTCCTCTTCTCCAAGCTAAACAATCCCAGTTGATGTAACCTTCCCTCGTAGGGGAGATGCTCCAGCCCCTTGATCATTTTAGTTGCCCTTTTCTGCATTTTTCCAGCTCTATAATATCCTTTTTTACGTGTGGTGACCAGAACTGTACAGTTTCTGATAACCTCATGTTGCTTTTTGGCACGCAGTATATCCCTGTGTGCACAGATGTAATTTTATATATAATATGTTATGCTACAATATCCAGAATTCAGTGAATGAACATTTACACTATGGTTGGCAATCCTAGATCAATATTGTGAATGTCCAATGCTACATGCACTGGCAAATGTTGACAGCCACCTAAATGTGGGTTATGTGTTTACAAATGGAGTTTAAACCACCTTTCAGGACTTAAAGCACGCCCAAGGTTGTGTAAAAACAATAAATAAAACATACTAATATGGTAATACCAATATAAAATCACCATTCTTAAAATTTATGCACAAACACATCTACAATGAACAGTACTAAGTATCTATACGAAAGCCTTTTTTCAAAAACACTAATTTAAATTTAACGGGCTTCAATGGTTTTTGGTTTTTTGGTTTTGTTTAAAATGGATAATAATGGAGCTGCACGAACCTCAGGGCTAGGAGCGAATTCTACAAATTTGGGGCCACCGCTGAGAATACCCTGTTCCTGATACCCACTAGTCTAAGGCCACAGCTAGACCTAAGTTTTATCCTGGGATCATCCAGGGTTCTCCCCTGCCTGAGCACTGCATCCCTGTGTGTCACCTACATGAACAGGTTTGACCCCTGGACGATCCAGGGATAAACCTTAGGTCTATTTTATTTATTTATTTATTTATTACATTTCTATACCGCCCAATAGCTGGAGCTCTCTGGGCTGTTCACAAAAATTAAAAACATTCAAAGTATAAAACAACAGTATAAAACCGTAATATAAAATACAATATAAAAGCTCAACCAGATAAAAACAGCAGCAATACAAAATTACAAACTTAAAACACCAAGTTAAAATTTATTTATAGACTGTTAAAATACTGGGAGAATAAAAAGGTGTTCACCTGGCATGTAAAAGCATATAATGTAGGTGCCAAGCGAACCTCCTTAGGGAGCTCATTCCACAGCCGGGGTGCCACAGCAGAGAAGGCCCTCCTCCTGGTAGCCACCTGCCTCACTTCCTTTGGCAGGGGCTAGCTATGGCCTAACATACCTTAATGATAGGCCCAGAAGCAGGGTTGCAGACATTCAGTGTATAGGCAGGTGCATACAGGTGCAGACGGTCTTTCAGGTAGCCAGATCCCATGCAATTTAGGAAACAATCAGACAGTCATTTTAATCATATATAAGGAAATAATAATAATATATTTATTTATTTATTACCCGCCTTTCCTCTAGATCCTCTAGAACAACATGAAATACAAAAATAACATAAAATACAGAAAACTGATGAAAACATATAAAATTAATACATTGTTAAAAACAGCCAGACTTCTTAAAATTCAACTGGATAGGCCTGCCGGAAGAGATCAGTCTTTATAGCTTTTTTTTATACCTTAGGTGGTGTAAGTTATATGACTAGAAATCTACCAGACCAATTTTGCTCATTTTTTTAAAAAAAAATAACCTGAAGATTAATAATAATAATACATTTATTTCTTACCCCCCTCTCCATTTTGATCGAGGTGGGAAACAACAATAAGCGGTAAAATACATAAAACTGAATTAAAACATAATGTACATTGTTTAAAACATCCTAAAAAACATCCTAAAATATTCTAAAAACATCTTAAAATTCTACTGGATAGGCCTGCCAGAAGAGATCATTGCTTGAGCAATGTAGACATGCAGAACCTTTTGAACCACCAAAAAAAGTTCAAAACTTATTTTTAATTGCCAAGGTGTATGTTTCTGTGGCCTGGCCAGGAGCCTGAGGCATTGGGGGAACTACAGTTCCCATGTAGCTCCACTCTGAACATGCACACAAGGAGAAAAACACAAAGGCCGGGACAGAGGAGAGCGAAGGCCTAAGGCTTTGTGAATCAAGCCTGCTCTTGGATTGGCCATATTGACAGTTGGAATGGTGGTGCAGCAAAGCAGAGGGAAAGAAATGGCGCTAGAAAAATCCAGGTTTTAAAATGTGGGGAAAGAGAGAAGGAGGTGGGCTTGAGGCCTGAGAGGAAGAAGTGAATGTCATTCAGCAGCGACTGGTGTGAGGAAGCGAGGGCCAAAAGTTCTCAGTTGCATTGAAAGAAAGTAACCTTCATACAGTTTCTGGACGACTGACATAGCAGGAGTCAAAGAACAGTGCGTTTCACCCTCAGATTACTACCGCCCATGGCGATAGGGGTTTTACACCAGTTGGTATTGAATAGATGTCACACATTCCATTTGCCCAGCTCACACAAGCAACCTTGCTGCTGTAATTTGTGCCAATTGAATGTTCCAACCCACTTTTGAAGCCAATCCCACAGAGAGTGCAGCGCAATAATGAATCATTGAATCAAGGCCTGCTTTTTCCAGATAGGGCCAGGCCACCGTTGGCGAGCCAGATGAAGCTCCTGTCCACAGTTGCCACTTGCGCTTCGGTCAAGAGCGCCTCAACTGCATACCTGTCTCTTCAGAGGGAGTGCAACCCCATCCCCTCAAACTAGGCCGCACACCTTCATGCAAATCAGGACATTTCCCAAACCACAGGACCACTGTCTTCATGCACCCCAAAACTGTCTTCAGACACCAGTTGTCAGCATTCAATGGTTTACGTTAAAGATATGGGAAATATACAACATTTTCACGCATTCACAAAATATATTAAGGATTGTCAGCATTCATATGTATATGTTTTCAGCATTTATAGCTCATGTGGCGAGCTCAGCTATTGAGGATGAGAAAGAAAAGGTAGTGAGGGGGTATCAGCGTGGTCGGAGGAACCGTGCCGTTTGCAGAGTACAACAAATCTATTAAAAACACACACACACACCACTATACCAAAGAACCCCTAAAAGAGCAGAGCATGCTCAATAGCCATGGAATGTTGCTTGTCAATTGGAAAAGAATAATGGAAAACCAGGGAGGGGAAAACCAGTAGAATGCCTGCTTGGAGGCAGGGTCAACCGGACCCCTAAACAGGAGCACTCCTAATAGCAGAGAAGATACACTGCAACATTTTGTTGCAGGTTTCATTTGTTCACCAAATTTTGGAGATTTGCTTTAATGTGTAATTTTTTCACGAGCTATCCTCATTGTCTATCTAAGGTTAAGTACATAATGTCATATATTAACTGTGAATTGGGGTGTTGGAGCACTGTGGCAGCCAAGGTTGTTGTAGGAAGCTAGCTCTGATTTTGCTAAGCTATTTTATGTGTCTATAGCCCCTGGTGTATGTATATGTACATAACACTTTTACAAAGTGCTCAATTTGCTACAAGTCAGCGGACTCCTGTCACCACATATACAATCAGTGCAGGCTGAATCTTGAACGTATAGAGGTCCAGCAAGTCAAAGAGTGAGATAATAGACACAATCCTGACCCTGTCACCACTACATGTGTAGGCTATATGCTTTGATCGTGTGCACAGGACTAATGGCTGCATAGAATATTGCTGTTCGAGAAGGATAGGAGATATTAGAAACAACTATATTTATATTAATGTTGCTATGTTGTTATATGCATTGCCTTAAAAATATAATTTCTTCTGTTTGCCTAGAACTGTCCCCCCATCCCTCCACAAAGAAACTAATGGGTTTCATTGTTGTTTTATTCATACATATATATATATACACATATTTTTGGGGGAATAACTAGTAACCTGTAACTATGGAAATGGAGGCTGCCAACACACCTGTGATGACACAGATACTGGTCCTGTATGCGGTTGTCATCAGAAGTATGCCCTACACTCGGACGGCCGAACATGCATTGGTAAGTTCCTCTCTAAATAGTAGAAGTGTGTCGGTGTGTGTGTTGAGAATGGAAATACTGTTTAAAAGAAAGTGTAATCAACTCTTTATCTTATTTAGTAGGATTGGATTTGTGAAGGTCATGGGAACCAGCAGTTAAAAGCTATTCTATATTTGTCGGTTAAGGATCTGTCACTGTTTAATAACTTCTTGTCCACATATATGTTTGTGTATATATGTATAAATACTCTACGATTGTATTTTATATACTACTAGATACTGGCAAATGCACCTCAGTTCTTTGCCCCTATCTTTTTTTGTTAAATGCAAGAGTAAGAACCCTCGTCTGTTCATGAATAAAAGTAAAACTAACCGGAAGTATATATCTGGAATATTCAGTTAACCATAGTTTTACATTTCCCCCCTTTAAGATTTTTTGAGCATAAACTATTTCCATTGTGATAGGAACTTTTTAGTAATGCTTTTCTGGGGGGAAATGCTAACATAAATCAATATTTCTTTTATGTATAAAATACATTTTTAAACATGTAGTGACCCATGTGGGCATGCATTCTTAGCACAACCATATGGCCAGAATCCAACCCATCAACCCATTTGTGTGAGTGGCTCTCCACATATGTTCTGGTGGATTTTAACTCCAAAAAAAGAGAAGTGGCGATTTTAGTGATAAACATCCAGAACATGTGAGGAATCACTTCAAAAACAGCTTACCATGTGGGACGGAACTGACCTGGTTGCATAATTAGCAGCAACCCATGTAGATTGGGCTGGACATCAGGAAAAACTTCCTGACCGTTAGAGCAGTATGACAATGGAACCAGTTACCTAGGGAGGTCGTGGGCTCTCCTACACTAGAGGCATTCAAGAGGCAGCTGGACAACTATCTGTCAGGGATGCTTTAGGGTAGATTCCTGCATTGAGCAGGGGGTTGGATTCAATGGCCTTATAGACCCCTTCCACCTCTGCTATTCTATGATTCTAGATTGCTACATATTCTATATGAGCATTTTTTTGTAATTTTGTAAAGCATTTCTGCTCATTGGAAAAAAGGAGCCAACATCTTTATTTATTAAGTTACTGTTTTAAAAAGCTGTGCTGTGTATATTGAGCAAGCAGTTGTTTAAGCAAGTTTGTTATATATTCACAGTAAAATGAATATAGTAATACTGACTATATTGAACTCCATCATGAGAACCTGAGCACTGATGGATATAGCCAGGACATCTGGGCAATGTGAGAGATGGAGTATGAATTTCAAAGAAAAGTCATTTCACTGGAACGAAAGTGTATGACAGCTTATGAATTATGTACAATGCATGTTTTCTGACATGGAGTAGTCATTTGGACCATTTTTGTATCATCGTATAAGTGTCATACAAAGCAAAATATTGTCCGTTGAGGTTTTTGTTTTGTTTTTGTCTAGGGTTGATTGTGGTTGCAAGCTTAGAACGAACAGAAGATTTTGTATTTGGTTTATGGGGGCAATCAGTGATGGGGCAGTCAGTTCATTTTAATGAGATATAATTTTTAAATTTCCTCCAGAAATTTTACATCAATTTGAAAGCATTAGAGCAATCTAAAATTTTACACTAATGTAAAAATATTTTTAAAAAATCAGCCAGAGCTACACACTTTTAAATCCCATTGATTTCAGTGGAGAGATGTGCTTAAGAACACAGGCTATTATCTAGCCAAGTTAAGCTAAGTCCTAATTGATCTCAATGGGTGCGTTAATCACATAATAAATCTGTGGGACTTAAAATCCATGGGGCTTTGGCTGGATTTTGCTGATAATTTGCTATTAGGCATGGCAAAATTTGGTTTGATATTTAAAGAATTCTGACAGATAACACGTGAAAGCAAGTTTACTTAATGTTTTAAGTGTAAGTGTTTTGAAAACTAGAGAGTCCAATAGTAATTCCCCGTAGATCCTGAAAATGAAACATTGAACGAGATAAAAGACCAATTTTCGGTGACTCACATCTAATCATACAATGTTAATAAAATTTATTCCCACAAAATTTGTATTCTGAGAGCTATCACTATATCGTTTAAACAGCATCTCCTCTTTAAAACTTAACATTTTGCTTAATTAAAGGTGTGTGTATATCTGTGGTGAAATTAACATATGTTGACATGGATAAATGTATAATTCCTTCAAACGTATACTTACATTAAAGTCTGTTGAACTGAAGAAATTCAATATTCTTTCATCCAACTTTGACTGTGTATACACAGAAACCATTCAAGTTGTCCCATGGCTAAGCAAAATGTTCAGTACAATCAGTTTGGTACTCCATGGATGAAACAAGCAGATTTGAGTGTAAGACTGAGGCCTTTCTGCCTTTATTAAAAACAAATCTAATTACGGTTAAAATATAGCTGTTATTATATTGACTGTGTTCAGCTTGTTCTTGGGTTTCTCAGTTTTATTTTGAATACCTGGGTCTTATCCCCATAAGTACCTTATTTCTTCGATTGTAAGACGCTATCGATTGTAAGACGCACACTAATTTCAGTACCACCAACAGAAAAAAAGCTTTGATTCTAAGAAATAATAAACGCACCCGCGATTCTAAGACGCACCCCGTTTTTAGAGATGTTTATATGGAGAAAAAAGTGTGTCTTAGAATCGAAGAAATACGGTATATCCACCTATTATACACAACTGCAGAGGGCCATGTAGAGTTTTTGCAGAATTGGCAATCTGGATACAGATTTTGTTGAGGGAGTTGATGATAAGTAGATTTTGTTTAAATTTCCCTCTTACTAGAATTTTAGGGAGATGTTTGTTGATGTGATCTGGCATATAGAACAACCTTTGAACTGTTGAAAACTGCACTCCCCCCTCCATTTTTGCAATGTTGCTATATAATATGACTTCATGTTACATTTTCTGTTCCTGTGTTGGTTTTCCCGCTCTCCTTTCCCTCCTCCTCCTGAGTAGCTTTTTCTGTTAGATATTTTTTAAAGTTTTGTTTTGTTTTCATTTTTATTCCTGCTTTCTGGTGATGGTTCCTGATTGCCTGTCTTGTCTGATACCTGATGTTCATTAATAATTTCTGGAAAAAAATATTAAAAGAAAAGCAAACAACCTCAAACCAAAGCCTCTATTGCAGCCTGATCCCATCTAGAACTTGGTTTCTTCTTAGAACAATGTCTTGTTACAACTCAACCATTTAGTGTTACCACAGATCAAACCTGCCAGCTGCCTCCACTTTCTCTGATTCCTTCTCCACTTCCTTTTCCTGTCTACCTACTGTTTGCTGTCTTCAGTGGTGTCTGTAATTTGGACATCTCTGCAAGTAGGCAAATGTCTGCAATGGCGCATAAATACCCCTTTGTCTAATCCATTTGGTCTTTGTTTTCTTGACTTATCCTCTTATTTTATGTCTGCTGCATGTGAAAAGTCCCCACTTGTGTTTTATATTTTTTTCCTTTTAAATGCAGTTCTCCATCCCACATACATTATTTTAATAACTCAGCTTTCTGTACTGCCTTTTCCCCTTTGTATGAGACCCTTTATTCCCTTCATCAACTCTTCCCATTCTTGCAAATGGATCGTTTTCGGTATATTTCTAAATATTGCATAACTTAACACCTTGTAATGCTGGATTGGACTTTTTCATATACTGGACATCAGAAACTACCTGCAAGATGTCCTGTGCTAACACCACCCCTGCTTTGCTGCATGCTTCTAAAATTACTAGTCTATTCCTGCGACATCTTTTTTCTAGCATTGAATGTTTAGCTAGTCGTGTTCCATAGACAAGCAGGCAACCAGCACTGCCCAACTTAATTGTTTTGTTTTTAAAAAAATTGTGTTTGTTTTGTTTTATATTTTATTTTTTAAAAAATTTGCATGCCTTTTTTTTTTATACACTGTGTCAACATGCACAAATCTGTCACGTACCCATCCATCACCGGATTCTTTTAGCTCTGTTCTGCGTGCCAGCTGTGTTCAGGAGCTGGCATTTCTCTCCGCCTGCAGCACTTAGTTTGTCTTTTGTTTTTTTAACAATGTGTTGAACTTAGAATCTTATACATTTAATTTCTTAATTAACACCGATCTGGGGCACCTTCTCCTTTGTGTTTGTGTTATTACTAGTGTGAGACCAGCTTGACATGTGTTTGGCTGGCTAATTACTTTGTTTTCATCATCATTCTTTTCTGCCCACCTCCTCCACTCTCTCCTTCCCTCCAACACACTTTGATTTATTTCTGGGATTTCAAATGGAATTAACTCTCTAAATGGGGTTTTAGTGCTTTCATGCTTCTTGGCTTCGGTTGCACCAGGCCAAGAAACTGTCTTCGGCAGTGGAAAATTGGGCTTTTCATTAACCAACTGCTCCATGTTTGTCCCTTACTTGTGTTTTAGAGAAGGATGAGGCTGCAATTGAGAGTTCTGAGTTCAATGCCACGTCAGTAGCTGATGTGGACAAGCGGGTGAAACGGCGGCTACTTATGGGTAACACTTTTCTTCCACTTCCTTTGATGTGCTCTCAACTTTTGTCTCTGTGTGTATGGGGGTTGGGGTGTTCAATTATTTTTGTTCTTAATTTATTCATCTGTGTGCTGAGGTCACAATTTGTTTAGAATCCTGATCTTCCATCAAAAAGTTTATTTCCCATTTTAAATCTATTCTCTCCCCACCCAATCCCTCTAACACTGTAGTTTTAACGTGGAAAGTCTTTGGTGTGGAGAAGAAAACTTTTGCCACTAACCTTACCTACTTGTTGCAAGTCTGCTTTTCACATGTGACTTGTGTGTTTCTGTGAGTGCAAATATATTTGGGTTTGAAGTTATAAAATTATTGGTGTTCTTTTTGTGCATATTTAATACAGTATTTTACCGTACTTTTGGTTGAAATATTAGACTATTGTTTGAAAGAATTTTATCTCCTCAGGGTTTGAAATTATTGGAAGGATTTCCCTCTACCCCATAGTAGTTACTAAGCTCTTGTTCTCAACTCATCGAAAAAGACGTGCAAAAAAGCATACATGTAACCTACCCACCCCATAGACTACATGTGGGTGTGTCTTTGACATTTGAAACTGATATGTGGGTTAGCAATAGTTACATGCTACCCACCAAGGTTGGGTACTTCCTTCCAGGTGGAGTTTAACCAGAGGTTTACTTGCATCTCCCTGAACCAAACACACATGACTGAAAACAGTGATCCAGGGTAAGAGGAATGTATTGCTTTTCCTGAATGTCTTGCCCCAGAACACATACATTGAAGAGAACGCTTAGATGATGACATAAGTCCACTGTGTTGCTATTTAATGAGGTGATTGTTTAATACAACAGCTTCAAGAACTGATTGCTCCTGCTACTGCTTGAACAAATAAAAAGGACTTTTCTTGCTTGTTTTTTTCCCTTAACGTTTCTTCTCCCAACCTATTGTATTAAGGTTTTGGCAAGATTCTTGTCATATTCTGGCTGCCATCAAACATGTATTTGCAACTGAATTTGGATTGTTGAATACTTCCACAGATTTGCGGGAAGGGATTTCCCCCCCATTAATATTATTGTTTTTAGTATACATTTCTGCACATTTTTTGCATGTTTTATTGATGGAAATTTCGGCCTTAGATAGACCTAAGGATTATCCCAGGCAAATGGAGGGATTGTCCTTGCCTGCCCCTGGTAACCCTTGTGTGCCATTTGGATGTACAGGGATGATCCCGGGATATAGGCCTGGTCTAGCCATGGCCTTCATCCACCAATAATAATAATAATAATAATAATGGCACAGAGCATTTCATTACCTTACTCATAGAATCCTAGAACTTGAGGCAGGAAAGAGGGACACAACAAGTTTGAAGTCTAATCCCTGGCATCTGGATTCAATACTTCAAATGATATCTTTTTCCACCTGCAAACCTCAGGGCTTTTGCCAGTTCAATGGAGTGGGGCAAAGAATACTATTTTTCATTTTGTAAACCGCCCAGAGCGCTTCAGCTATGGGGCGGTATAGAAATGTGAATAATAAGAATAACTTGTTTGGCAGCCACTGGATGCCATCTCTGAATATTCTTGGTGATACAGAGAAATAGTTGTAAGGACATTGTGTGTTTCAATTGCAAAACATTTTCTCATTCTCTCTTGTCCTCCATAAATTGTTCTAGAGCTAATCTACACACATATTATAGAGAATGAGGTGGTAGAATTCTGAACTGTATCATTTCAGACATCAGATCAATATTCGTATGTTGCTCTTCCATATTTTTAAAAAATGCTCTGTATGTAGTAAACCAGCACATCAAGGAGAGGGGAATTAGTGTAACACCTTGCTCTGATGTTCTAGATTTTTTAATTTATTTATTTATTTATTTATTACATTTTTATACCGCCCAATAGCCGAAGCTCTCTGGGTGGTTCACAAAGATTAAAACCATAATAAAACAACCAACAGTCTAAAAACACAAATACAAAACATAGTATAAAAAGCACAACCAGGATAAAACCATGTATCAGAAATGGATATAAGATTAAAATACACAATTAAAAGAATAAAATTTAAATTTAAGTTAAAATTAAGTGTTAAAATACTGAGAGAATAAAAAGGTCTTCAGCTGGCGACGAAAGGAATACAGTTTGGCGCCAGATGGACTGTATTATTACATGTAGGAAGTTTATACATGTATTATTTCTACATGTAGGAAGTTTCTACAATGGGGATTATTCAAAAATTAATTCCGCACCTGCATTCTGAACTAGTATGGTCCAGAATTCGACCACCTCATTCTGCATAATAGGTAGATTTCCTAAATCATAGATAGTAGCAATGATCCGAATATCTGAATACAGGTATAGCAAGGTATAGCAAATATTTCATACAATATAAGTTTCCTCTTGCCGTCTACTTCCATTAAAACAGCAGAAACGTTTCCTTGGAGTGGGGGGGAATAAACCTGGTATACAAGTCATATAATCCATGGATTGTTTATACATAGATCTTTCAATAAACTTGAGTAATTGCTAGCAAACCATGCAGATAAAGAAATATTTGTGCCTATTCCTCATGCAAGGCTTCTAAAGACCAAGTGGGAGTTAAGCTGGCAACAAGTTTGGATGGGTAGGAATGTGCAAAATCTTCCCAAGCTAGAGTGTACAGCAAGGTATTTACTTCACAATTTTAACTACTCGAAGCAAGAATTTCAATTTATTCAATGGTGAGGTGGAAGGAAGAGTAGGGCGTTGCTTCTAGATATTTCTAACTGCAACCTAGCTCTTTTGCTGAACATTTAAGATGTTCGGGGCTGGGGTATCCTTCAGAAATGTGATAAATGAATGAACATTTTGCAAACTAAAGCTTTAAACGTTTTCATAACTTACTGCTATGAAAGAAGGCGAAGCTACAATTAAAAGACTTCACAGGAACAGGAATCTGGTTTAGGGAAGGCTTGAAGCTAAAATTTACCAACGCTTTCAAGCCTGCTGTCCCTAATATTTAAGATGGGATACAGGAAGTCTTTTCAGGATCCTTGAAATCTACCCAGAAAATATATATTAATGTGTAAGGTCTGTACATGAACAAATAAGATCTTTCTATCTAGGAGATTGGGGTTAATTTTAAAAGTGTATTGAATGGTATCCATCATAATAAAAAGAGGGGGAAAGAAATTTAATCTTCCTGTCAGTTGTAATCTTGAATGTCTTTAAAGGCTTCAGCTGACTGGAATGGGAGATTTTAAAAGAGCACGACTTATAAAATATGGATGGACTGTTTTTTAAACACTATTAAGTTATTTCATGAAGAACATAGAGCTGCTATCTGTACAGCCCTAGCAGACTTTTAAAATAAAATAAAAGTACCATCAAAATCCTCCTTTAATTTTATATCTGATGATTCTGTTTTCAGAACATAAACATTTTTATTGATGCACTTTGGATTTCTTGATTTTAATAGGGCATCAATTTCAGTTCAAGGTTATTTAATGTACAGTAACCAACAAATATGTTTTGAAGCTTTTGCAAATCCTCAAGGGATTGGGAAAACAAAGTATTCATTTATTGCATTTCTATACTGCCCAATAGCTGAAGCTCTCTGTCTTAGCGCATACAGAATAATAAAACGCTTTAGAAGCAGGTCATATTCTACTGTTCATGTATTAATAATATAAGAAGAGCCATGCTGGATCACACCAAAGGCCCGTCAAATCCAGTATCCTATTTAACATAGTGGCTAACCACATGCCCATGATAAGTTCAAAATTAGGACATGAGGCCAATAGAACTCTCACATGGAGTTTAGATGCTTTAGTTCTGCAGACTGAGCAGGCACTCATAATCAATTTCAGTTAAATAATGTAGGGTGACCATATTTTGGAAACCAAAAAGGAGGACAACATGGCTGCCCCCCAACATGTCCAGCCCCCACGGGGGCATGCCCACCCGAACATGGCCTTGGTCACATGTCTGATTTCACAGCACACAAGACAAACCTGTTCAACATAACATCTTAATGTTAAAATCACTGAAATAAAGAACAAGTGAGACATTCAGTGTATCTGAAATTAACTTAAATTCACTCCTACTTTTGTAGCTTTGCTGTACTTTGGATCATGCAAGCAGCAGGTGCTCTCCAGAAAGATGCTTTGAGAGCCTAGGAGATCCAGACACACTCAGACAAGTCAAGACAAGCCACGCAATGCACTCATGTATTATCTTGCTAGGACAGACCAATTCTGGAACAAGACAATACTTTGCAAATGACCTGACATAAACAAAAAAGAAAAACATAACTACCTCATTGACACAGCAATACCTAATGACAAAAATGTTGCAGAAAAGGAAGAGGAAAAGAGAGAAAATATATGCCACTGGTTATGGAAGTTAAAGAACTATGGCAACAGGAAAAACATCGCTTTTTGCTGTTGTTGGGTGTTTTTTTTACAGAAAACCTTCAGAAACTGGGCCTACCAAAATACATCCACACCAACATACAGAAAGCTGTCATACTTAAAACACGTTCAATAGTCAGGAAATTTCTGAATCAGTAAAAGACAGTATGACTTAGCAAAGCCCATCATGTTCATCTATAAAAACCACCATGAACAACAAAAGAGAGATGATAGTTATTATTATTATTATTATTATTATTATTATTATTATTATTATTATTTTAAAGATTTTTTAAGAAAGATTAACCATTAGCAATTGTTGTTGCAAAATATATGTCATGCCAATTATATCAAAGCAAATTGGAAAGGAAGGTCTATGGGTCAAAATGCATTATTTAAAAAATGAATTACTATCTTCTAGCACCAGCTAGAGACCCACTTCTTCCTTTGCACTAGGGAGCAAGTAGGCACAAATGACTCAAGCAAGCGATCCAAACCATATACCACAAAGGATGGCTAAAAACAACTATTTTTGTCGGGAAATAATTTTCTTCATGACTCAAAGTCCCTGATCCCAAGTATGATGATGACCCAGCAAAGGTTTTAGGAAATCTCGCTCATATTGGCATAGTTTGAAATATTTTGCTGGTCAGAATTTTCATCAGAAGAATTCCAATGGAAATACCTTAATGGGAGACTTGCCAGTGAGATACATTAGCAAGGCAGTTGTAAAGTTCCACCCTCCCCTCAAAGACCCTAGAGTGATGTTGTGGAGACCAGGCCATTATTATTATTATTATTATTATTATTATTATTATTATTATTATTTATATAGCACCATCAGTGTACATGGTGCTGTACAGAGTAAAACAATAAAATATTTATTGCATATTTACTCAGAATAAAGTCTCACAGAGTTCAATGAGATTTACTCCAAGGGTTCCAACTATGTGTACATAGGATTGCTGCCACATATTGTTATCACCACTCACCCTCAGTTTCCATTTGCAAAAGAATATTAATGACTCCCATTCCAGACAGAAGATTCCTGACATGTGAGGCTAAACGTGCAAAAGGATGAGTTGGCAGAGGGTAACATTGCAATAGGACAGTTGTGCTGCAATTCAATTACATTTTCCTGGGAGTAAGCCTCACTGAACATAGGTGGGACTTACTTCTGAGTAAACATACTCCACTGCCGCCCCTCCCTCGGCCCAGGTCTCTTTCCTACCATTTTCCCTCCTCTTTTTGCTACGCATAGTCAGTCAGGCCAGCCCACTCTTAAAATGCATCGGGTGTCAGCCTCCTCTTCCTCCTCTCGCCCCCAAACCCACTCACTCACCCCCTGCCTTTACATAAAGCCCTTATGACGAGGGTGGGGGTCTGCCCTATTTCCCAGGCCTATGAAGTTAAAGTCATGGCAGCTCTGCTTTTACTATATCTTTTGCTGTAAACTATGGGAACCATTCGTCTTTACGGCCACTAGGCCAGTGTAGTTTGCAGCCATAGATATAGGAAAAATTGAGAGTGGTCATGACATTAACTTCAGAGGCCTTTTGGGTGGAGAGGACAGAAAAAATCCTGAGTTCTCTTCAAATTTCACAAATCCTCCCCCGTCCCAGAGTTGTTAGCAAAATTTCCAATAAATCCGGATTTTTCCTGTTGTTTGGTCACTCTAAATAATGAAAATATTAAAGTTCATTAGCCATCTAAGCTCAGTATACATTTTATAAACATGGTAGATTCTACCAACCACTTGCCTTATTTTGACTTGTGACCATTGATAGTCCTCCATGAATTTGTTCAACCCTTTTTAAAGCTGTCTCATCTTGTGTTAATGAATTCCAAAGTTTAACTACGTGCTTTGTGAAGAAGTACTCCCTTTTGTCTGTCCTGAATTTCCCACCATTCAACTGATTTGGATGATTTCAAGTTCTAATATTAAGAGAGAAGAAGAAAAAACTATCTCTGTCCAAGTTCTCTGGGTCATGTCCCATTTTATAAATCTCTTATCATGTACCCTTTACAAAGCCTCAAACATTGTAACTTTTCCTTGTGGGTGAGTTGCGCTACAGACACTTGGTTGTCCTATTTCTCCACTTTCCCAGCTGTATGCTACCTTTTTGAGGTGTACCTAGTAAATCTCTTGTGTTCCTTATGATCCCTAATAAGGAATACAACTTTTTCACAGTTGTTACACACTACATCAACATTTTAAACATTTTTAGTAAGCTATCCATCATGACCCCAAGATCACTTTCCTGGTTAGTCACTGTTCATCAGTATACTTTCTAGCTGAGCTTCTATTCTTGTGGTTTGAACAACCCACAAGTGTTCAGAGAGGTTTGACACTTTTGACTTTTCTTTTTCAACCTCCTTTTTATTCATTACCTCATTTTTGAGATGTTTCCTCTTCTGAAGTCAAATGGGACTGTGTTGGGTCTTCCTTGGCAATTGTCCAGTTACATATACATTGAATTTGATAGGACTGTGGTCACTGCACTTGCATTGCACGCCGCACCCCTTTGGATTAAGTCTAGGGAACAAACTGCCTTCCCTCTGTGCTGGAAATTTCACCACTTTGTTGTGTACAGAACATGAATTAACCCACTTTGTATCTGGGTAATTGAAATCACCCTTCACTAGAACACTTTCTCCTTTTAATGGCTCCCTGATTGCGTTCTCCATCTCATGATTACACTGAACATTTTGGTCAGAGGGCAATAGTATGGATCCAGTGCTTTGAATTCTTCCAATACAAATTAATGAAAGCAGGAGCCAGAAGACAGTTCTGTAAGGTTCACTACATAGAAAAATGGGCAATTTGACACTTGTATGAAATGGAATTTAAATTAAATATTATTTTGCACTCAGCACTTCCCTGAATAGTAGGACATTCCAGGGTCAGTTTCCTTGTAAGGAGAGAATACTGGAAATTTGTGGCATTTTTCAAATATCTGTTTATTTACAAATATACAAGTAGAGTAAGGCCCCGTTCAGACAACACGCTAAACCATGCTGCTTAACCACAAAATGGTTAACCATTTTGTGGTTAAGCAGCATAGTTTAGCGTGTTGTCTGAACGGGGCCTGTGTAGGAAGCAAGTAAGCTACAGATGTATAGAGGGCTAGTCTTTAAACTATCCTCAAAGTAACAGCACATTCTTTAATTTCTCCCAAGCCAGCTCTAACAAATTAAGTGCACAATCCTATGAGATGTACCCTGAGTACTCATAACCCTCTCAACTCGGAGTCTTATGACTACCCAATACATAGCAGGTGGCACCTCCCACTCTGCATTTTAGCTAGATGGGTGATTTCGCCCATCTAGTGAAGGTTTGGGGGAGCAGAAGGGAAGGAGGTTGGAGACAACTGGTGATACCTCATAGCCCCACTTTTTCAGCCGCCTCCTTGTCCCTGGGAGCGCTGCCTTTCACCCCCTATGAGTTTGCATTTGGGAGCTCATAGCAACAACCAGCATGGTTCTTTTCATGTTGACCGCAAGGGGGAGAGGGTGGGGAGTGTGGTTTCCTGTCCCTGATCACGGAGCCAGGAAACTGAAATATTCAATGTCCCCCAGACACTGTCTAGGGTGCATAGGATTGCTCTCCCCAGCTGCTTTCTCTCACTGCTCAAATTCAAACTACAGTAACTCTTCTGTTCAGCCCCCTCTGTACAAGTAGGTGTGGCTTGAGGTAAATTCAACAATAGCTTTTTATTTTTAAGGCTAGCCTGGTGGGCATCTATATCCATTAAGGAAACTGTCATTGTACATCATCAGAAATCTAGAAAAGAGCACAGATTCTCAGGGCCATAGCAGTACCCATATTTTAAGGATTAATTGGGTGCAATAGCAATCTGTCTCATGTTCTTCCAGTTCATTTCTTTTGTGAGGGTTTTGTTGTTAACAGTCAAATCCTTCAAACTTATGATTGACAGGAGCCATATATCTGTATTCCAGAATTATCAGGAGGCATCTTCCCTTCACAAACTCTGAGGAAACAGAAGTTCCACAGCCGAAGGTTCTCTAGCCCATACGTTTTTCAGTAACAAGAAAAAGTGCAACTGCCAAATATTGCCCCACACTTCTCTTACAGTTGAGTCTATTCCAGGATATGGCTTCTGTGTTTACAAAAGTGTTTTATTATATCTTGCCCTTTTTTTGCCCTTGAGGCTAGATCTATTCTGATATATGTAATGGTGGTTTATACCTTGTTTAGGAGGATACACCTGTTGATAATGCTGTTAAGGTGTTTAATGCTATGGGGAGAAAGCCTCATTAAGTAGGATTAACGTCTGAATAAAGATGCTTAGGATTGTGCCATAAGACTGAATACTAACAATACATGCATTTAAATATTTCTTGGATGTAAGAAATCAGCACTTTTCCAGAATTTGTTTATAGTTTTTAAATTTTTTGAACATTTAAAAATATCATAGAAGATAGCAAAAACAAAAAACACCAACATTAAACAAGTCACAGAGATCTGATTCACACATAACTGCAGGGCCAGCATACAATGGGAACGAGCAAGTATGCTACCTCCCATGTGTCTGTCGCTTCAACTTTACATTTGTGAACAGCCCAGGAATACTCTGTTCCTGGGTTGTTGTCATGACATACAAACCTGACATTCTGGGTTGTTTAGGGTTAAACAACCCAGAGTTTTAATGAAACCATCACCCATGCTTTATCGTTGGGTAAAAACTTGGTTGTTCAACAACAAAGCTGGATGTACAATAGAAGCGACAAGCGTGCAGGAGTCAGAAGACTCACTTTCTCTGGTGTGGCCACGGCTAACCGGGTTGTTTAACCCATACTTAGTTGTGACGTGTGAACTGTAGAAATTTTTTATCTTGGTTAAAAAAAGAATTCAGGCCTCAAATTTCCAGCACACGCACAAAACCTAGTCAGATTCCAGCTTACAATAGATAACTTTTAAGTTGCAAGTCTAGTTATAGAAATCAATCCCTTTGGCTCTAGATTTAATTATCTTGTTCCCTTTTCAACAACAAAAAATAAACTATCATTTCCACTTCTTGCTTGGTCATTGTCTGGAGTTTCTCATTTTAACTAAACAACAACAACATAAAACACAGTGCTCCTTACTAAGAGAACAATCCATCCATGTCTACTCAGAAGTAAGTCCCTTTGCATTCGGAAGGACTTACTGCCAGGCAGAAGAATGTGCACAAATGCAGTTAAACATGGTGCAAAGAAGATGGTGAGAGCTAGAAGTCTTTGGTGGAAATTACAACATTTAAGAAAATGAATATCTGAGTTTCATTTCAGTTAGACAATAACTAATGTTAGTTCTGAGGAAAGACTTGAAGGAAAGGAGAAACACAGCAGTACGTGGGAGTTCTGGGAGGGTTCTAGGCGTAAGAGGCCCCTCGCTGTCTTATAACTCTTTTCCTGTTTGCCTTTTGACTCATGAAGCCTGTGCTCATGTCCTGATCATTATAAAATGACAGCATTCTATGATAGATGTGGACTGTCTTCCAAATTAAATAGGGTCTCTGTTAAAGTTGAAATGTGTTACTTGAGCATAACATGTAATTTGCCCACAAATATTGATGGTGTCAGACTTCAAGTATGATAAAAGAAGAAGACAGAAATTTTGGCAGTTTTGTTACTGTATGAACCTTTTACCCAGTTTTCCTTGATTGTTAGTGGTTTTGTTCCATCACTGGTTCATATATGGTCCAAACTGCCAAAGCAATCAATCTAAACGATGTATTTTTCCTTGGTTTGTAATCAAAACCATAAAATCAGCTCATATTCTCAAGATTGTGGGATCAAAACCACAGAAAATGGATCCAGATAAGTCAATGTTCAGCATTTTTAGGCCATGTAAGATTTGGAATATCTTTCAATTTTGCTACTTCTACAGAATTTATTTATTTATTTATTTATTTATTTATTACATTTCTATACCTCCCAACAGCTGGAGCTCTCTATCTCACAGCCCTAATACTTTTTTGTAATGTGATTTTTAACCTTCTTTTAAAATATATTCTATCTGTAATATAATTGTTATAAAGAAGACAGCTGTACTGAAAAATAAAATAAGCAAGAAGTTCTTAATTACATCATCAAAATACTTAATAGCGTTTGTCCATAAAAAGTGTCAGTGAATCTTAACCACACCTGATGTGAAGGTTCCTTTTTGGGAGACAAATTTGTCATTGTTCTTCCCCCCCCCCCAAAAAAAACATGATTTTTGAGTAGTGCTATACACCAAAGTTTTAATATAGTAAGAAGTAGAGAAATGATTTCCACCCCCCAATCCCCATAGAGACCGCACATGAGTATGTTAGCCAAATCATCATCATCATCATCAGATCTGAAAATAAGTGTTGTAGTGTGTGCTTCTGTTCAGAATTCCAGACACTCCATTTCATCGCCTGCCCCCCAACATTGTCAGAATGTCCAGTCCTCATTGGGCTGATTGTTTTTGTTGTCCCCTTAGGAATTTTTTAAAAAATCTTTAGAGAAAGATTTCTTTAAACCTTGGGGTTTCTTCACTCCTTCTTGTGTGTGTCCGTGATGCCATTTGTCTATAGAAGCAACAATACCTGAAGCATTGAGATCGCTGTTAGTATACATGATAATTATCTGCTTATTTTCACTGGAAGTCACCCAGCAAGCTGTAATATCACTGCTTGTTTATCTGATATTGCTGCATTGGCATAGGAGACTTTCAGACGGGGAAATTGTGTTTCCTTACCATTGCTCTGCTTCCTGCTTCTCTTACGCATTTGAAACAAGCTGAAATTAACACAGGGAAGAGAGCAGCAACCATGTGCCCCATACAGTTCAATGGGACAGCACTCTCTAGGGGGTGTTTTATAGTACCACTTCACCTGCAAACAACAGGAAATCCCAACATATTTCAGAAGAGTCAAGTTTTCTGAGGCTTATTTTTTAACGCTAAAGTTGAGAAATGGAGTGGGAGATTCAGTTGATGAGGCTCACAGGTCATCAAAATAACTCGCTAACATCCGTGAGTGGCCAGTCACAAATGTGCTATAAATCACTTGTTTAAAGAAACCCATAGTGCTTTTCATAAGGCACAATTATTCTATGATTTACTGCTTTTTTGCAGTGCTGTGCCAGAGTCCTATTCAATGTAAAACATGGTTGCTTGCCATTACTAACTACTCTGTAATTTTGAATTGCTAGTTCTCCCTAGAAATTGTTTTAGGCAAAACAGTTTTTAATTACCTAATGTTTACATCCCTGTTTTATTAGAACTGTAGAATCAGCCACCAAAAAGGATTTTTTTTTAAAAAAGAGAGTAATAGATACAGGGAAATACAGGGAGTGATTCAATCAAAGTTAAACACTTTTAGGAGCCCATTGCTTAAGTACATGTTTATCTCCCTCCTGCTAAAATTATTGGCACTTAAAAAATTATTAACTTTGGCTGGATCATTCCTATGGTCTGTTTCCTTACACTAAATGAACTGATTTTTTAATTATTATTTATTATTGCATTTATATCCCACCTTTTTTCCTGCAAGGAACCCAAGGCAACATACATAATTCCCCTCCTCCTCTCCATTTTATCCTCACAACAACAACCCTGTGAGGTAGGTTGGGCTGAGAGTCTGTGACTGGCCCAAAGTCACCCAGTGGGTTTCCATGGCCAAGTGGGGACTAGAACCCGGATCTCCTGACTCCCAGTCCAACACTCTAGCCACTACACCACAATAGGCCAATATAAGGCCAATATCTCTTGCTACTCCTATCTGCCTACATGGACATCCTCAATGAAGGGGACGACAGTGGCGAATGAATTTTGGGGGTTCTAAAATGTCTGCCACCTGAGAATTGGATCCAAGTGGCTCCCATGCAGATGCACCATTGCCTATTTGGGTAATGTCATCAGGATGGGTAAGGACATTGGCAGGGGGTGGGGAGGAAAAGCAGAGCACCCCAGGGAATGAAGAGAACAGTCAGGGCTGCCCCTAGGATAAATAGTGCCCTGGGCAATGAGTGCCTTTGGTGCCCCCACCCCAGAGTCAGTTTTGCAAGGCCACCAGAGGACTTATGGGGCCTGGTGCAGGTGTGATGTCCATCAAAAATGACATTGCTCAAAACCTTGATCTCTCAGTCACTGTTCTACAGTTTGCACAAGCCAGAGTTCAAAAAGCCACCTTCTGAACACTGGCGGTGCACTATGGAACGCAGCAAAACGATCAGAGGTTTTACTTATAATATTTATTTATTTTTTGCTTTATTGCAGTTCCTATCTTTTGGAAGGATTGTTCATTTTAGAATATCCATTATTTTTTAACCTTTAAAAATCATATAGAAAATTTCTAAATAAAAATGGTATCCGGCTCACCTCTTACAGCTTAAGGCTTTATTTTATTATTATTTATACAGTGCTTATAGTGTTTACAGTATTTTAAAAGCTAAGTGTTTGGTAATGTTGCCTCAATAATGCAAATTCATGATGATCCATTTTTTTATTTACTAGACCTGACTTGCCATTTTGTGACTGGCCATGTTTAGCCATGCCACCAATGGCAGCCGCTTTGTGGTGGCACCCACACCTTTTCTCAAAATTCCAAACGTTTCCTAGAAGGTTGGGAAGCCCTGGAAGAAATAGGTTGACATCCATATCCAGCTAGGCCTGAAACATGCACACAGAGCTATGCCCAAAGAAAAGATGTCCCATACCCATTTAATATTAGTGAACGTTTTACATGCTTACCCTATTTCTATGTACTGTACACTTTTGAGCACCTACATGTGCACTGGAACTGCTGAATCAGGGAATTTATATGGAAGTAACTTAACATTTATATCAACGGAAATATACTTAGGGCCACCGAGTTCACAACTGGCAACTTTTGCAGAGGGTATCAATTTTGTACGTTTCAAGACACCTTCCATCCTTAGCCTATGTGAATCATAAGCATAAGTGACGGAGCGAGTTGTGAGCAGTTCTCCATATTATAGCACTTGGTCAAGAACAGAAAAGCTAAAAAGGGTTTGCCAAAAGAGCTCTCCTTTACAGTGGGATTTTAGGGGTCTTTGGGGGCTCATCTACACCAAGCAGGATATTCCACTATGAAAGTGGAATATAAAAGGCAGGAGCCACACTACTGCTTTATAGCAGTATTGAAGTGCACTGACAACTGTTGGAGCCCATTGACACATACCATATACCGCTTTCATAGTGCTATATCCTGTTTGGTGTAGGTGTATCAAGGGCCCCAACAGTTGTCGGTGTACTTCAGTACCACTATAAAGCAGTAGTGTAGATCCTGCAGTGCACTTCAATACCGCTATAAAGCAGTAGTGTGGCTCCTGCCTTTTATATAACACTTTCATAGTGGAATAGACGAGCCCTTTGTCTCTTTTTTTAAAGAGCACATATTCATGCCATAGCTCAAACTGCTATTAAACTCCATTTAACTTCAAAAGCAGTTTGCATGAGGGTTTACTGTTCAAGAAATCCAGGTCCCAAATCTGATTTTACAGGTGGAGCTAGTTATATGCTTCAGGGATTGTGGTTGATCAGGTACCTGTCAAATAGGTATTAAATATGTAGTGTGTGTCATGTGGATGTCGTAACCATTTCAATTCTATATTTAAAAACAATATTAGATAATTATACCTGGGATGCCAAGGTAGGGGGTGGATTGTAGGAGACATGATGGAAAGGGGAAAGGTTCAATACCCCATTTTCCTACCTCCACTTTTTTGCTCCATATTGTCTCTTCTGAAACTGCTTTTCCTTAGAACAAGTGGTTTGAGTGTAATGTGTAGTTCAGCCCTAGGACACCCACCAGAAAATGAAAGCCCACCAAAGGGTTTCTATAAACCTGAGTGAGCAGTTACTGTAGCTAATATAGCTTTATAGAAAGCCTGGATGGACTGCAATGAATCACCTTACAGATTTAAATTTCATCAGTAGCACATATGAGAAACTTGGAAATATTCCCCCAGAGTCTCAAAATTGCAGAACAAAGCATTATGAAAGATGTGGGGCTGCAGCCAAATGCAACAGCCACAACCCCTTTGCTCCTTTCCCCCCTGTAGCATTCAAAAATACAAAATGTGCAACAGAAGATAATTATGCTCTGAGTTTTTCTGCATCAACTCCATTGGCTGCTGCTTATGTGGACAGGGAAATTTGAAGCACAATGACATCATGTGACGTGTTTGATGGTATTTGTTGATGATAATAGGGAAGAGAAAAAGAGGAGATGTTGGCCCATAATGCCTTGGTCCAGTCCGAGAAGTAACTGTTAGATAAAAACATGGCTCAATCCAATAACTAAAATTGGCACCGCTACTTCTTCTCTTGTCTATGAATTATGATTAAGACAGTCCATTTTGGCTGTTGTTTATTATTTTCTTCCCAGACACTCTGCACTTACATGTATTGTGGCATTTTTTTTATATAATGAAGTTTCACTCTTCTTTTCATGAAGTGGTCCCTAATAACCATTTCCCGTTATTGTAAAAGTTACAAAAATTATTGCAGCTTTCTTTTCCCCACGTTTGCCCAACCACCATTTGACATCCTACAAGCACTGGGAAATTTCAATGACACAGCTTGGAATGGGTTCAGTGACCTCAATTATGCCCTTCCTATCCACTCCAAACTCCTTTCAATTTGTAAAAAGCTTTAAGTGGACAAAACCCAGATGCCTTTTTCTTGTAGTTCAGTAAGAACAGATTGGGCATGTAGATTCCTGTCAAAGTGATATATGTAGTTCATTTTCTATTAACTCTTTCTGTGAACAAAAGGGTTTGAAATTCTCAATTTGAAGTCCAGCTCTGTGTTTTGCTTTTCTGCAGTTTTTCCCCCCAAACTCAGCAGTCTATCAAGAGCAATCTCTCTCCCCCCCCCACAAAACGGGTATTAAAAAGCCATCACTGGATAATGTCTGATAGGCCATTCAAACATATGACTTGGAAGTAAAGCTCCACTGAAATCACAGGATCTTACCGCCATATGCTATGTTTAGGTTGGGGTGTTATTGATTGATCTTGCTTTGAAAGGTAACTTGTTAGTTTTTCAAAATCTGCATGTAAAATCACTGGTATAGGCTAAAGCAATGCAATCTTGATTGCAATAACGAATACTCTCTCATAGTTGCTTTCTCTAATCCTATATGAGTTTAGTTAGGAATAACGTCTATTAATTTAAATGGGATTTTCCAGCAATTCCATGCACACGTACTTGGGAGTAAGCCCCATTGAATTCCGTGAGACTTATTTCCAAGTCAATAAGCATAGAATTTGGATGTATCAGCTTTGGGATTGCAGTACAAGAAAGTCTTAAAACCCTCGTGATAAACAGATGAGGTATATTGATCAGGCTTGCTTAAGAAGAGATTGCTTACATGGGCATGGTAACATTATGCAGAACGCTAAGAGGACTACAATGTGTTGTGTTGTATTCTCCCTCTCTCCCCTCCCTGATCCTTCTCTTTCTTCCTGTCTCTTTCATTTCTCAGAAACATGTGCTGTGAATAATGGAGGCTGTGACCGTACTTGCAAAGATACAGCCACAGGAGTACGCTGCAGTTGCCCGGTTGGATTTACCCTGCAGCCTGATGGGAAAACATGCAAAGGTCAGCTTCTGTTTGCTTTGGAATGCATCATTTCCCTTTTGCAGTTTCAGTACCAGAGATGAAATGTGCAGAAATAGAATCAACGCATAGAGGTTCTTAGCAGTGCCGTAAGCGCAACTTGAAAATCTGCCTTTTCTCTCACTGTACAGTTGTCATTGTTGGTCCTTATTTTCCTTACAGGCTTTTTTTTTTTTTAGTGTTTCTGATTTTCTTCTAAATTATCTAAAGGGGGTTGGATCCAGCTGAAGTCCCACTGATTTCAATGGGTCTTCTCTCTAAATATGACTAAATTTGGATCAAACCCTACGTCTTTTGGATCATTATTTCGGGGTGTGTGTGAAATACCCATGGTGCACCATCCAGTAGAAATCTTTCCATGCTTTATTTTTGTATGTTTGTTAACAAACTAAGGGAAGGGCAAATGCTGTGGAAGTATCGATCCCAATTTTGAAAACTCTATATTTTTAAGAGGCATGTAAAATCTTAAAAGAATCAATGCATCCATAAAATAATAATGACCCATTAGAAAGAATAAATAAATGAAGCCAAGTTATAGATCCTTGGTAGAGCAGCATATGTATATTTGGGTTTGTGTGTAGGTAGACTCACAGACAGATATTTATAAATACAAATATTGTCTACTCTGATTGGCAGCAGTTCTCCAGGGTGTTAACTGGAGAAGTTTCCAAACCTGCTACCTGAGATTCCTCTACCTGGAGATGCCAAGGATTGAACCTGGGCCCTTCCACATGCAAAGAATGTGTTCTCCCATTGACCTAACCCTTGACTTACCTTGAAAAATGTATACTGTTAATCATAATAAAGTTTACAGGTAACTTGCATACATCTTGGGACAAGTACTTACGGTACAATCTGAAGACCTATGTGTGTGAGCAGACAAGAACTTAAGACCAACATTATGGTGTAATGAAGAATAAATTACTGGGTGCTACAACAATACATTAATTCATTTGCTAGTAGGTATATTGATTGGCTCATGTGGTTCATTGCCTTTGTAGTGTCGAAATCCCATTTGGGACAGACTATCCTCTAGCTTGTGCAGTGCAGTATTTTGCATATTTAGTTGGCTATAAATCCTATTGGCTTGGATCGTAATTTCCATTCCGTAAATGGAACACAGGTCCATTCACTGAATGGGATTTCGCTGCATCTCCTTTCTGTCTGTAACCTCTTGAAAATCTTCTTCTGTAGCTAGAGGATCCTTTGGTATGTGGTGCAGGGGTCTGCAGCCAAAGATGGATCTCTGATCTTTAGGGAGGCTCTTCTTTGATTCTAAGGGGCAAGACGCCTTTGGATCAAAGGTGGTCACCTGGTTTGCATGTGACAGCAATCCATGGATTATTTAACTCAAGAATTGGCAAGGATGAGCAAGAGCCTTCAGTGTGCCCTTCACTTCAACCTATGATCTCCCAATTTGTATGTTGTGAGCGTGGCGTCTAAATCTGGGCACTCTGGGTTATTTAGGGGTTAAACAATCCAGGATTAACCCAATAACAAATTGTAGGCTAAATTTGGGTTTTTTGACCTCTAAATAACACAGAGTGTCTGGATTGATTACTAAAAGTAGAAATGAGGAGCATCCCAGATGCAGTGCACTTGCTTGTTCCTGGTCATGCCTGACAACACACGGATGAAACAACCTATGGGTTGTTATTATGTGTGAACAGGGTCATTTTGTTCAGTGTGGCTTAATCCCAGGTAAGTGTGTATATGATTGCAACTTTACACAATCTTTTTAGGGTTGGATGAATAAAGAAAAGATCTATACAGTTAAATGGCTAGTGTAGCATGCTTTGGCTATAGTTTTTTGCTTCAGTATTTTCTTCAAACTCTGGGTCTTCTCTGTGGTCTTCTTATATAAAGCATTGCCTTAATTTCACTGGTCAAGGTGATCTTCTGTAGGAAGATTTATTCAGTAACTGATTTTGAATATCAGTTGGCTCTTTAGGAAGGACCTATAAGCAGGGCAGGACATCAAATAACATCAAATATTGGCTAATTTAGGACTAGCATTGCATAGCTGCTTCATACTATATACATTGTTAAATAGAAGGTAACACACTAATGAACTGATGCGTTTACTATGCATATCAATATTTTTCCTTGGTTAAAGAAACAAGGTGCTGATTCAGCTATATGTACACATCATGGCATCTCATTTCTTGGTGAAATCTAAAAACTCTATTGGTGTGTTTTGATTGATGATGGCTTGTTGACAATGCAAGTTATTGGCTGATGCTGCAGTCCTCTGAGCAATCCAAGGAATGAATCTGAAAGATTGATTTCAGTAAATGTATTTTCAGTAAGTGATGTAGACTAGGCAAAAGAAGTCTAACTTTTCATATATACACTGATGGAGTCTGCAGACATGGTAACTGGCCAGGAACAGAACCTTGGGGTCATGGTGGAAAGCTCAATAAAAATGTTGACCCAGTATGGGGCAACTATGAAAAAGGTGAACCCTCTGCTAGGGATCATTAAAATAGAGATCAAAAACTAAATTGCCAATATCATAATGCCATAATGATAATGGATTTTCATGGCTAGCTATCATGATGTTGTTGTTTTTATATGAACTGTTTTTGTAGAGTTACTTGGATTTTCCTTTAATTTATTAGCTATTGTTTTATTTATTTATTTATTTATTTAAAGTATTTTAATACTGCCCTTCAGTCAGATTCTTATTACGTTTATACCTTATTTTTCAGTAAAAGTGGCTTAATAATACAGTACAAGATATTAAGAATATACGGCTGTGTGTATTGCATTCTATTCTGGCCTCTGACAGTTGTTGGCATAGTCCAGGCTTCAAGTTTTTCTCTCCAGAGGAGCGGGCTAAAGAAGGAATAGATGAACTCAAGGACTGGCTGATGTTAAAGAAGTGAATTGACTGAAGCAGCTCTTCCATTTTTCTGCAGCCTGTTCTGGTGTACAAAACTCCTTGATTTTTGCACAATTATTTCACTATATCACATTATTGTCCCTGTATTTAGTCAGCAGCAGTATTGTATGATCATCCTTATCATCAGATCATATTATTATACTAATCAGTGGTGCCATCGGGACTAGACTTTGGGGAAGAAGTCAGGGCCTTGCTCAGTAGAGTGGGGGGCAGGGCCAGGGCCGGTGCTACCATAGAGGCCGCTCAGGTGGCCGCCTAGAGCACCAAGGTAAGGAGGGTGCTGAACGCCACACCCGGAAGCCGCTCTCCCACAGCGGCTCTGAGAGGGCGGCTTCTGGGTGCGCCGTTCCAAAGCTGCCTGCCCACCCCAGTGTCCTGGCTTCGCTTTGGCTGGGTGGGAGCCGAAGCGAAGCCAGAACACTGGGGGGGGGGGGCAGTTTCGGAACAGTGCACCCAGAAGTCGCAGCAGCTTCCGGCCGGGCGCACTGTTCCGAAGCCACCTGCCCGCTGGCTACCCCATCCCAGCGTCCTGGTTTTGCTTTGGCTGGGCGCCCACCCAGCCGAAGTGAAGCCACGCCCACCCCCTAGCGTCCTGGCTTTGCTTCAGCTGAGTGAGAGCCCAGCCAAAGTGAAGTCACAATGCTGGGGTGGGGGGTGGGCAGGCGGCTTCGGAACAGCGCGCCTGGAAGGGTGTGCCGTTCTGAAGCAGCTCCCCTACCCCAGCGTTCTGGCTTCGCTTCGGCTGGGCGGGCGAGATGGCACCCCACGCCCAGGTACACTGGGGTGGGTGTGAGTGGGTGCGGGTGGGTGAAAGCAGCTCACCTGCCTAGGGTGCAAAATAGTCTGGCACTGGCCCTGGGCAGGGCGGTTCTCAAATGGGAGATCCTGTGTTTTCCTTTCTGTCAATCCTGGCTTGTGTCATAGGGGAGCTTGTGCAGTAGTAGTATGAAGTAACTATTTATTTTGTATAGTTGTATGTGGGATGTATTCCAAACCATACATACTTAAGAATTTTTCACAAGGATTTTATCTCTGGCCTTGGGCATAAGTATTTCTCTCTGTCTTCCTCATCTATATCAGGACACTAATACTTAAGAAATCTCCGTTGTGGGTACCTTTCTTTGGCAAGTCATGATCATCCTTGGTACTTCCCATCTCTAAAATGGGACAAATGCATTCTGCAAAATCTTTCCAACACTATTTCCAGGTAATTCAATAACAACTCCCTCCATTAGTGATTAGATCTGAGTGCCATTCCTTTTGTAGACAAAATGGTACCATCTCCTCACAAGAGGGAAGTACAAGTTGACTTGGGGGAATACCAAGTTTTGTTGAAGTACAAAGAAGTATTTACAAAAAAAAAAACAAAAAACTAAGGGCAACCTCCAGAAAACAGTCCAATGAGCACTGAGAATTTAATCCACCTACAGAATGGGACTTAACTTCTGAGCTATTTAACATAGTGAGACTTACTTCTGAATAAGTATGCGTAGGATCATGTTACACCATATATATTTATGGGTGGAGGTAGTATGGTGGAATGAGCCATGCTTTGAGTATAAGGGCTACTGTAGTATGTTGAAAAACAATTTCATTTCAATGAGCTTTTGAGGCGAGGAAAGGTTAAGCTATCGCCCCTTTAAGACCTTGCTTACCACATTTTGAAGTAATATACATTGACTTCTAAAGGGAGACCAGAGACTGAAATTACCTAACTGCACCACCAATACTTATGATATCATTTTCCAGTTCCACTTGTGTGTAATGGTACTCAAGTACAATTGATTGATTTGATATGATTTGTACCCTGCCTTTCTACCAAGAAAATGGCACTCAAGGCAGCCTATACTCATAAGAAGTTTTTTTAAACGGTAAAACTTGATTACAACAATAATAAAACAATACATTGAAAACACAGCACCCAATCCAACAGACCAGCTTACACATCAAAGGCCTGCATAAATTAAATATCTTTGCCTTCCAGAGTTGGAGGTGACCTAGCCTCCCTCAGAAGGGAGTTCCGCAGTCTGGGAGCGGCCACCGAGAACCCTACTCTGAAAGAAGGGCTTCTTAAAACCTGGGCAGGTTCATGTGGGAAAAGACAGTTTTTCAGGTTGTTCTTCATTAGTGAGCTTTACTTATTATTTATTTTATATCTAGACCATCTTTGAACCAAACTGGCCCTCAGGACAGCTTATAACGTCAGGGCAAATATATACAGCAAATTAAAAACCAATGAGAAATCCGAAAACAGCAGATTTAAACGTTGATGGAAATACAACACATGTGAAATGGCTGAATTACAAATGTCATCCATTCAACTTAAACATCTTGCAGAATTTTGGTGGGTTTTTTTTAAAAAAAAGTTGGGTCCAGCTTCCCAAATGTGAAAACTGAGTGGACTTAGCTGCTCTTCCGAGGAAGGAAGTTCTGTAACAAGTGCTTGATTAAAGAGTTTGCTCTTTCTCCAAGAGGTACCATTGTTTGAGCATAATCTTATTAGTATTTGCAGAAGTAGCACCCTGTTTGCCTGTTTGATTGAAAGCAGAACATCTGTCCATCTGTCAAAACTGGAATATTCAATTGAATCATTCAACTGTGTTCAGAAATTCTGCAATATTCAAGAGAATGTGAATCAAAGATTCCCCCCCTTCTTTATTAAATAAACAGCGAGTGAAATTTCACTTCCAGTGTTATTTTCCCCTTTGGGTTAATATAACAATGCCATCCTGTGTTTCCGTTATAAAAGCAAAAGAGGTAGTATTAAGCTTCATCTACACCAAGCAGGATATTCCACTATGAAAGCGGTATATAACAGTCAGGAGCCACACTACTGCTTTATAGTGGTATTGAAGTGCACTGACAACTGTTGGGGCTCCAAGCAGGATATAACATTAAGAAAGTGGTATGGAAGCAGTATATGGTATGTGTCATGGGTCCCAACAGTGGTCAGTGCACTTCAGTACCATTCTAAAGCAGTCGTGTGGCTCCTGTCTTTTATATACCGCTTTCATACCACTTTCATAGTGGAATATCTGCTTGGTGTAGATGAGCCCTTAGTTAAAACGTTCCAGCTGAACTCAATGGAAAATCAAAATTAACCCCCTTCCTGTGCCCTTCCTTTCATTCTGCCTACACAGCCACAACAGAGCATAGACTTATGGCAAACGTTGAAGCCAATCCCAGCACACCAACAGCAGTATATAAAGGGCAAACAGAAAAACCATATTTCAGATACAGTAGTTTCATGCTTTGGGTCGTAGGACTCGAGCCTCACCTATCTAGAGAATGTGGAGCATGAATGAGGGGGCTTTTGTGATGGGACCTGTGTTCAAAGGGGCCTTGGCACAAAAAGGGGGCACTTTAGAGAAACAACGTGGTTTGATAAACGTTGGACAGGCATATTGCTAACACTTGTCTTCTCAGAACCCTTACAGGTACCCCAAAGAGCTCCCAAAGTAAACATCCAATATGAATCTCTACTCCACTCTTCCAACATGGGATGCAAGGATACTGCATTCCATAAAGGTAAGCAAGGCAGAACTCCATGTCTCAAAGTATGACTGCTGTAATGTCTGCCCAGAAATATATGGAAAGTCTTACATATTGGCTAAACAACCCTTCCTCTCTCAGCACCTAGTAGCCTTGTCTCCTACACAGGGCACACAAGATAGGTATACACAGTGCAGAAAGGGGTGTGTGTGTGCATGTGTAAGAGTTGCACATGTGTGTGTGTGTGTGCATGTGTAAGAGTTGCTAGCGAAGCAACATCACATGCAGGTAAGCTTTTACCACGTACCAGTGAAGAAAGTGGGAGCCCAGCTACCTTTCTTCGCAGATATCAGGCACTTCACTATTACTGCCTATGACTCCTTTTGCCTTTCAGGACCAGAACCTGGCCATAACGGAGTATCACAAACAAACTGCCGAGAGATTTCCTTTGCAACTCCCCACAGGGGAACAGTGGGTATTGTCTCAATGGTATTCCCAAACAGATGAATCTTAAAATGTCAAGATCAGGGACATCACCAAGGAGAAGTTAGGAAGATGTATGAGAACTGGAAGTACACCTAGGTTGCAGCACTCACTACGATCTACTGAATATCTGCACTCAAACTATCTGTTGAAGCTGTTGACCATTACTGAGTACTCTTTCCAGGAAGTCCAAAACTCAAGTATCTTCCCCGTTCCAACTGCAATGTAAATTTTAAATGAGGTCAATGGCCCAACTAACAGCAGCAGTGTGAATTCAGCTGAACCCATCCCCAATCTTCTAGACTAGGCAAGGGAGCGGTGAAGCAAGTCAACACGTTCTCGTGAATGAAGAGCCTGGCAACGCGGGAACTAATCAGCAGGAGAGCTGTCCAACAAGTCCAAGAGCCAAGTGCTGAACAGCAGGGGAGCTGTCCAGGACGTTACTAGATCTGGTTCATTGAGTTGTTTCATCTGCAGCTTCTAGGCACCAGGTGACGGGTTTTGTAGCCTGTTCTAATTGTGACCATATGGTAAGGATTCCTCCTGAGCAGGGCTCTGAAATGAGATGCTTCATGCAACCAGATGTCCACTGACCTGTGTGGTGTGAGCTTCATCTCAGATGTTACTGTCTGTGCTCTTGAGGTCCCAGAGGTGATTGTTTGGGATCCAGAGCCAAGAGATGAATCCAGTTGAGATACATAATTCCCCTCAACTCTGCAAGTTCTACAGATGAGGTATGTTCCAGAGCTGAGGACTCGGCGATTCCCTCAGGTTTCTCTGACTCCTCCTGGTCTCTCTATGTGCCTGGGGCCTGTGAAGTGTGTATGTTTCTGCTCTAATGAGGAGATCTTATACAATTCTGCAGGATGCACTCTTAAACAACCTGCAGAATTTTTTAAAAAAGAGTTGAGTCCAGGTTCCCAAATGTGAAAACTGGGTGAACTTCGCTGCTCTTCCTGGGAAGGGAGTCCTGTGACAAGTGTATTAACATTGGGGAAGACTTTCCTCTTTCTCCAAGAGGTACCACTGCTTGAGATAATTGTATTAGTATTTGCTGAAATGGCAGCATGTTTTTCTGTTTGAAAGCAGAACATTTGTGAAAACTGGAATATTCAATTGAATCATCCACCTGCATTCAGAGATTGTACAATAATCAAGAGAGTGTGAATCAAACATTGATCCCCCTCCTCTTTCTTTCTTAAATAAACAGTGACTGCATAACCATTGCCTGTTCTAGGATTATTTGAGGGTTGTTTAACCCTTGAACAGCCTCTTCTGCCTGGGTTTGGACAGCCACAGCTTGAATATTCAAAAACCGTCGGGCATGTGCCACAACCCACTGTGCCACAGTCCGTGGGCTTAAACAAGCTTCAATGGGCTGTACTGATCATACAAACAGTGTGAATGTGTATTAAACCTGTGCTATTTCACAGGGCTTCAGATTCATCTGCATCCCCCCTCAGTCCTTGCTCTGTGGTCTGGGCTTCAGGGGCTGGCGTGTTCCAGTAGTTTGTATTTAGGGAGCTGTTCTGTGGAGTGTAAGGTCTGAGTCCCACTCCTGTCTGCCCTCCTTCTTCTTCTTTTTTAAACTGCCGACATGATGGCTGCTGACCAGGCATTAAAAGGTGAGTTGTACCAATCCTACATTTCCTCATGACAAGATCCAACCTCTCCCCTATTTCAGTAATCCTTTCCTGCTACACTGTTGTAGAGGTTTGATTCCTGTAAAGTTGCAAACATTCAGCTATGGCTTCCATAATATCTTGTCCTGGTTTCTCTCTCACCTTGCAAAAAGATTCTTTCCCATCAAAGGGGCAGTATAAGCCAGCAGAACAAAATCTTGTCTTGGGAAGACAACTAAGCTATGGCATTGTTAATTGTTGGATGTATGTAGGGATGTAGGTGTTATAAGGGGATTCCTGGAATGTGTCAGTTGCAGGATGTGTGCTCAGTAGCCAGTGTGGTTCAAGCTGGTGAAGGCACTGAGTTGTGTGTCTGTCAGGTTGTGTCTTCTCAATAGAGTGGGTTAGAAGCATTCTACTATGACTGTGTGTGAAGTGGCTCCTTTCATTTATGGGTATTATGGGTGCATCAACACCATGATATGCTGTGAATGGTGGTTGTTGGTGTCATGGATGCTGGAAATACTTAAAAGGTTGTCACACAGAGGAGGGCCACGATCTCTTTTTAATCATCCCAGAGTGCAGGACATGGAATAATGGGCTCAAGTTACAGGAAGCCAGATTCCGGCTGGACGTCAGGAAAAACTTCCTGACTGTTAGAGAAGTGCGAAAATGGAACCAGTGACCTAGGGAGGTTGTGGGCTCTCCCACACTAGAGGCCTTCAAGAGGCAGCTGGACAACCATCCATCAGATATGCTTTAGGGTGGATTCCTGTTGGACTCGATGGCCTTATAGGCCCTTTCTAACTCTACTATTCTATGATTCTATGTGTCTAAAAGTGTTACTACATTCTGTGTAATTTAAAGTGACATTGTTTACCTTTGAACTTTAGTACTGGGGTCCATAGAATGTGGGCCATAGGACTGAACTACCCAAACTTTTAAATTTAATTTTATCAAGGCGATTTTTTAAATCTGATTCATTGGCATGAAAACTTAACAATCTGGTGGCTTTTTAATGCACTTGACTCCCTGGTCTTAATAGTTAGGTTTCATATCTCTTGCACAATGTTTTTGTTGTTCTCTGCAGGGGCTGGGGGCTGGGAGTAGAAGAAAGAAGCTATAAGGAATCTCAGTTTTTTTAGGCAGGATATGTAGAGGAAACACAGAAATTATGCAGGATTGTAAAAAAGAAAAGAACAAGAAAAGGAACTGTTGCATAGGGGTTAGTCTTGCCATTATGGGGCTAAAATGCCCACTTCTCAGGTAGTGAAATTGAGCTTCATATCTTTATTGAATACCCATATTGGGCACAATGCATTTATATCCTTGCAGGTCAGAGCACAGTGCAACGTCAGAGGTGTGTGCGGGGGTACTTTTCCTCCACAGCAATGGTTTGAAACTGTATTCCATGGAACCCCGGAATTCCTGAGATACTTTTCAGTCATTCCTTGGTAAAAACACTGGTAATCACAGTTTCCTAAAAGAGCTTGGCCAACATTACTATTTATTTATTTATTTATTTATTACATTTCTATACCGCCCAATAGCCGGAGCTCTCTGGGCGGTTCTCTCTGGTACTACTCTTCTCCTGCAATGTACAAACCCAGGTGCATGTTAGATGCATTCTAGGGTAACCCTCTTAGTTCACTGGGGGTTGACAGCTAAATCCAGTGGGCCTGCTTAGCCCCCTATGCAAACTCAGAGTACAGCCTAGAATGCATCTCGCAATCCTCTGTAATGGTGCACCAGCAGACAAATTAAATTTGGTTCCTGATGGTAGACCTTTTGACATTTACTGCTCTAGAGCCAGAGCTATCACTTAAAGTCCTTTCCTGCCACATGTGGGGCCTGCAACATTTCCAGTCTTGAAGAACTGGTGCCATTTTGTGTTAATGCTGCCATGAAATAACTTCATTCCTGTACAGTATAGTAGGGTGACCCTATGAAAAGGAGGACAGGGCTCCTGTATCTTTAACAGTTGTATTGAAAAGGGAATTTCAGCAGGTGTCATTTGTATATATGGAGAACCTGGTGAAATTCCCTCTTCATCACAACAGTTAAAGCTGCAGGAGCCCTGCTCCCTTTTAAATCTGGTCACAGTAGAGCTGCAGTAGAGCTCCTGCAGCTTTAACTGTTGTGATGAAGAGGAAATTTCACCAGGTGAGACATGCATACAAATGACACCTGCTGAAATTCCCTTTTCTATTCAACTGTTAAAGATACAAGTGCCCTGTCTTCCTTTTCATATGGTCACCCTAAGTATAGAGTTTCCCAGATCTATTTTCTTATTCATGATGCGGGGTAGCCCAGCAAGTTCCTAAAAAATGAGAGTGTCAGAAAAGAAGTTGTATCAATCAGTGCTGTCATCCCAATTCCTCATTACCCTGTAGGTCCCCCACTACCCCTTTTGACACTTGCTCTTCCAGCTCACTGGGCATTGATCCACAAATTCTTGGCTTCTGTGCAGTTTTCTTGCCAGGTGCTCAATCCATTCTTAATCTGCCTTGACGGAAATCTAGAAAGCATCTAATCAGTTTAGCATTTAATCACATTAGACACAACATGTATCGCTGACAGAGCAGGAGATTTACTTGATATAAGCTGATTTAAGAGTGGGAAATCATAGGGAGCTCTGAACAATTTGAGATTAGAGTCCCAGCCGCCGCCACAGCATCTGGTTTGCCACAGGAAATTCAGAAACAGGTTTCCTTGGGCATAAAATGAGGCAAAGGAGGAAGATGGTATTGGTATTGATGATGATGATGATGATGATAATAATAATATATTTCTTACCCACCTCTCTGATTGGATCGAGACGGGGAACAACAGCAAGCATAAAATTCATAAAATGAAGATTAAAAACATAGTATACACTGTTAAAAACGTCCTAAAAGCATACTAAAAGTATCCTAATCCTGATTGTTCTAGAATTCATCATGTGAGAGTAGCGCATTGATAAAATAAGTGAGATTTCTATTAACCTTAGATTTTTGGATTGCCATGTATGGAGGGCCTGCTCTTGCCCCTGACTCTTAGGCAGATATAATGTAGTAGGTAAAGAAATGTGAACTTTACATTGTGATGTTTCCAAGAATTATTGAGTTCTGGAGCTGACCTTCAAGAGCAATTCATAGCTGTGTTTTGTAGGGATAAGTGCTCATGCGATGTTTTCTTTTTAATCCTTTATTTGCATCTTTGCCTAAAACAAAACCTTTTGATTGGTGTCACATATACTTGTTTAGACATCTCAGCCATCCTTTGTGCAACAACAAATCTCAAAAATGAGGGCATTTTGTTTTACCAGTTTAAGGATGCTTCTTAACTTTCTCATATGGTGTTTAACTACGGGGTTGTTATTTGACTGGATGCGCTTTTAAGCAAACATTTTTAGTTCTTTCTGTCTCATTGTCATGGTTACCCAGCTATGTAATACACTGCCTACTTCCTTGAAATAAATCCCTATCATTTGACTTTCAGACACAGCAGGAAAAAGCCCCCACCGCTTGTGTTTTCAGATCCTTGAATGCATTTACAATGTGTGTGAATGTATGTACAGACACGTGAGTTGGGAGGGAAGCCAGGATGGAGGGAGGGAGAGAAGGCGGGCGTAAGGAAGCGAATAGCCATAGTTGCATATATGAGACTGCGTCCCTTAAAAAACAAAAAACACACCACATGAACAACCCTAGGTAAGGAGAAAAGCATGGGGAGGAAGAGAAGCACAGGCTGAAAAAAGGATTTTAAAAAAACAAGCTGATCTCAACTTTAAAAAAAAGCAACACCTCCCAATATGAAGAACTATTATTTTTTCTAAACCTGAAGAAGAGGAGCAGCAGAAGGGAAAACTCTCAGGTGAAATAGGAGTAGGCATGTAGTGATGTTGTTGTCTTCCTTCCTCTCTCACCTATATCTCTCACAGAGGGTGTGGCTAGATGAGGGGTGGTGGAGGGGGATGATCTCATTATTTTATGATCGCAAGATAGTCCCTCTCGTCTACACACAGCGCTCGACGTCCTAGGAGGAAGAGGACGTCACGCCCACCATTTTGGATTTTTTTAAAGGTAAATGAGCGCACAAGCGCTTGAACAAAACAGTGTTTTTTTAAAAAAAACAACAACAACCTTGCACTCCCCCCACCCCACCCCCAATGGACACAGAGCTCCTGAGGAGCAACGTGCCCTGTGCCTGGTTCCCAGCTCCTTGTAGTTACTTGTGAGGAGTCAGGACAAAACCACAATGGCGGCCACTCCAGATCATCCCGAGGTCATGGGAAAAACCGGGATGGAATGGTAGGGCGATATCTCGGGGAAAGGGAGGAATCATCCCTGCCTTCTCCCGGGATGCCCTGTGCATCATGTAGACGCACAGGAACGATCCCGGGGCGATCCCCAGGATATCACCCCGTCTAGCCATGCCCAGAGAGCAATTGGTCTGACCTAGTTGTTGTGTTAGAAGAAGGGTAACAGCCAAGATGGGAATGAGACTCTAAATTTGCCTACTGCCTCCATCTGGCAATTTTTCTACTCCTTGTTGGATTTGCAGATGAGACAATGCTGTACACAAACGGATTCTCTTTCCAAGACAGCCACCCTTTCCAGTCAGGACAAGATAGCTGTGTGACGCTTTGGTTACAGCATGTGGCCCTCTGCACAAGCACCCACATCAGGGGGGAATCCGCACGTCGTTCTCAGGGTGCTTCCATCCGCCCCCAGTGCACCCCGAAAACGATCGTGTAACTCGCCTGTAAAAGAGCCGAGGAAGAAGCGTCCTTGCCCCCCGCCTTCTTCCCCCGAGCTCTCCGTCCCAGCCGGCGAGGAGGGAGTTGGGTGGCGGCGCCGGCAAGGACGCTTCTTCCTCGGCTCTTTTACAGGCGAGTTACACGATCGTTTTCGGGGTGCACTGGGGGCGGATGGAAGCGCCCTGAGAACGACGTGCAGATTCCCCCCAGCTGCTTCCCCACAGAGCCACTGTGAAAGGAGTGTGCGTGAAAGGAGGCCAATCACAGGAACCTTTCCTACCCAATTGTTGCCCCTCTTCTGGGAAATGATTGAGTGGGGAAAATTGCCCGCCCCCATTGCTTCATTACCCTATTTCTTCGATTCTAAGACACACTTTTTCCCTCATATAAACATCTCTAAAAATGGGGTGCGTCTTAGAATCGCGGGTGTGTCTTAGGGTGTTTTTTTTTCTGTTGGTGGTACTGAAATTAGTGTGCGTCTTACAATCGATGGCGTCTTACAATCGAAGAAATATGGTAGTTGGTAATAACCTTCAAGCACTGAATAGCTGACTAGCCTTGTTAAAATGAGCAATGCTTCTTTTGCTACCTGAAATGTTTGGGTGATTCAGTCCCATGTAGGAAAGAGACATTACAATTTCATAATGTGTCTTTTGCCAATTACATTTTTGGATAGTATTGGAAAACTAATCTATATTTGAAAATTTTATTTGATCATTCAGCATTTTTAGCGGTTGCACCGTTTATGCTTCTTGATAAGAGAAGTTTTTCTTACTCATTCCAGTATTATTGCTTTTAGTTTCACACTACTTCACTGACAAATCTAATCTTTTTTTAAAAAAAACAACGAACACACACAGACAGAATTTTCTCTTACATTTTAAGAAAAAAGATTTTGCATAGGTTGAATATTTTGTCCCTTACAGAAAATTAAAATTTGGTACTTCATCTCTGCGTGAAATGCACTTTGGGTTTACTCCTTTTGTTTTGTATAAATCTAATTGCCTCCAATACAAAAGTAAGAGGTCATAGATGTTTGTTTTACAAGGTGATTGATCTCTTGGCAGCCTTGAAGGTCTTTTTAAAATTGATTAGCTGATGGATAATGCTAAAAGTTGATATGTCCTGAAGGCACATAGCTGACACTCAAATCCATCTGTGACAGATTACTGTTTGTCTTTAAATGCATGCTCCTTCAGGAAATTGCAAAGATAACAGATGAAAAAGGAGAAAGTGACATGACAGAAATTTGTTGAAACCTGCCTCAGCTTTTCTGTCTTCAGAGAGTATTTGTACAGAGCTGAGTGCTTTACAGGAATCAGAATGTGAAAGAAAATTTCATTCAGCCTCTTCCTACCTACTTCACAAGCTTGTTAATTAAGGAAACATTTCCCCCCAGAAGCGCTAGTTCATTTATTTATTTATTTTTATTTTATTGAACTCTTTTTCCCAATATCTTGAAGGTTAAGTCAAGAGAATAAAAAGGACCCCCTCTGCATGCATAAATCAGTGCAGGATGGCACTTCCTATAGAACAGGTTGCTATGAAAAATGCCAGTTCTTGTAAATGTCAGAGATTTTGGGTCGAAAACCAGGAATCTCATGGGCTAAGGATAGGCCTAGCCATCTACCACTATGGGCAATGTATGCTCAGATTAGTGCTGTGCCGAAAACGTCAAGAAATTGTCAACATTCTCAACTCAATTTGATAGAAAAGAAACTGCTTCTGGAAAGAAATTCAAAGAGAAGACATTTTGGAGAAATTCTCATGGGTTCAGTTCAGAGTTCTTGTGCTTACTTTACTTATGAGATGACTGAGGCGTGTGTATGAATATCCAGTCCTTTTCCGTGAGCCCCTGCCAAAGGAAGTGAGGCAGGTGACTACAAGGAGGAGGGCCTTGTCGGCTGTGGCACCCCGGCTGTGGAATGAGCTCCCTAGAGAGGTTCGCCTGGCATGTACATTATACTCTTTTTGACGCCAGATGAAGACCTTTTTATTTTCTCAGTATTTTAACAGTTTAGCAACTTAATTTTTAACTTTGCTGTTTTAAATTTGTATTTTAAATCTGTATGAATTTCTGCATTGCTGCTTCATTTTATCCTGGTTGTTCTTTTTTATTGTATTTTATACTATTAAATTAAATTAAATTGTTATTTATTACGGTCGCGGACCAGCAAAATCAACACCAAAACATGCAAAGGACAGATAAAAAGCGAGTATACTATGTTTTTTATACTGTTGTTTGTTTTATATTCTGAATGCTTTTCATGGTTTTAATTTTTGTGAACTGCCCAGAGATCTTTGGCTACATTGGGCAGTATAGAAATGCAATAAATAAATAAATAGTACAGTCATCTCTCTGACAGCCTGTAGGCTCCTTGGTTTTGCACCCAAGGGAAGACATCATAAATTTATTCCTCCCATAGGGCATTTTTGGATCAGGAATTGCAGGGAGCCTGGGAGACTGTAGAGCAGTGGTGAAAAGTATAGTAGAAAGAAATCCTGAGCTAGAGTATCCATCCAGGTCTACCTTTGGGCATAATCAGCCATGTCCCAAGCCTGGTCCTGACACAAAACTCCATTTATATTGATTGACTCAGAAGGCAAAGCGTGGTCTTCTACAGCAGTGTAACATGACCATCTATTTCCCTCTCTATATCCTTTGCTGATGGACAATTATTTGGTGCAGGTTGCTTGTTGTTGTTTCAGCATCACTGGGATCTCTGAGATGATGTAGTATGCTCCCTGGCTGCTATATTAATCTGCATGGTCTTCTAAGGGGATGGGGAACCTGTGGCCCTCCAGATATTGCTGGACTACAACTCTCACAATTACTGACCATTGACCATGCTGGTTAGGGCTTATGGGAGTTGGAGTCTATTATCATTTGGAGGGCCACGTGTAGATGGCCATGTGTAGATGGCCATATGTAGATGTGTAGATGAACCTAGGGAAGTTGTGGGCTCTCCCACACTAGAGTCATTCAAGAGGCAGCTGGACAGCCATCTGTCAGGGATGCTTTAGGGTGGATTCCTGCATTGAGCAGGGGGTTGGACTCGATGGCCTTTTAGGCCCCTTCCAACTCTGCTATTCTATGATTCTATGACAGTGAGCCATGCTCATGACTGAGTTGGAAGCTAGGAGAATTCGCCCCAGTGCACCAAACCCATAGATTCACAGTGCCCCCTAGAACACCTGGTCAGTTGGCACTCTACTGGGCAACTTAATAGGTTTATCTAGCCTTATCTCACTTCTTTGTCCTACACAGTGTGAACAAAACCTTCATCCCTTTCTTTGAATAGGCTGGTTGGTTCCAAGCACCTTGGGCTTTTGAGAGATAACTTACCCTCATTAAGAGAGTAGGTCCAGCCAATAGGTTATTTTCGGCAAGACCACTGACATAAAAAATGGAGGTTATTGCATTATTGACAGAGTAACCATCAGGCTCTGCAAAGGGGCTGGCTTTTACTGCGTGGAGATCCCTATAAGAAAGATCCCCTCAGTCCTTCTACAGCTTTTCCTTTATACCATCTAACTGGAAGCCCAGTGGTCTCACTTTCTCTGCAAAAAAATTGACATATGCTGTAGGATCCAAGGTTGTACTCAGGGAGGTGATGTGACTAGATCTGTTAGACTGAGACCTTAGCTAAACCTAAGGTTTATCCTGGGGTCGTCCCTGCCTGCTCCCGGGATCCCCTGTGTGTCATTTACATGTACAGGTATGACCTCGGGACAATCCCGGGTAAACCTTAGGTTTAGCTAAGGCCTGACTCTTTGATTTTATTTGGAATTCTGTGTATATGTGTGCCTGTTGCTTTCCCTGGTTTCTCCCTGTCATTTCTCCTTTTTTCCTTAAATAAACTTCTTTTTATATTTGGTCATTTGGCTGTGTTGTTTTAAAAGGAATTTCTCACTGAACTCTTCCCTATGTGAAAGACCGCGTGGTTTAAAATCTACCACTTGTGTTTTAATGTTTTTAGAAGTGGTTTTGGGAAGTTCAGTGTTTCTGGACTCATCGCAATAGGGCACCGAAACTCCACAAGCAGTTGGACAGACTAGGGTGTGCCAGAAGGTTCATCCTGACTGCTGGAAGCCTATCAGAGATTCTTTTCTTGAGGAACCTACTTAAAGAAAGCTGTGATTTGACAAGAAAGGGCAGGATAGATGAAAGGGGCTTCTTAACCCTTTCCACCTCTGCCTGAAAATCAACGCAACCCTCCCCAACCCCCCACAGCTGCTTTTACCCTCATGGAAGAAAAGATGTGGGTTTTCATATATTTTCTCCAAAGGGGGTAACTTGGGGGTAACTTCCAGCGGAAAAGCATTAAGAAACACCCCACCCTCCATATTGGTCTTCAACTTCAAATTATAGCCTCAGCAGGTCCATTGTATAAAAACTGAGAATCCTGGAGTTATGCATCATGTACAGTTCCATCCTTAACTTGCCAACCTGAGTTATAAATGAATTATGCTTTCATTTGAACAGCAGAATGAAGGAGATACTTGTCCAGCTAACTTTTATGAAAGTAGGTGATTCTGAAAGACTATAATGTAAAAAAAAAATCTGCTTTACAATTTATTGGCATACTTGAGGAGTTTATGGTCGGGGTGGGTGTGTGGGTGGGTGTGTACATACACAGATCTGATGCAAACCAGGTCGGTCCAGTCATTTGAGAACCCATGTCAATTACACTGAACAAATCTTCCTGACATGGCATTAAAACCAAAAAGGACTGTCAGTTCCTTCTTGTCAGTGTGCAGCCATGCAACTTATCTTAAGACACCTAGGTTTTATGTTCCCCTGCTTAAAGCTTCTGAAACAATAGAGTATAATCAGAGGCATAAGCCAGGCCTGTATGTCAGCTCTGGGTTTGGTTTCGTTTGGTTTGCTGCCTACAATTCCTCTACAATTTATGATTCACCCATTTTCAAACATTAAGAGCACAATCCTAGACATATATACTCAGAAGTACAACCCACTTTATTCATTAAGCCTTACTACCAGGTAAGTGTGTATAGGGTTGCAGCCATGTATACAACAAAATGATTTCCCAAAGGTCAAGTATATGTGCATGCATTTGTTCACGCTCACACCTTGCTTTTTCTTCTTGTCATCACCCTGTTGTCTTCCAATGCGGTTCACGCATGCATTGATTCCTGGGATGTTTTCCAAAGGATTGCTTTAAGTGTCACCAAATGCAAGACGTAGTGCAGGTGTTTTGCCTTTTCCTCCTTCGTGGATTTGTGTGAGTGTGAAGAAAAAAGATGGAAGAAGCAGTGGGAAAACATGAGAAGGTTACAAATTGATGGTGACTCTTTCTGTAGCTGAGGTAGGGCAATTGCACAATAAAGGCCTTATCTAGGAGCATGCTCAAATGAAAGTTTTCACTGAGGTGTTCATTTGTAATGAGGCATGCACATTTGAAATGTTATTTGCTGTAGCAATCCAGTGATTAGCTTGCATCTGTGAACATGCCCTAAGAATTGATTTTTATTTTGTTTTTTTACTTTTCTCTTTATTAAAATTTACGGCTGTGCGGACAGATATTTGACGAAAACAATGACTTAGTGCATCTCATACTTTGGATATTATAAAATTGGATACCAACCTATGCGAAGATAAATGAGCCCTGGTTGTTTCATGCTGTGGGATCATTTGTTATTTTCACAAGACTTTTTTTTTTTACAGCTGTGGAAAGAAAAATAATGGAAGCCATTGACTTGGTTAGAGGTGAAACATTTGGGTTCTGTTCCCTTTCAAGTGAAATGCAGTAACGTTCTGCCCTCCATAGAGTGAAATAATTTTTACATTCTTGCTACAGCCATGGAAAGAAATACAGTGAAAATGAGACATGGCATTATTTATGTTGCTTAGAATGTTTTTGCAGTTAACAGCTTTGATCTCCCTCCTGTTTTGAAGGCTCTGGTTTCAAAACGCATCATGAAAGTGCATGATTCTCAATTTTGATCCAAGACTTTTCAGTTGCTTCCAAATTAGCAATTCTTCATCAACTTTAGTGGAATAATACCAGTTCACACCAACTAATAACCGGGTCTCCTATAGTCAAAGGAGGTTCGTGTGTGTGTGTGTGTGTGCGTGTGCATGTGTTTCTTTTATGGCTCCCCAAAAGATGAGCTAGCATTATGTTAAAGCATAGAATCAAATTATATCAAACATGTAAAGGTGTTCATGGAAACATCCATTTTTGTGTACCGTTATTCCGTCCTGGTATCTAAGGGTCTGCTTAGGTGACCTGAAGTAGAAAAGTTTTCCTAAGTATTTTTCATCAATAGGCATCACATTTTGCTTTATGACGAGTTTCTTTGGAACACATTGAGAACCAATTCTATTTATGCAGCTGTCTTTCCCTCCCTCTCTCTCTCTCTCTCTCTCTCTCTGTGGCCTTAGCTAGACCTAAGGATTATCCCACTCCCAGGCAAATGGCAGGGTCATCCCTGCCTGCTCCCGGGATCCCCTGTGTGTCATTTGGATGCACAGGGATGATCCCGGAATGATCCCGGGATATAGGCCTGGTCTAGCCATGGCCTCTCTTTTGTTCATTCTTGAGTTTCTCTACAGCCCTCTCTGTTGTATTTCTGATACCCCAAGTAGTTTCTGCTTCAAACATAAAATAAAGCAAAAATTCAGATGCTGCTGTTGGATTCCCTGTGAATAATATAAAAATGGACATGAATATTCAAAACGAATGTAGAATTCTAGCGAACTTACTGGATAAGAAGCATGGGGTTTGGATTTGGGTTTGTGATTCTGTGAACTCTGACATAGAAAGTTTCCTTTATTTGCAGGGTTTTTAAATGTCAAAGCATTAAAATGTGCACTGATTTTCAAATTGAAATACTTGTGGTTCAGATTTTTCATATTGCTGTCATTCTAAATACCACTGAGCTTAAATTCAAACACCACTCAAGAGCATAGTGAGCGATGGGTGGAACTTAGTGGTTCCTGGTAGGAGCAGAGGATGGCATCAGGCAGGTCAAGGAAGCCATGCAGTTGTGCCTACTATTTCAAGGTTGGAGTTTGATGCACATGGACATTGGACCAAATGGCAAAAGGACAAGCAGAAGATAATCTGCCCCATGGTCCTGGGTGCTTGCCTTGAGATTTACTCTTTTCCTTGGAGATTCTGAGAAAAAAGACTAAAACACTGAATCTTCAGGTGTAGCTAACTACTTTAATGTAGTATTTCATATTCCATTTTAGCCCTGTTTAAAACTCTCAGAGAGATTCAAAAACATTTTTGTTCAGAGGTAAATTCAGGATGACTGGTAAGTTTTATTTATTTGTTTTATATGCTGCCCCCCATAATTATCCTAGGACAGTAACAGGTATTTGTGCTGAAACTATATTGTCAAGAAAAGTCTTCAGAATATTAAGCATTTTCTAAAATACATCTGCTGTTTTGTTTCCAGATATCTATAGAAAACTAATCACGTGATATATCATGAACTATATAGAATGTTGCACCATTTTATTTTCTTACAGAATCAGTAACAGAATATGGGAAACACTTAGGGCAGAAATAAGCCAACAGACTATTTAGTATGTTTTTATCACTGAGGTGACCATTTTGACCAGAGTTTGACATCTTTAGTCTGGTATTTATTTTCAATGTTAGCAGCCTAAGGTTATTGACTTGGAATCACAGCGTTAGACATTAAAATATAACAGTTTTATTGTAGCTGATGTGAAGTTTGCATAGCTTTGGAACAGCTCAGTTGTTTTCTAACATCCTGCAATAAATTGGATTCCTCTGTTTAAATCTGCTTTGTGGTAGTGCTGACAGAAGAACCAAAACCACAACAATTCATCCCAAGCTTTGCACTGGTTTTGAATCGGACTTTCAGACCACAATTTCAGACAGACTCTTGCCTTTCTGAAAATGTGGTCACCCCATGAGGACTTTACCAGCGCAGAAATGAACATAAGATTATGAACTGATGCTTTTACTGTTTCTTATTATTGTTTTACTACATTTGATTACCTTCAGTGGGACTGCACAAAGTGCATAGAACTAGTAAAGAAGAAGCAATGGAACCCAGCTCCCAGTCTAGCCACAATAACTCTTCCAAGCCATTTGCCTAATGATCTGGGAGATATCCAAACATTAGAATAACCAGGGTTAATGGGTATGCTGTTTGTTGTATTCATTTATCTGTTTCAAAATATGTATCTAAGTGACCAAAAGTTAGCAAAGTAGGCACTCTTTCTACAGAATTGTAAATTTATTTATTTATTTATTCATTTATTGAATTTCTGTACCGCCCAATAGCCAAAGCTCTCTGGGTGGTTCACAAAAGTTACAACCTTCAAATACAATTCAAAGTATGAAACAAACAACAGTATAAAAACACAATATAAAAGCACAACCAGGGTAAAACCAAGCAGCAATGCAGAGATTTATACAGGTCTTTGCCCAGGCATATGGCAGCACATCTTAATCACTCACATGCTTAGTTTTTTTAACGGTTTTTAATGCTTTATGTGTGTATGTTCTGTGTTTTAAAATTTTAAATTTTGTATACTCGTTTTTATCTCAATTTTAGAATTTCTGTAAACCGCCCAGAGAGCTCTGGCTATGGGGTCGGTATATAAGTGTAATAAATAAATAAAGTAAATAAATACATCTAAAATACAGATTTAAAACAGCAAAGTTAAAAGACTAAGATGGTAAACTGTTTAAATACTGGGAAAATAAAAAGGTCTTCACCTGGTATTGAAAAGAGTATAACTTAGGTGCCAGGCGAACCTCTCTAGGGAGCTTATGCCACAGCCAGGGTGCCACAGCAGAGAAGGCCCTCCTCCTGATAGCCACCTGCCTCACTTCCTTTGGCAGGGGCTCAAGGACAAGGAACCCTGAAGGTGTTCTTAGGGTCTGGGCAGGTACATATGGGAGGAGGCGTTCCTTCAGATAACTTGGCCCCAAGCCATTTAGGGCTTTAAATGTTAATACCAGCACTTTGAATTGATCGGGATTGGCAGCAAGTGAAGCTAGAAAAGGACTGGCATAATGTGGTCTCGTTGGCCACTCCCTGTTAACAGTCTTGCTGCCCTGTTTTGTACCAGCAGAAGTTTTTAAAATGTTTTTAAAGGCAGCTCCACGTATAACGCATTGCAATAACCTGGATGAGAGGTTAGCAGAGCGTGGAAAACTGTAGCTAGGCTTTCTTTGCCCAGATAAGGGTGCAGTTCAGCATACACGATATTTTAAAGAATAAAAGAGGACGGGTCCCTGCCCTGAGGAGTTTCCAATCTAAAATTTGTCAGGGGAGGAAAACAGGATGGGGAGAAAGGTGTGGATAGAGATAAACAGAATAAATTGTCTGAGGATGCATGGCTGGCTGGGGAACGCTGGAACTGCTGTGGGTAGTAGGACTCTTTTCTGTCTAAACAGGTATAAGATTGCACCCGTCTTTACATCTACTTGGGCTTTATTAGAGGCTTAATTGCAGTAGTGAAGGGGAGCGAGGGTTGCGCAAAAGCATCACAGTAAAGGTAGGTTTGGGGGAAGGATTTGAAAGAAGTAAGTTCCAGGAATACAGGTCAGAAAGAGCACCAGTCACAGTAGTGATGTGAGAGCAGAAAGATGGCCAGGAGGGCCATTAATAGAAGTTAATTAATTTTAGTAACGGCTATGGGACAGTTGAAAGGCACCGGATGCGTAGAAATGGTCTACTTACAGGGCTGAATGTGATCGTTCAACAGCGTTTCAGTTTCTCTTCACCAATTTTCCTCAGCATTTGTTTTTTTTCATTTCGCCCCAATTCTTGACAGAGTATTTCCCATTGCACTAATATCTTCCCCCGTTAAATTATTTGCCTTCCTTCATCTCAGTGGGCAAGGATGCTCCATGGTGAGAATCTTAGGTCAGATATTCATTCTGCAGAACCGATTTCACTGTTTCCAAGGATTGGGACTGAGGAGTGGGAAGACTAATGTTTCTCTCCTTTCCCCCTCAGAAGATATAGGACTGATGTTTTGTTCTGTTTTGTTCTGTTTCTGATAGATATAGATGAGTGTCTGGTAAACAATGGTGGTTGTGACCACTTCTGCCGAAACACGGTGGGCAGCTTTGAGTGCAGCTGCCAGAAAGGCTATAAACTACTAACAGATGAACGAACCTGCCAAGGTAATACTGTTTTAATCACATTTTGGTTATATGGGTTTCTTCTTAAATTTGTGATGGTACCAAATTTATTAATTCAGTGATTAAAAAAAAAAAATACAAGCCCCAGAAGGCTTGTTTGGATATCTATCACAAAGGTCTCTACAGAAAAAGGTGTAATAGAATTGCTGTAATTGAGTTGTTACAGTTATTTTCCAAAATAAAGGTTTTTCTAGGTAGAATGTCAAACTTTGCTAGAACCTGCAAAATGTCCGAATTGCTTTCAGGTCCCTAATCTAAATACCTTTAACTGGGTTTAAGGTGTATCACCAAACCAGCTGTAGCCTGTTGTTGTGAAGAGGTGTCATGTCTAACCCTACTGCCCCTGTTTTGGGAGAAGATGTTTCAGGTAATCAATCAGAATCAGATTCAGAACTAGAAGATGCAGCTCCAGACACCAGCCAGCCTGTACCAGTGGGGGAGGAAGCTCTCACAGGTGATTCCCCAGCTGGGAGTCAGCCCTCTCCAGAGCTTATCTCCTCAAGGCCAAATCCTACACACTCAGGGGGAAGTGAGGTTTCTTCCGGAGGTGAGCGTCCTGACAAGCTAGCTGATGCTAAGGTCCACCCGAAGCTCAAATGCACGATGCCTAAGGAAGGTGTAAGAAAGTCAGTTAGATTATGCCAGAACCTGCCTCTATACCAGGCGTTCTGAAGTTATGGGCGTTTGAGAAGTAGCTTCCTATTCTTGAATGGACAGTTGTCTTGCTTAGTTTGCATAGTTTTGCCTCGGGGGGACGTTTTCAAGAGATAAGACTCTATTCAGGTAAAAGAGTTTGTTGCTTAAAAAAAGCTTTGTAGATTACTTAGCAAGCCTACTCATTTGCCTCCCATTGAAAGCAGGAGTGTTCTGAGAAACACAACAAGAGGCTTCTTTGCTGGTGTGTGGCTTGTCTCCTTCCAGCTCCCTCCTTTAACCAACTGGGTGCAGGTGTATTGGTCATTATTTTAAGAGCACTATAAACCTGTATTTTAAGACCCACTTTATACTTTAATTCTAACAGAGTGAAATTATGCAGCAGATAAATAGATGTCTGTATATGTTTCAATTGTGGTAGGTGAGATATTCTAAATTCAAATACCAACTCAGAGTATTTATTTTATTTATTTATATATTTATTTCATTTTTATACCGCCCAATAGCTTGTTGAGCTGCCTTGGATGACCTGGTTAAGTTGCCTAGATTCTCATCTTTGAGATTTTGACTTTTGATTTGTGTGTGTGTGTGTGTGAGAGAGAGAGAGAGAAAGAAAGAGAGAGAGTATGTATATGTATGTGTGTGTAATATCTGGCACTCTAGGCTAAGCAAGATGCTAGTTGTTTATGGAGTGCTTGGATCATGCATCCTTCTAGCTTATCAGTGGTATCTCAACAAACCTAGGGCAAGTCTACATCTCCCAGCCTTCTGGGAAGGAGGGGGAGGATCTCACGATATGCTGGTATATATTTATATATTGGTTTTTTTAAGTGTTTTTATCTTATGTGAACCGCCCAGAGAGCTTCGGCTATGGGGCGGTATACAAATGCAATAAAATAAATAAAAATAAAATCATGAGATCCTCCCCATGTGTTCACATGCAGCGCGTGACGTCCAGTGAGGAAGGAGGACATTGCACGTGCCATTTTTTTTAAAAAAAGAAGAGGAGCTGGAGCGAACGTGCGCTCCAGCAAAATAGTGATTTAAAAAAGCCCCACTCCCCACCCCCAATGGCCCTGGTCTCTTCCCATCCCTGCTCCTTCCCTCTGATGACCACTGCTATTCATGGGGAAGGGGGAAGAAGCCGGGATGGGTGGCCACACCACCCACAGTCCTTGGGATCATCCTGGGACCTCGGGAAAAGCTGCGAAGAAAGGGTATGGCGATATCCCAGGGAAGTGGAGGGATCATCCCCTCCCCCGCCCCCGGGATCCCCTGTGCGTCATGTGGATGCACAGGGATGATCCCGGGACAATCCCCGGGATATCGCCCTAGTTGGGAAGTGGGACCGGTGAGTCTAGTCTCTGCCTTCATCAGACATCACTAACTGGACTTAGTTTAGGATTGATCCCATATAGGGGGATTAAAATCCCAAACAGGAAACAACTTGGCTTAGTGTTGCGAAATGTTGAAAAGCATAAATCTTACAGCCCATACTCCTACAGAGCCACTCCCAGGAGTTATGGGCTGTGAATATGCATGATGAATTGCATAGTACATGTTTTTGCTGTGTAGAACTTAGAGAAGGAACTTGTGGAAATGTCGATGAAGGCCTGTTTAGCACCACCCTCACTTCAACCTCATTCTCAGTTTAACCTTCCAGATTTTGTGCTTCAGACCCCTTCACACCACCCTTTTTGTCATGGGATGATTTCCACAGTCAGTCCCAGAACAGGATGCACGTGTTCTGAGATATGGAAAAACATTAAAAATATTTCTGTTCTTTAAACAATCCCACAAAGGAGAACCTATATTTTGAAGGATAACAAAGCTTTCTGGAGTGTGAAGAAAAATGTGCTAGTTCTATGTGTAACTGGAGAGCAATTTAAAGCATAAGAATATATTCATGGTTTTTATTTTCCTGATTATAGCAGTAAATATTTATTTATTTATTTATTTATTTATTTCATTTTTATACTGCCCAACAGCCGAAGCTCCCTGGGCGGTTCACAAAAACTAAAACCATGGCTTTTATTTAAAGCAAGTTTACCCAGCATTTTGAATATTTAAGGACCATACAAAGTATCAAATTGGGGTGTGGGTGGAGATTTTGAAATATCTAATAATTATCGCTTTCACCTCTCCCTATTCCTTAGGCCTTAGCTAGACTGGTCTAGCGGGACGGAAGGGTGAAGATCTCGCAATATTTTTATCGCGCGATTTCCCCCTCTGTTCACACGTGGGGTGCGACAACTTCAGAGGGAGAGGCGTCGCGCCCGCCATTTGGGGTTTTTTTCTTAAAGGGGAAGATGTGCACGAGCGCTTGTGTGCAAAAGGTATGGTATATATATATATATATATATATATATATATATATATATATTCCCCGCTCCCACCCCACCCCACCCCCAATGGGCGCAGTGCTCCTGAGGAGCTCTGCACCCTGTGCGTGGGTCCTGGCTCCTCACGAGGAACCGGGACAAACTGCAACGCCCGGCCACACATTCCACGGTCTTGGGCTCAGCCCAGGACCACGGAAAAACCGGGCGCAAAGGGTAGGGCAAGATCCCTGGGCAAGGGAGGGATCATCCCTCCCTGATCCCAGGATCCCTTGTGCGTCATGTGAATGCACAGGGACAATCCCAGGGTTGCCCTGGGATTTCGCCCCATCTAGCTATGGTCTTATATAATGGATGGAAGAGCCCTGGTGATGGGGTGGGGGAATTACAGATGTTAAGACTTCCTATAGCTTTCTATTGGTATTGTCCATCTCTGAGAAGAATGTGTGATTAGACCTTGGGTAGGCTGCATTATTATTATTATTATTATTATTATTATTATTATTATTTATTTATATAGCACCATCAATGTACATGGTGCTGTACAGAGTAAAACAGTAAATAGCAAGACCCTGCCGCATAAAGTCGACTATTGTGGGTAGAGGGCAAGCTGAGCATAGAATGTCATAGATTGTATTATGTGAGTCGGCGGAAATAGCACCGTGGCTGGTGTCAGTCAAGAAGAAGCTGGCATTTGTCTGTCAAAATAATGTCAAGACTGATGTGAAACTTGAGTGATTTCATTGCACAACAAGGTGACACGGTCTTAAATTAAGTATTATGGGGAATGGAGAGCTATGTGTCATGCTTGTGCTTGAATTCTATGGAACTATTAAGTCACATTGGAGCATGGTGGTCTGCCTTGACCCTTGGATTTGCACATAGGAAATGGTTTCAAATCTCTGCATAGTTACATTCACTGCATGGCCTCTTAATGAGTTTAACACACCTTACAGACTTGTTGTGAGGCGAAACACTCACACAGAATTTTTGGGAGATGTTTGGAGGAAAATGTCACAAATAATTCCATTGAAAGGTAGTTTTATTTACAACGAAATTGTACCCATTTAAACTTAGTAGGAAAAACAACAAATTATTTCTATTACCTCGATTCTAGCATACAGTATACAAATTAATAATAGGGCATGGCATACGTGTCTCAAAACGGAGTTTGGAATTACAAAGTATCATCAGGTAGTCTTCCATATTCCACAAGAGAATATGTAATATGAGATGTTAGGTGCCACCAAATTGTCTTTTAAACATCGGAGCTCATTCAGTTGTTTCACTGTTGAGATAGACCTCGTGGTGACTGACTCTTATGCCACTAAAAATATATGTACAGGAAAGAAAATCGTTTTCCGTGAGAGAAGCCGAGTCATATTGCCCTAATATGTTATTTAAATGTTTGATGGATTGCAATGCTGGTGGTAGGTGGTGAAAAGAGTTATTAATTGTTATTGTGTTAATGGGTAATAACAAAATTGATTTCTCTTATGCTCACTAGACAGTAGCAAAATATTGGCTCTGCCATGAAGAGCTTTTTGGTCAAGAAGACAACATAACCTAAAACAAATAGTCATGTAGGGTGACCCTATGAAAAGGAGGACAGGGCTCCTGTATCTTTAACAGTTGCACAGAAAAGGGAATTTCAGCAGGTATCATTTGTATATATGGGGAACCTGGTGAAATTCCCTCTCCATCACAACAGTTAAAGCTGCAGGAGCTATACAAGAGTGACCAGATTTAAAAGAGGGCAGGGCTCCTGCAGCTTTAACTGGTGTGATGAAGAGGGAATTTCCCCAGGTTCCCCATATATACAAATGACACCTGCTGAAATTTCCTTTTCAATACAACTGTTAAAGATACAGGAGCCCAGTCCTCCTTTCCATATGGTCACCCTAAGTCATGGGAAGAGACGACTGTAATAGAGGAAGGGAGAATAGCAGCTGGAGTAAGGGAAGTTTCTTTCCCTCATGGTTTCATATCTAAATATATCATAGAGAAAATGAGGGGAGAAATGGCTGCTAAGAAAACATGTGGTGAAAGAGAAAATGGCTGGATTACATGCTGAATCTGAGGTCTGGATCCTTTTTTAAAAAAATGTGGTGGAGTCCTCACGTGGAAAAACATTTACAAAACATTATGGTGGGAAGACTTTCCCACAGTGGAGGCTAGTGGCTCCAATGTCCGTGAGGCGGTGAATCTGCTCCAGGTTTAAGTCAAAACCAGTCAGGACTTTAGAGTCCTGTCTGAAACCCGGAGCAAATTCATTGCCCCACTGACATCGGAGCCACCAGCCTCCACTGCTTTCTCAGTATCTCAGAATAATAGAACATTTTTGAACCGGTCACCCCGTCATATTATTGAGAAAGCTATTGAGACTTTAGGGGAAAAAGAATACCACGGGACTAGGCTGGCTGTTCCTCTTTTTTGTTGTTGTTCACTTTTATTTATTTACTAAATTTATATACCGCCCCATAGCCGAAGCTCTCTGGGGCGGTTTACAAAAGTTAAAAACAGTGAACATTAAAAAGGATACAAAATTTAAAACCATCAAAAAATATAAAAACAACAGTATAAAACAACAGTATCCATTTAAACAACAACAGTTCTGGAGTCCGTTAAAAAACAAACAAACTTAGCATATGTTGTTAAATGCTGTTAAATGCCTGGGAGAAGAGAAAAGTCTTGACCTGGTGCCGAAAAGATAACAATGTTGGCGCCAGGCGAGCCTCATCAGGGAGATCATTCCATAATTGGGGGGGCCACCACTGAAAAGGCCGTCTCCCTTGTTTTATGAGTTCCATGGGTTCAACTTTCACCAACAGAACCCCATTAAAGCTGTGTTCTACTGGTGAAACATTGGGTGTTACAGTGGCATGGTATGAACAGCAAATATTTTCTTGTTTTCTGCCTGAGGAGTTAGAACCTAAAGGCTGACAACAGCTATATCGTTAGTAGTATCTGACTCACAAAAACAGGTGAGTCCTGGATTATTTTATTTTATTTATTTATTTATTTATTTATTTATTTATTTATTACATTTCTATACCGCCCAATAGCCAGAGCTCTCTGGGCAGTTCACAAAAATTAAAAATATTCAAAGTATAAAACAACAGTATAAAACCATACTATAAAATACAATATAAAAGCTCAACCAGATAAAAACAGCAGCAATGCAAAATTACAAATTTAAAACACCATGTTAAAATTTATTTATAGACTGTTAAAATGCTAGGAGAATAAAAAGGTCTTCACCTGGCGTCTAAAAGCATATAATGTAGGTGCCAAGCGAACCTCCTTAGGGAGCTCATTCCACAGCCGGGGTGCCACAGCAGAGAAGGCCCTCCTCCTGGTAGCCACCTGCCTCACTTCCTTTGGCAGGGGCTCGCGGAGAAGGACCCCTGAGGATGACCTTAGGGTCTGGGCAGGTACAAAAAGGAGGAGGCGTTCCTTCAGATAGCCTGGCCCCAAGCCGTTTAAGGCTTTAAATGTTTAAGGCTTTAAATGTTAATACCAGCACTTTGAATAGGGCCCGGACCTGGACTGGCAGCCAATGAAGCTGGAAAAAGACTGGTGTGATGTGGTCTCGTCGGCCAGTCCCTATTAGTAACTGTGCTGCCCTGTTTTGTACCAGTTGAAGTTTCCGGACCATTTTCAAAGGCAGCCCCACGTATAACGCATTGCAGTAATCCAAACGAGAGGTTATCAGAGCATGGATAACAGTAGCTAGGTTATCTCTGTCCAGATAAGGGCGCAGTTGGTATATCAGCCTAAGCTGATAAAAGGTGCTCTTTGCCACGTTCACCTGTGCCTCAAGTGACAGTTCTGGATCCAAGAGCACCCCCAAACTACGGACCCGATCCTTTAGGGAGAGTGCAACCCCGTCCAGGACAGGGCAAACATCACCTCGCCGGACAGATAAACCACCCGCTAACAGTACCTCTGTCTTGTCTGGATTGAGTCTCAGTTTGTTAGCCCTCGTCCAGTCCATTACCGTGCCCAGGCACTGGTTCAGAACAGCCTGAACCAGTGCCTGTCTGGTGTTTAGCTCCTGTCTGGTGTTCCTAGAGGGTAATTGATGAACTCAAGCAGTCAGCATGACTTCTGTTGTTGAAGAAAGTGAAGTTAATAGAAATCAAGGAATCAGCGAAGTGTGAATCACCTGTATTTTGTTTCTTTCTTGACTGAGAGAACGTCATCAGTGGCTGTTGTTTAAATGGAAGTCCCAAGGGTGGTTTGAGGTTCTCACCATGTCTGTTTATAACTGTCATTTCATTTATTATGGTCACAGACCAGCAACGTTAATATAAACCATGTAAAAGATAATTAAAAAGTAACTTAATAGCAAAATACAGTTTTTTAGCTGGTAACCCTTGTGCAGTTTTAATTTATAAATCTTCTGCAGTTTTTCTTTCTTTCTGGAAACCTTTGGGCAAGGCATTTTAAAGTGCTCTTGAGAGACTTGTGGCAGGTTATTTTGGGTGTTTTAATCCTCCCACAGTCTGAATCAGAAAGATTTAATTACATATTTGTTGAAAGATGATGTAGCTATTCGTATTGTTTATGTATTTTTGCATCCATTTTTGACCTTTTAACAGGTACTGTTTACTTTAATTCCGCTTAATTTGGTGGCTAAAGAATTGCTTAAATTTATGGTTTTTCAAATCTACAAAGGAGTAAAGGGCGTAAACCTACGTGTTCAGAAAAAGTGAGTGGTGAAGTAGCTGTACTACAGAACACAGGCAGGAGACTGTTTATTTATTTATTTATTGTTTATTTATATGCCACATTTCAGGGCTAATGCCTCCCAAGACATCTTATAAAAGAGAATTAGTTTCATCCACATAGCAAGGTAATTTTGCTTCATAAACGCAGCAAGGACATTATGCTTTGAAATGATTTACAATACAGTCCACTTGGAATTCTTCCAGCCCAGGTGCCCAATGTTCTTCCTTCAACCCATCCTCCTCTGATCCATTCTGCTGTGTTTGCCCACCAAAGTTGTTCCCAGCTCTTCTTCCTTCTCCCACCCTGGCTCCACCTTCCTCCTCGGATGGTCCAATGTCTCAGTCTGTGAAACATTATTCTAATGATGGAAAGAACAGCATTCCTTTTCAGGTATGGCTGACCTTCCATTCTTCAGGTCATGGAGCTAGATCTAAGCACAATGGAAGGGCTGCTGCTTCCTCCCCTTCTGGTGGCCTCAGCAATAGTAAGAACTTATAGCTGGAGATGTATCTGAGCATGATGAAGGGATGCTTGACTGAGCAAACAGCTTTCTTCGGGCGGTTAAAGATAGACTGCAGAAGTGAGGAAAGATGTAGGGCGTCATAGGGAAAGTAAAAAGTGCTCATGGAAAGCTACCATATCAGAGTGAAGGGTTCTAGCCAAGCCTTCTTTTTTTTGATGTATTTAACTTTTTTTTTCTGTAACCAAAGCTCGTCTAGCAAATGTTTAAAGTTTGTCCAATTACACGAAGTATACATAAGAAAAACAATTTCTGTTAATTCTCGCAGAGTAGGGGAGGAATTGACAATGAAGTAGGAGCAAAGAGAACGCTCAACCCATCTAAAGGAAAAGCTTCCAAACTTTATTTTTGCAGAAGATTTGGAGAGCTAGTAATCTTGGATCTTTCAAATAGAACATTTTCTATTCCCATCTGTCGTTTCATCCAGTTGTACACGGAACTGCTTTGAGAACTTGTAATGTAAAAGGAACGGGGATTGGGCATAGGTTGAATTGTAAACTAGAAAACCAACAGGAAGAAAACACTGCACTTTCCTCTTTTATTTGTCGATGGAAATGTGAGCAATATTAAACTGATGCAATCCTCTGAGGCCAAGCAGGAGGGCATTCAGAGGGCACCACAAGGAAGGTGACATGGGTTGCTTTTAAAAATAGATTTTGCATCCAAACACAAAGTGATTTTTAAAATAATTTTTTACCTAAGCCCACACAAACCCCATGTTTGAACAGGTATCCTGGTGGTCAGGTTTGATGTCCCTTCTCTAGGGCAGAACATGAGACGGACGTCAAGGTTTACTCTGTCTTCAGTAGAGGGAAGGGAACACCACAGACACTATGGGCTTCTGGGAAGGTTTGGAAAGCCTCTGAAAGCTGGAACACCTACAGGTTCTCCATTTGCACTTCATCCCTGCCTCTGTGTCTTTTATGTTCATGAGAAAAAGTAGCAAGAGTTCAAGCAGTTTAAAAATATCCAGGCCTCTTACTTTTTCTTCCCACTTCAGCTGCAGTAAGGAGTTGTGCAGATATTAAACTAGTACTGGACCAGAATAAACACCCTAATAACTACCGATCAACAGAATTCTATCCTCAGTTTACTTCCTTCTCCTCCATTCCTATTCTGTTCCATTTTCTCGTCTCCTCACTCCCACTCTTTTATTGCCAACCGGATAATCTTTGCTCTACTTCTAGTCCTACAGTCTTCTTCTATCCCAACTCTTCATGTCCCCTCCAACTCAACCATCACTGTACCCTCTTTTTCATATTCAGTAACAGGTAGGGGAAACGAAAGCTAGGAATGGGGCAGAGTTCCACCCTAGCAGGGCTGGTGCTAGACTATTTTACGCCCTAGGCAAGGCGAGCTACTTGCCTACACACACACCCAAAAGTTGCCAACTTTGATTCATCTGTTCAAGAAGAGTTTCTGAACTATTGTATTTCTCTTTTATTAAGCTTTTAACAGCTAATTTGTATAAAACTGTGACCCTTAAAGGTCAGTACAGCACCCCTCTGAGGTCTGCGCCCTAGGCAGCTGCCTAGTTGGCCTAATGGTAGCGCCAGCCCTGCACCCTAGTCAAAATCTGGATGAGAAGCCCACACTCTGACTAGTGCCAGCTCCATGTTTTTGAGGGAGAGCCCCTCTCCCTCCGGGACACTCACTGCCATTGTCACCAGGTGCTATTGCTCCTCATTCTTTTTCTCATAATTTCTACCACTTGCATGACTGACAGGCAGAGAATCAGGGAGCTGTATTTGCATTTCTGTCATGTATCACTGCTGCTTCAGGTCATGGATCTTGGTCAGGCAAACTTCCAGGTGGTTTATCTTCCCCCCCCCCCCCCAGTTGGGAGTGCTCTCATTGCTGTTAAAGACTTGTTCCTGAATTCAGGGAGGTGGCAATAAAGCAGTAGCCCTGTACTCATTTAATCTTCACCCTTGGAGAGAGGAGGAGGATTGTGTCAGATGGTCTTGCACCTCTCCTCTCTGTGTCTGCTGGCTGCATCCCTGCCTTACACTGCAATGCTGTGTACAGGCCCTATTGACATACAGCTCTGTAATGTATGTATGTCGAGCCTCTTTCATATCTAGCTGAATGTGTGGAGGTCAGAGGTAAGGCCACTGGGTGCAATCTCCCTCCACGCATTTGTTTTATACCATGAGAATAGGCCTTCTGTGTGCAAGTCCACAAAGATGGTACTCTTTTTTTTTTCCTGCCCGGACTCCTCACAGTTGTCACCTACCCTCACTCCTTTAGCCAGTTTAGTTGTAACTGCTCACTGCTCAGTCTCCTATATAAGTCTTGACATGGGAAAGTTAAGGAAGATCTTCTCCAGCCTCAGAGGAATGACAGTTTGGTCACAAGATGACCTGGGGGTTTCACCTTACATTATTACCTCTCTTTCTCCCTTAGAAGTCAGCAATTCCCGTTGGCGACTTTCGCAAGGCTCTAACCAAGGACATTGTTTAGATAGGGTCAAAACTTGTCCCCAGTCCTGGGCACTGCTGATTCCAATGTCAGGGATGAGGCAGGTACTACCCCATACTGTTATAATACTAGTGCGCCCCTTTATTTTTCAGCAGAGATCGAGGGAAGCTATCCATTCTGGTAGAAGAGAGTAAATCCTGCTTATTCATACATTAGGCAGAGACACTCCTGTGTCTGGGTCACTGAAGAGGAAGAAATCACCAGAATGTTGTGGAACAGTATAGCCAACAAGCTTGAAGGTTACTTATGGTTCACTGATTGAGACTTAAAGTGGCTAATGAACAACAAATTCATTTTTAGTATTCCTCTTAGTAAATTACTTCAGAACTACTAATCATAAATTATTATACAGCGGAGCCTGAAAGGAACAAAGTCGTCTTCTAATGTAAATGGGATCCAACTTCTTTTGTTGACAGTGTGAAGTCCAGCTTTTCAACTTCACAATAAAGGCAGCAGAAATTCGATCCATAAAACGTACCACATTTTATTGAGTGTTTTCATTCTCATGATCAATACATCAAGTTGCATTCTCTACCAAAAACTAGGCTTTGGGAAACAATGATCCAAAAACACCCAGGGAAAACTGAAGAGTAAAAGACTATATGCATTTATTTCCCTGTCATTGAATCATCTGTACTGCCCTCCAATGTACAATGTCCAACAAATGCACATTAAAAGTATGCATGCACACCAAAATACTTCACTTGACCCTTAAAAAAAAAAGGAAAGGAACCTCTTGTGCAAGCACTTGAGTCATTGCTGACTCCTAGAGGGACGCCTGCTTTCGCTGACGTTTTCTTGGCAGACTTTGTAGTGGGGTGGTTTGCCATTGCCTTCCCCAGTCGCAGTTACCTTTCCCCCAGCTAGCTGGGTACTCATTTTACCAACCTCGGAAGGATGGAAGGCTTGGATGTTTTCATATCATAGATCATCTGACAACAAATTTGTAGAGCTACAAAACAATGGTTGTCAGGTTCAAAAGAAGCTGAACACAGAGATTTAAGACTATTCTCACTTTTTCTCTTTGAATTGTCTCAAAAATGTTTTTTTTTTAAATTTAAGCTAGTATTGTTGAGTTGCAATGGCCTGGTGCAGATATAATGCTGGCTCCTTGCAAAACCATACCGTGCAGACCAGAAATACATGCTTCTTCCTATGCTTTGTGGGATGATTCCACTTGCCTTGCCTTCCTAGTATGGAGCATGGTGTCTCAATACCAGTGCACCAAAGAAAATCGTAGTGATTCCAAAACACTATTCTTGAGTCTATCATTTGATTCTGGGCTTTGCAAAACCTAGGAAAGGAAAGGAACCTCTCGTGCAAGCACCGAGTCATTACTGACACTTGGAGGGATGCCAGCTTTTGCTGACGTTTTCTTGGCAGGCCTTATAGCGGGGTGGTTTGCCGTTGCCTTCTCTGGCCGTTATTACTTTTCCCCCAGCTAACTGGGTACTAATTTTACCACCCCCGGGAGGATGGAAGGCTGAGTCGACCCGAGCCGGCTGCCTGAAACCAGCTTCCACTGGGATTGAACTCAGGCCATAGGGAGAGTTTCAGCTGCAGAAACTGCTGCTTTACCGCTCTGCACCACACCTAGGATATATTAATTCTCCATGACTTGAGCTCCTGCTTATCTATTGCCCATGTTCAACAAATCAGTCAATGGAACCCATCTCATAAAACATTTAATACAATTGCTGATATCAGAATAAAAAGTTGAGTTCTCCGAGGAAGAAAGGTGGGTATTCAGCATCCTTTGGGTTGTGCCCCCACACCCACATCCAGGCAGAAGGCAGGGCCATCTAACAAGGAGAGGCTCCCACAGTTTACCAGACCAGACTGAGTAAAGCAGTAACCCCTAAAGAAAGGAAAGGAATGATTCGTGCAAACACTGAGTCATTACTGACTCTTGGAGGGACGCCAGCTTTCGCTGACGTTTTCTTGGCAGGCCTTATAGCGAGGTGGTTTGCTGTTGCCTTCCCCGGCCATTATTACCTTTCCCCCAGCCAACTGGGTACTCATTTTACCGCCCTCTGGAGGATGGAAGGCTGAGTCGACCCGAGCAGGCTACCTGAAACCAGCTTCCGCAGGGATCGAACTCAGGCCGTGGGGAGAGTTTCAGCTGCAGAAACTGCTGCTTTACCGCTCTGCGCCATACGAGGCCAACCCCTAAAGAAGGTGAGAACAAATACCAGACAAATGGCTCTATGCCAATACGTTAAAAAAATACAAGACAAGACAATGACACTGATCATAAGAACCTAAGAAGAGCCACTCTGGATCCATACTAGTCCAGCGTCCTGTTCATACAGCGACCAACCAACTGTTGACAGGAGACCCACAGGCAAGACATGAGTGCAACAGCACCTTCCCACCCATGTTCCCCAGCACCTAGTATACATAGTGTACGTTCTGCCTCTGATATTGGAGTTAGCCTATAGCCATCAGGACTAGTAACTATTCCTCCAGGCATTTGTCTAATGGATGCACTGTGGTGCTGAGGGAAGCTTGTACAGAGAAGCGAGTTGGTCAACTTTCCTTAGCAGAAAGAAGTAAACTAAGCATTCTTAAAATACAATGAAAGAACATATTTCCCACACGAATATGACTCAAGTAAACTCTTGAAATACATCCATAGAAAAAAAGGTTCATTTAAAAACAGTGGGTAGAAATAATTGGGGCTAATGTTTAGCCATCGGTTTTGATTATTTTTAAATAACTTGTCAGGATAAATGTCTAATCCTGTTCGTTCTAGTGCCTAAGCCCCAGCTCCAGCCCATTGCTTGCTGACCAGTTACAACCTGATTGGCTGTAGGGACTATTTAGTTAGCTTCTTGAAAAATCCAGAGAGTTTTTGCATCAGAAGACCATGGTTTGCTGCCAGTATGAGCTTTTGGTTTAGTTTTTCCAGTTTAGGAGCTGGTCTTGCCTCTCCATCCCTGCCTGCCCCCTGAAATTCTGCTTAATCCCCTTGGCTGGCCTCCCTGGCTGTTTGCCTAACCTGAGCCTTTGTGTTCTTTGTCTGGAGTTCATGGGACATCGGTGTACGAAATGTGTGGTGTTTGTGGATTTACAGTGGGTTTAATTCCTGGCTCTGGGACTGAATCCTTCCAGTGTGCTTCCCGAATCACACAGGTACATTTCCTGCTTTTCCCAGGTAGTAAGGCCCCTTGTCTCTCTCCCACCCCACTCCATCCCGCCCCTTTCATATGGTCTGATAACAGGATAAATAAAAGCAGCTTTCCATCTGAATTTAATTACTACTCCTTAATAGAGCCTTGCTATTGTTCTCATTAGGTATTTTTGATGAATCTTCTAGCTAACCAATGTTAGCATAGAGTAGGAAATTGATTGTTAATTGTTTTAATGTTTTTTGCTAAAGCAGAACATAAAACTGGCTCTGTGTCAGGTATAGGTACAAGGCCGGACTTGTACCTAGTGGTTAGATTTATTAGGAAATGGCTTGAGAATGTCAGGTGTTCTCTGCAAGGTTATCTCTGTAAGCAGTTCCCATGGGAGTAGCTGGTTCACTCCCTTGCCTTGGCCTTGAAACAGCTAGTTCTCCAGGAACTGCTTATAGAGATTAGCTTGCAGAGAACACCTGACATTCTCAAACCATTTCCTAATAAATCTAACCACTAGGTAAAAGGCCGGCCTTGTGCCTATACCTGACACTCTGATCACATCACTGAAGAGAGACCTAGCTGTTATTGGTCCTACAGCCACCAAATTAAGGCCACAGCTAGACCTAAGGTTTATCCTGGGATCATCCAGGGTTCGCCCCTGCCTGAGCACTGGATCCCCTGTGTGTCACCTAGATGAACAGGTTTGACCCCTGGACGATCCAGGGATAAACCTTAGGTCTAGCTATGGCCTAAGGCTTACTAAATGCTACCAGGAAGGGAGAGTTGTAGGCGAAGGGCAATATTAACCATGCCCCTGTCTTGACGGTGGTGATTTGGCACCATGAGGCCTCAGACTCCTGCATTTGCACTCCTTCCTGGCATCTGCACAAGAAAGAACACAAGTGCAGAGTTGCCACTGCCACTGTGCTGAGCACCAGGAGGGATGAGGGAGGAACGAGGCAGACAGAGGAGGATGAGGATGATCAGGGGTCTGGAAACAAAGCCCTATGAAGAGAGACTGAAAGAACTGGGCTTGTTTAGCCTGGAGAAGAGAAGATGGAGGGGAGACATGATAGCACTCTTCAAATACTTAAAAGGTTGTCACACAGAGGAGGGCCAGGATCTCTTCTCGATCCTCCCAGAGTGCAGGACAAGGAATAACAGGCTCAAGTTAAAGGAAGCCAGATTCCAGCTGGACATCAGGAAAAGCTTCCTGACTGTTAGAGCAGTACAACAATGGAATCAGTTACCTAGGGAGTAGGCTGCCCATACCCTCCGGAAAGTTCCGGAAACCTCCAGGGAGAGTTGGGGGTCCGGAGCAACCGGACTTAGGGCCCAAAATACCAGAGTTGTGGTTACTGGGCCCTCAGCAACCACAACCCCAACTTACCGGGTCTAAATTTCTCTGGCGAGTGGCGGCGGCCATCTTGAATCTCGCCCGAAGTCACACGAGATCTCGGCAGCTGGCTGGGAACTCTGCAAGACCCAGCCAACAGCCGAGATCTCGCATGAGTTCGGGCGAGATTCAAGATGGCCGCCGCGAGGGGTGGGCAATGAGAGCGAAGTGAGTGGTTGGGGGCTGCGTGCAGGAATTTCCAGCAATGCAGCCTCCAGCACCCCACCCCCCAACGCAGAAGAAGCAGAAGCAGAAGAAGAAGCAGCAAGAAGAAGCAGAAGAAGAAGCAAGCAGGAGGAGGAGAAGATAGAGGAGGAGACAAGACTGAGGTTTGTGTGTGAGAGAGAATGTGGGGGTGCATGGGGTCTTTGAGTGAATGCACGTGTGCATGCGTGGTTTTGGAGTGAGTGATGCTGAGTGTGTGTGTGTGTGTGTGTGTGTGTGTGTGCGTGCACGCACACGTGTGCTGGCAGTGTGAGTGTATTGATGTCTGAATGGGATGCCTGGTTGTTTGACTGAATGAATGCATGTGCATGTTTGTAGTGGGGGTGGCTGTAGTTTTCTGTGAGTTGGGGGGGGATGATTTGGAGGTGATGTTCCTATTAAATAATGCATTTTAGACCGATAGACCTTCCTTTCCAATTTGTTTACTATAATTGGCATGACGTATATTTTGTAACAGTGGCTGACAATTGTTCATCCTTCTTAAACTTTTAAAAAAAATAACAGGGTTGCTATTATCATCATCATCATCATCATCATCTATCTCTCTTTTCTTGCTTGTGGTGGTTTTTCTAGATGAACATGACGGGCTTTGCCAAGTCATGTTGTCTTTTACTGATTCAGAAATGTCCTGACTATTGAACATGTTCTAAGTATGACTGCTTTCTGGATGTTGGTGTGCATGTATTTGGGTAGGCCTAATTTCTGGAGGTTTTCTGTAAAAACAACCACGATGTCATGCTGGTGACTGATGTGACTAACAAATAATGGTAAGTTTTTCCTGTTGCCATAGTTCTTTAACTTCCATATCCAGTCGTGTATATTTTTCTTTTCTGCAACATTTTTGTCATTAGGTATTGCAATTTCAATGTAGGTGTGTTTTTCTCGGTTGTTTTTGACTGTTATGTCTGGTTGAAGTTGAAACAAGCTAAGACAAGCTTTAATCCATTTTGTTCCATGGCTAACGTTTGCAGGCTAATAGTAGTTTATACTCTTTCTGAATGCTTGGTTGTTTGGCTGTTGTATACTTGCCAACTGCTTCATTTGTTCAGTGGTAGCAGTATGCAGTAAGGTGATGGGGAAACAGTGTTAAATGTTAGGAAAGGTTAGACTATGGTCATCCAGTGAAGGATTTGCAGTCAGAAAAGATATTTGAAGGAAGGGAAGACTATCACACACAGAGCTCATCTACACCAAGCAGGATATTCCACTTTGAAAGCGGTATAGAAAAGCTAGGAGCCACACTACTGCTTTATAGCAGTATTGAAGTGTACTGACAACTGTTGGGGCCCATGACACATACCATATACCACTTTCATAACACTTTCATGGTGTTATATCCTGCTTGGTGTAGATGTGTCATGGGCCCCAACACTTGTCAGTGCACTTCAGTATCACTATAAAGCAGTAGTGTAGCTCCTGCAGTGCAGTTGAATACCTCTATAAAGTAACAGTGTGGCTCCTGCCGTTTATATACCGCTTTCATAGTGGAATACCCTGCTTGGTGTAGCTGAGCACACAGTATAGCAAAAGCTTCAACGTACAGCAAAAGCTACAGAAGTAGGAATGAGTGAAGTTAATTTCAGATACATTGAATGTCTCACTTATACTTTATTCCAGTGATTTTAACATTAAGATGTTATGTAGAACAGGTTTGTCTTAATTGTGTGCTGTGAAATCAGACCTGTGACCAAGGCCATGTTTGGGTGAGCACGCCCCCTTGGGGGCTGAACATGTTGGTGGGCATGCCCCCTTGGGGGCTGGACATGTTGGTGGGCACCCCCCCATGGGGGCTGGACATGTTGGTGAGCACGCCCCCTTGGGGGCTGAACATGTTGGTGGGCATGCCCCCTTGGGGGCTGAACATGTTGGTGGGCATGCCCCCTTGGGGGCTGGACATGTTGGTGGGCACACCCCCATGGGGCGGCCATGTTGTCCTCCTTTTTGGTTTCCAAAATATGGTCACCCGACTAGGGAGGATGTGGGCTCTCCCACACTAGAGGCCTTCAAGAGGCAGCTGGACAAGCATCTGTCAGGGATGCTTTAGGGTGGATTCCTGCATTGAGCAGAGGGTTGGACTCGATGGCCTTGTAGGCCCCTTCCAACTCTGCTATTCTATGATTCTATGAGGAAAGGGACGCGGGGCACCCGAACCACTTCTCCTCCCTCTGACCTCCCTCTGGCTGCCCGTTCCTCCCCCCCCCCTCGAGTTTTTTATTATTATTTTTATCAGTATCTGTGAAACTGTGCAGATACAGATAAAAAAAATAGGGGGGGGAGAACGGGCCCTGTTCCTCTCCTCTCCCCACCCCATTTTTTAAATTTATAGATGTGTGGGGCCTGTTCCTCTCCTCCCCCACTTTTTAATTTTTTTTATTTACTTGAGCCGCTTCCCTGTCCTGCCAATGACAACCAATCAGGGGGCGCCATTGGCTGTGTCACGCCTCCACAGACAAAAAAACTGAGGTAAGCGCCCGAGTTTTTTTCAGCGGAGTTTCTGGGGTTTGCCCCTGGATGGCTTTGCAATGGCGGCTGTGTCATGTAGATGACGTGCCGCTACTGCGAAGCCACCCCGGGGCGAACGCTTCGTCAAGTGAAGCCCCAGTAAATGGGTTAGTGGGGAATGAGTAGGTGGAAGTTTGTTTGTGTTGGGGCAGCATGTGTATGTAAGAAAGAGGTGGTGGGGGAGAGAGAGAGATGGAGGACCCAGGTCCTGCCCCCTGCCATCTCTGGCCATGTTCACCACTGGCATTTGATAGACTGGGAAATTGTCTTTTCCTCAACTTTCCTAGAAATGAAGAATTTGGTTTTAAATAGATATGGAGGCCTATGATAGTGAAATTGGTAAATCAGTAACTCAATTGAATTATCAGAAGACATGAAGTCTTAAATGTTTGCCCTCTCTGACTCATATTGTATATCTGCACTTGAACCTGAGTAGGATGGTTTATAAGTTAACCTCCTTGGATGGGGAGCAGCTTGGGATACCGCCTTTTATGGATGGAGCGAATGGGTTGTCCACTCATTCATATCCAAAGTGCGGCAAGATAAGTAGGTCATTAAGAGGCTTATTGTGTCTGCCATCTTTCTTTAGGACACGACAGTGCACAAGTGTTCTAGGATAAGCCAGCCTCAAATTTCTCTGCAGTCGCTCCCCGAAACATCATCTTTTGCCTCGTTTACACAAATGTGTGCCCATATTTCCATTCACTGTCATCAATGTCATTCGTCCTTATAAGACGTAGCGTGGGTATTTTGATTTTTGATAGAAAATATTTATGACCATCATTTATAATATATGTTCCCTTTATTATGGACAAAAGTTTCCAAATTACGAACAATCCATAAAACTGTGACGAGAAGGCAGCACCCATAGAAGGGTTGAAACTGCACATTACCATGGCTGCTGCCACCCTAATATTAGTTAAATCCAAAGCTTGACATGGTTACATAGTTTTTCTACCATAGTTCCATTTCTCAGACAGCCTCTTGTGGAGGCAGGAAGATGGGTGAGACAGAGTGGAATAACATAAAACTGCAGGTCTCCTTTAGCTAAATGTTGCCAGGAGATGCAGCTTAATAGTGGACACATGTTCAGATAATATGTAGTTTGAAATATGTACACCGACCCTGGCATATCCTTGAGCCAGTATATGTTATGTGGTATCGGGCAATTCAGATGATGAGGATTCATTAAATGTTATACATCTATGTAAGGTGACCCTATGGAAGGGAGGACAGGGCTCCTGTATCTTTAACGGTTGTATTGAATGGGGAATTTCAGCTGGTGTCATTTGTATGCATGCAGCACCTGGTGAAATCCCCTCTTCATTACAACAGTCGAAGCTGCAGGAGCCCTGCTCTCTTAATCAGATACAAAAGCGAAGGGGTCCTGCATATTTAACTGTTGTGATGAAGAAGGAATTTCACCAGGTGCTGCATGCATACAAACGACACCAGCTGAAATTCCCTTTTCTATGCAACTGTTAAAGATACAGGAGCCCTGTCCTCCTTTTCATAGGGTCACCCTACCGTTAATGGTGCAAAATAGGCAGCATGGTCACCCTATTTTTTTTATTTATTTATTTATTTATTACATTTTTATACCGCCCAATAGCCGAAGCTATGCAGTGGTGCAACATGAAAAGACCTCTGGGCATCTTGCATACAAGACAGTTAATGTTTCGATTGGAGTGATCCTGTGGGTCAATTGATTCTGAAACTACAGGAAAATACATTTAGTGCTTTAACTTGCCTCCGCATTTGGTATTTACATACCTTCTGAGGTTATTTATTGTGTGTCTCATCAGTGTAGCACGTAAGTGTGTTCTGGGATTTATAATTTCATTGCTAGTTCTCAATTCTTCAAGAGTTAATCATTCGTAACAGAAAGCACGTTCCCTTGTGAGCAAAACCAATTTCCTTCAGAGTTCCTTTATTCTCTGATTAACATGTTGCATTTGGACTTCACTAATCACATAGCTAAGTGTCAGCAATAAAACTCTTAAATAAACATCTACTCTGTCTAAGTCAGAGTTCATCAAAATGGACAAAGTTGCCTAGTATTGGCTTTTGAAACAGAACATGTGGCCGAACCATTTATACTTTAGAGCTCAACTTAAAGGTATCATAATCAATGCCAGACGTTTTTTTTCACTTCTGCATATCATTAGTACATTATTAACTAAGTCTCCGTAACAACTAAATAGAGTTGATTGCAAGTTAGTCATGCAATAGGAAGCCCAAAGAAGGGTTCCTTCTCCCCCTTTCACCCCTATTAATTCTTATATTCACAATAGCATTTGTTTTCAGGGCGGGAGGGGGGAACAATGAAATGAGGGACTTTAGATCAATTAAAGGTTTTCTGTTCTCCTTTCTTTAACTGTTTTACTATTGCAGACTTTTAAACATAATAGCTGTAACCTCATACCTACAAAGCATACATCTTGTAAATCAAGAGAGAGTTGTATCACTTTTTTACGATCCTCAGTTAGGCGCTTTGGCCTTAGCTAGACCTAGCAGTCTAGCAGGGCGGAAGGGTGAAGATCTCTGTTCACACGTGGTGCGCGATGACCTCAGAGGGAGAGGCGTCGCGCCCGCCATTTTTGTTTAATTTTTAAAGAGACTGGAGCGCTCGTGCGCAAAAGGTAAGTACTTAAAGAATATTTCCTCCACTGCCCCCACTCCACCCCCGTCTTCAGGACCTCTGCGCCCTGTGTGTGGGTCCCGGCTCCTCGCGAGGAAGCACAAGGAGCCAGGACAAACCGCGGCACCCAGCCGCACATTCCGCAGTCTCAGGTTCAGCCCGAGACTGCGGAAAAACTGGGCCTAAAGAATAGGGCGAGATCCCAGGACAAGGGAGGGATCATCCCTCCCTGATTCCAGGATCCCCTGTGCGTCATGTGGACGCACAGGGACGATCCCGGGTTTCACTCTGGGATTTCGCCCCATCTAGCTAAGGCCTTCGAATAGCGATGCATGTAAGAGGAACTGATTTGGAAAGTCTTGAGGTACTTCAGAATCTAGCACCCCAACTCTAAGCCCCATTAGTCAGCAGTAGGTGTCATTAAAATCAATCAAATTGGGATGAAAGCTGCTAGTTTTAGGACATGCAAATAGGGGGTGTTTTTTGTTTTGTTTTGTCTCCTTGAGGGAACGTTCAAAGATCTGACCCCTACCTGCAGTCCATCCTACCACCTCAGGTCTCTGTCACCTCATTCTGCTGGATGCATTTGGTATAAGCTCATCCTACTTCACAGGGTTGTTGTGAGAATAAACTGGAATGATCTATGTATGCTACCCTGAGCTCCTTGTAGAAAAGGTGGGATGCAGATAGATGTAAGTAAAATACTGCAACGGTCAAATGATAAATGGGTGATGGGAGGACCAGCCTGGTGTTCAAAGCTGGTGGGAATAGATAACTGACAGACCTTTCAGTAACTTGGAGTTCTGTTCGAAGAATAGCCTTGACAAGACACCATTATTTGCACTCACTTGGGATCTGGAGTTATAAATGTATGATCCAAGACATGAAGCTGGAAATAAAAGAATAACAGAAAGATTTTCCAACAGGTTTCCCCCTCCCCATCATTTAAATGAGAAAGCCTGAAAGTAGTGGCTTTCACTGCAGAATTCCTGCAGTGCTTACTAACTATGGATGTCTGTCAGACAGCCCCTAGCAAAGACTTCAGTTTGCATCTTGACCGTGAGATGGACAACATTGTGTGGGTGTTTCCGACTGCAGGTAAAACTTGGGAGGAAAGAAGGAAAACAGAAAATAACTATTTTAAGACCAAATGTGTACAGACAAACCTTGTCAGTTTTGTGTATGTAATTTGAGGGTGTGCTTGTGGCGGGTGAAGGAAGAAGAAGAAGAAAATACACATTCCCTCAAGGGAGCTGTCTGTATTTCCAAATGTGTCCAGAAGAGAACTTGCTGCTGGCATTTTAGCTATCTTCAGCTTTTGTGCTAGCCTCTCCCGTTAAACTGGAAATTCATAAGCCCTCCCTGCTTGTGTCATAGCAGCTGGTAAGGTCTGAGGCTTTGGCTGTGTCCCTGATTGTGAGAGAAGCTGAAAACTGGTTAGAGTTGAAGCCTTATCATAGGTTTCTTTTAGGGTAGGGTAACCATATGAAAAGGACAGGGCTCCTGTATCTTTAACAGTTGCATAGAAAGGGGAATTTCAGCAGGTGTCATTTGTATATATGGGGAACCTGGTGAAATTCCCTCTTTATCACCACAGTTAAAGCTGCAGGAGCTATACTAGTATGACCATATTTAAAAGAGGGCAGGGCTCCTGCAACTTTAACTGTGGTGATGAAGAGGGAATTTCTGTGGGAATGAAGAGGGGTTCTCCATATATACAAATGACACCTGCTGAAATTTCCTTTTCAATACAACTGTTAAAGATACAGGAGCTCGGTCCTCCTTTCCATGTGGTCACCCTATTTTAGGGATCATCGGTAATGGAAGTGTAGACAAAAGTGAAAGGTGTGATTTGGTAGGGTGTTGTCAGGGACCAGGCTTCTCAAACCAGGGACACTGGTTATGTGGGCCAGACACCTTACTCCCAGAGTGGAAAATGTCTCAGAAACAGCTGGATTTTATAGATCCAAAATGGGGTGGGTGGATTTCCAATGTTTTCTCCTCTCTGGTTTCCAGCAGCCCATGGGGGCACCTCCAGGTCAAACCTTGTAACTATCAGATGCCCTGCAGAGCTTAATTTGAATGTCTGCAGATCCCTCCTGCCCCACTTCATATTGGGATTCTGAACATCCGACTTCACTCTCAAATCAGATTTCTCTCTCTCTCCAATTCATCACCCCACTTCTGCCAAACCAGCTTTTTGTAACATTGTGGCTGATGAAGAGATCTGGGCAGGATCTACACTACTGCTTTAAAGCGCTTTATAACAGTTTTGACAACTGTTGGGGCCCAGGACACACTCCATATACAGTTGTCAAAACTGTTATAAAGCGCTTTAAAGCAGTAGTGTAGATCTGGAGAGCTTGCACATTTTTTAATGGTCTTTTGGTTGGTTTAGTAACGGCATTACACTAATTTGGATTTTAGAATATCTCGAAGTGTTTTTCTAGGTTGTAATACTATACCCAATTACCTGGGAGTAAGCCCCACTGAATTCAGTGGAACGCACTTCTGCGTAGACAGGCACAGTATGTATTCACTGTCAGGTGAAGAAAGGAGGAGTGATAGGAATGCAAAAATAGGTTTTCAGCATTTTGTGTTGTTGTTTTCTATGGATTATGCACAGGTAACCTAAGGCAGGGCCATAAGTAGGGCGCTGTGGCAGTGTAGCTACCCAGGATACAGCTGTCTGTGGGGCACACTAGGGGAGAACTCTGGCAAGTAGCCAGACTATCCAACAGCAGAGAGTGGTATGTCTTGTTTCAACAGTGATTTCCATGCTACTGACATGGAATGCCCAAAAATACTTACCATTGAGGTGGTGGAGGTGGAGGAATGGAGCTTTTCATCTCTGCACTGGGCACAGTGTCTAGATATGGCTCTGCTAAAAAGCTCCTACTGATGGATTCACATTCATGACACATTGTGACAAGGCCACCCAAAAGTCCAGATTGACCTTTGCTTACTCTCATTTGTCTCAAACTCACAGTGCTATTTGCTGAACAGAGTAAGCTTTGAATCATCAGTAGTGTGCAAGGTGCTAAATTGAGGAACTAATAGCAGGAACAGAGAGCCTTTCACTTTTGAGACAGTGGTAGGGCTCCAGACCAGTTCAGGACTGGCCAAAAATCATTACTGTCTGATGGCTGCTTTGTGGCCTCAGCTCCCAGTCCACAAGCAGGCAAGTGTCCACATTACCAAAACCACCCACATAATTAGTGTTGCTGTAATTGGAAATTTTGGAAGCTTCAGTAAAAGAGGTTCAAGGTCATGGACTTGGATGGATGAGCATGAAAAATGAAAATCCACCCTCTTGCTCCCAGGAGTGGTTTCTTTAGTTCACTGCTAAGGTTCCACCACATGAGGAAACACACACGAAGCTGCCTCTGTCCTTGCAGTAAACTTTCCTTTCGATAAACAAACATAGAAAGCTTCACCTAAAAGACAACCTTGCCGGACTCTATCACTCATCCCTTTAACCCAGCCTTCCCCAACCTTGTGAACTCCAGATGTGTTAGACTACAACCCCCACCATCCACAGCAAGTGCAGCCAATGGGCACACTGGCTGTTGATGATGGGAGTTGTAGTCCAAGGTCTTTGGACGGCGCCAAGTTGGAGAAGGCTGATCTAGCCTAATATCGTCTTGGCAAAAGACATTTCAGAATGGCCCCGTTCAGACAACACGCTAAACCATGCTGCTTAACCACAAAATGGTTAATGGAATGCATGCATTCCATTAACCATTTTGTGGTTAAGCAGCATGGTTTAGCATGTTGTCTGAACGGGGCCTGTGTGGGAGACGAAATGTGGCCTGGGCATGATGTCAAAGCTTGATGGCCATGTCTAGCTTTCAGTTGTCTAAACACAATTCAACTCTCTAAGGTCTGGGATGCTTGTCACCTGAATGGTGGATACTGCCAAGTTAGATACCTTGGGGAGAGGGCAGCCCATGGCAGGGAAGGAGCCATGGGGAGTATGACTCTTAAGAGTCCTCCATATCTGCCTCATCTCCTCAGTCCATACGTCTGCTCTTATATCACTACTTAGCCCTAATTATGATCTTTGCTCTTCCAGCTCCACTACTCCCTCAAAAGACTGTGTCTTTTCTCCCTTTCCGCCTTGTATTCCTGGCACATACTTCTTTCAAATCTCCACCCCCAAATTCACCTTTTCTCTGAAGCTTTTGCACCACCCTTGCTGCCGTTCACTGCTGCAGTTCAGCCTTTTACAACGCCCAAGTATACGTAACGAAGGGTACAGTACGATCCCTGTTTAGACAGAAAAGAGTTCTACAATTCCCAATATTCTACAGCCAACTTGTAGGATTTTTTTCTTCTTCTGTCTAAACAAGCACAGAATTGCATCCTCTAAAATACAAGCAAGAAAAATTATTTGAGCTGAACAAGGAACCCTTAAAAGGCATGTTAGATTCTCCCAATGTGAGAATTATATGCTTTGTTTGTTTAAAACATTTACACTCTGCCTCTTCAACCATTCGAGACTACTTAAAAATCTAATTAAATTCATAAAAACTAAGCATAAATGCATATGCAACAACAAGAGCATTAACAGCATAATCCACAGCCCTATAAAAAACCAACCAAGCAGACAGTCTATAGTCGCACCACAGGTCCTAAATGCTTGCCTAAATAAGTGAAAGATTGGTTGCATGTTGCACTGACCACACGGAAGGTGACCACATGTTGTTTCATTCTGCTTGTTGAGATTTTTGAGGGCTTGTCAGGATCAGTACTAGTGCTGAGTGCTTGCCGGACCCAGGTCCGCGCTCAAAGGGCTGCTCTGGTGCAGAGTGCTGGCAGAATTCGGGTCCTGGCCAGCAGCAGTTCATGGTGGGTTAATTCAGTGCAGCTAGAGTCAGGGCTATTGAAGACCAACATTGTGGCTCTAGCTTTTGCCACAGCAACACCATTTCTGTGGTGTTTGGCTCCTGTTCCTGTGTTAGTTCCTGACCTCGGACTGCTCTCTGGACTATGCTACTGCTCTTGCCTCTACCCCGCCTTGTTTGTTCGGACCTTGGACTGTGCCCTGGACTACGCCCTTGCTTCTGGCCCTGTTGGACCTTGCTTTTGAACCATTGTTCGACCCTGGAGTTGCTACTACTGCTAGCCCTGTTGGACTCTGGTCTCCGCCACTGGGTTGCCCCCGGAACCTCACCCCTGCCACTTGCTCTGCCACGTCGTGGTTGTACAAGTAAACCGGTCTATCCAAGACAGCTTGTGTGTGTTAGTCTCTGTACACCTTCACTCTCCCGGGTCCCGGCACCCAGTCTGTGCTCCCAGCCACCCACACCCTGGACTGTTACAGGGCTCAACCAGAAATAGAGAGGAAAAAGTTGTAGATCATAGGCAAGCATACATGGAGACTGGGCCAGTGCCAGACTATTTTGCGCCCTAGGCAGGTGAGCTGCTTTCACCCACCCACACCACACCACCCCAGCGTACCTGGGCATGGGGTGCCATTTCGCCTGCCCAGCCGAAGTGAAGCCAGGATGCTGGGGTGGGGGCGGCAGCTTCAGAACAGTGCCGTTCTGAAGCTGCCCGCCTGCCCCCGCCCCCAGCGTACTGGCTTCGCTTTGGCTGGGCGCCCACCCAGCCACAGTGAAGCCAGAATGCTGGAGGGGGGGCGGGGTGCTTCGCTTCAGCTGGGTGGGCGCCAGCCAAAGCAAAGCCAGGACACTGGGGCGGGCGGGCGGCTGCGGAACAGCGCACCTGGAAGGCACCCTCTCAGAGCCGCTGTGGGAGAGCGGCTTCCGGGTGCAGCATTCAGCGCTCCCCTTACCTTGGCGCTCTAGGAGGCCGCCTGAGTGGCCTCTATGGTAGCACCGGCCCTGCATGGAGAGAGGAGCCACGGGCTCTGTTTTTTATATCTGCTTTACAGCTAGTTTTTCTTAGGAATTGGAATGGGAACAGGGGAAATCAGTCCTATGGAAAGAGTGGTGGGGTAGAGATAAACAAGGAAGGAAGGAAGGAAGGAAGGAAGGCACCCAGGGATTCCAGCTTCTCTGTGTGTTTTTACCTACAATACATTGGTGGTTTTGTTGTTGCTGCTTCTTTTGTTGGTTGGTTGGTTTTCCTGGCTCCAGGGGAGCCTTCAGAATTCTCAACAAGCAGGACATGGCAACATATGACTATTTTTCATGTGGGTAGTATAATAAAGTGAAGGCATGCCCTTGAGTCTTGCACTTTCTCTTGAAGGTTAATTGGTGCCTCAGTAACTCCAAAGCCTTGGGATCTTAATAGGCCTTTAATGACTCACACTAGGGGCATGGCTAGATGGGGCGATACCCCTGGGATTGCCCCTGTGCGTTCACATGATGCACAGCGGATCCCGGGAGCAGGGAGGGATGATCCCTCCCTTGGCCCGGGATATCACCCTACCCTTTTAACTCGCTTTTTCCGCAGTCTCGAAATGATCGCGGAACGTGTGGCTGGGCGTCGCAGGGTGTCCCGGCTCCTCGCGAGGAACCTGGGGACGGAGCACAGACCTCCTCAGGAGCTCTGTGCCCATCGGGGGTGGGGTGGGGGAGTGGGTTTTTTTAAACAAACAAACAACTTACATTTTGCGTTTGAGCGCTCGTGCGCTTCTCCTTAAAGACAAAAAAAATCCAAAATGGCAGGTGCAACGTCTTTTTCCTGGGACGTCGTGCGCCACGTGTAGACAGAGGGAGAGATCTCGTGATAACCATATCGCGAGATCCTCCCCCTTCCGTTGCTCTAGACCCGGTGGGTCTAGCCATGGCCTAGGTCACCTGTTTGTTAAATGTTACATGTTCTGATGTTTTTAAAAAGGAAAGGAAATCAATAATAAGTATTCTAAAAAACATAGGTCAGAGATTAGGAGCATTATATCTGCACAGCTCAAAGTGCTAAAATGTAATGTTTTGTCTTTCTAACCTAGATACTATTGCCCCTTTAATTTATAGACACAGATAATGCACATAGCCCACAAGTGTTGCCTTAGTATAACACTCATCTCTGTGTGCCGTATGCTTCACATCTTTTATCAGGCAAGGCGTGCTAGTTAAAATTCATTTTGCCCAAGATTAACAGAGTCTACAAATAAATGTTAGTTAATTGCCAAATGTCCATTTTGGTAACTTTCGTGAAGTTAAATACACCAGCTGCCCTTTCATGCCAGTAGCAATGTAACTAGCACTGTTGTTTGCAGAAACTAAATAGCATTAAAAAGAACAGAGAGGGGCATAGCTTTGTAAAAGTGACAATCAAATGCCTGAATAAATCAAAGAGAAGGTTGAAATCAGCAGTTGACTGAGAGCCTGTATCTTGGAATCTGAAGAGGGATGAAAGAGAGATTCCAGTGTCCTCACTTTAACTCATAATAAGCTTCCTTTTCGACAGAATAAGTAGTTGAAATAGTTTTCTTTTTTCTACGGGCAGTGCTGAATTCCACAACGGACTGGTAATTCTATAGAGAAAGTTTGCAGAAAATGCAGACCATTGGACATTGCCTAGCAGGCGTTACCAGGAGTGCAGATATCAACCGCAGAGTTTAGGTTTAAAGGTGGTAGGCATCTTTGATTTGCTCTTTAAAGTTTTGAGGGAATGAGACAGAAAGGAGGCAGTAGCAGAAAGTAGCTGAAGAAGGAAGTGCTGTATTTGAATGCTTAAAATGCCTTATTGCTTTTTTAACATGCTTCTTTTAATAAAATCATTAACATAAGAATTGGAAGTATATTGCGAATGAGGTAGTCTGGTTACTAGAAATATATTTGTTTACAATAAGGACATGTGTCACTGGAGAAAAGAAGTACATTTGATGGTCAGGCGATATCCTTCTCTCCAACTTTAATCCTGGCTGAAGTATTCATTTTAATGGGTCTACTCTAAGTAGGGCTAACATTAAATATAACCCAAGGATTACCTCATTTCAACTATGCTCCTGTTCTAAAGGGTTGATGGCTAAGGAATTAAAATATTAATATTGCTACCATTCAAATGATTTCCATTGACTAAAAATTCCATGGGCATGGGTTTATAAATATTATGAATTTATAGACCCAGCTGTATACTTATAATATTCAGTGACTGCTGAATAGTTAAGACAAGAGAGAGCATTTGTGTTGATCATTGAAAATTCTGTTGTCCTAACATATTTGGGTAATCTAAATAACAAGAGAAGGGGCAGAGCTAGAATAATATTGTTTCAAGTCCATATCCACAAAAATAGCAGGGGTCAGCAGAGGGAAGGACCTGGGAAGGGGGGTGAGTCCAGGGACATTGGGGGGGAGTGGGGTCAGGGCCTTTTTTTTTACTTACTTTTCCGCTGGAGCACAAGTGTACTCTAGCTCCTGTCTTTTTTTAAAAAAAAAATGGTGGGCGCAACAGCCCTTTTCCCTTCCGGGACGTCGTGCTTCCGGTTTAGACAGCCCGGGATGATCCCGGAAGCAGATAAGTCCGGGATCATCCCCCCTCCCTCTTGCTACACCCTATGGTGTAGACATGCCCTGAGTCTACACCATAGGGTAAATCTGGGAGTTAGTGCACACCTCTATTTCAACCCTATACTTCGAATCATATTTCAGCATTTCTTCATCCGGTCTGGTTAACTGCTTCACATGACAATTTCCAACATGAAGATAATCTTTGAGAAGGGATATGATGAAAACATGGGTGTTCTGCTTTGCTCCTTACTGGGAAGCAACTGCAAGCATTACATGTAGGAAACCAAACCTTGTATGTCTTTTTTCATATCTCTCCAGTTCATCAGCCATTATTGACACATTGTTGAACATGAATGTTACATTAAATTGTCAAACTTGCACAACTTCTCACAATATATATTTTTTAATCTTTTTCTTCTAAACCAAGATATAGATGAATGTTCATTTGAAAGGACATGTGACCATACCTGTATCAACTATCCTGGAAGTTTTGAATGCCTGTGTCATAAAGGTTACACATTGTATGGAATGACGCACTGTGGAGGTTTGGAGAATCTGATTCTTTTTTATTTCATTTACATGTAATTCTTTGAAACGCTGTTTCCTTTCTTAAGGCTTCATTGAATTGTAGTGACAAAAGGGATAACCAGCCCTACCGTTAAAGGAATTCCAAGGAAGATATTTGTCAGCTTTAATGCCATTAACTTCAGTGAGATTTAAGCATTATCATTCTGTTCAGGATTGCAGTCTAAATTAATTGTAAAAATAATATTCTATTCATATTTATTGAGTTGAATTCTAGGAATGATGACAGATTTTTATTAAACTTTTCATGTACATGAAGCCATACCTAAATGCTAATAAAAGTAGACTAAACAAATTATGTTGAAGTCAGCCTAAATATCTCTAAATTGTTGTCTGTTGTTAGTGTATCAGTGATACATATATTAGACAAGTATCTTGGACTGCCTATAATTTTCCTGAGGACCATTTAAGTAGCAGACTCAACAGTCTTTGCTTAAATACATATATTCTTCCAACACAATCAGACAATGCAAAATGTAATTTTGGCATCTTTTAATTTAGATAAAATATTTGGAGTCCTGTATATTTGTGATATAAAAATAATTACCTCTAGAGCTGAAGTTTAAGACTTTGACATTGAAAGAGAAGAAACAGGTGGGCTGCATTTATTTTGGCTAATAAAAGTCTGCATAGACTTCAAATGTCACATAGGGCTCTTCATCAATTCTATACAAATTAGTTTGGCTCTAGTCAGACTACATTAATACAAAGGAAAGTTCCTTGTACCATTAAAAAAACAAAAGTAATCAAAACACTTCCCCATAGGGTTACAGTTCTCTACATTGTGAGTTAGTGGTTGTAGGAGTGGGTAGTAATGTCTTCTGTGTATATTATTATTATTATTATTATTATTATTATTATTATTATTATTATATTCCAATATTAAAATATTTAAACATTTAAAATGACAGTTTAAAAGTTCATTAGCACAGACAGAGGTCCAAATTATTCACCAAAGGCCTGCCAGAACAAAAAAGTCTTTGCCTGCCTCCTAAAATACATCAAGGAGGGAGCCAGTCTAGCTTCCCTAGGAAGAGAGTTCCAGAGCATTGGAGCAGCCACTGAGAAGGCCCTCTCCCACGTTCCCACTAGGTGTGCCTGGGATGGTGGTGGGACTGAGAGAAGGGCTTCCCCTGAAGATCTTAAAGCACAGGCAGGCTTGTAAAGGATCATACGGTCTTTCAGATAACCTGGACCCGAGCCTTATAGGACTTTATAGGTCATAACCAGCACTTTGAATTGTGCCTGGAAAGCACTGGAAGCCAGTGGAGCTGTTTTAATAGGGGAGTTGTGTGCCCCCTGTAACTAGCCCCAGTCAACACTCTAGTTGCAGCTCTTTGAACCAGCTGAAGTTTCCAAAAACTCTTTAAAGGAAACCGCACATAAAGCGCATTACAGTAATCCAATGGGGCTGTAACTAAGGCATGTGTCACCGTGGCCAGGTCCGACATCTCTAGGAATGGGCACAGCTGTCATACTAGCTTTAACTGTGCAAATGCACTCCTGGCCACCACCGAAACCTGGGCATCCAGGCTCAAGGCTGAATCCAGAAGTACACCCAAGTTGTGGACCTGTGTCTTCAGGGGGAGTGTAACTCTATCTAGCACAAGCAGAATCCCTATTCCCTGATCTGCCTTTTGACTGACCAGGAGCACCTCTGTCTTGTCTGGATTAAACTTCAATTTGTTTGCCCACATCCAGTCCATTACTGCCATAAGACACCAGTTTAGCACAGAAACTGCTTCCTTGGAATTGGGTGGAAAGGAGAAGTAGAGTTGGGTGTCTTCAGCATACTGGTGGCAACACACAACGGCCAAGGAGTCGAACAGGAGTCCCCCAGAACCACCTTCTGGGTCTGACCCTCCAAGAAGGAATGGAGCCACTGTAAACCAGTGCCTACAAGTCGCATCCCAGCAAGGCGGCCAAGAAAGATACCGTGGTCGATGGTACCGAATGCCACTGAGAGGTCCAGCAGAACCAACAGGGGCACACTCCCCCTGTCCAGTTCCCGGCGTAGGTCATCCACCAAGGCGACCAAAGCTGTTTCTGTCCCATAACCAAGTTTGAAGCCAGATTGAAATGGATCTGGATAATCCGTCTCATCCAAGAATCCCTGGAGTTTGGAGGCCACCACACGCTCCAATACTTTGCCCAAAAATGGGATGTTGGATGCTAGCCCCATAGTGGCTTATCCCAGGCCTTTGCTTGTTTATTAGGAATGGTTTGTACAGCCACTTTCATTAGTGTAAACTGTCATTTAATTATGCCACAGATATTGCCAAGGCTGGATATATTGTGGTATGAAAGGCTTTTATGAAGACCTTGTACACAACTCTGTAGTGTATCTAGTGCTTTGCCTCAATGTGTGTGTGTATAATTTAGTACTCATGCATATTACAGTATACACTTATAGTACAATGCTACTTTATTTAAATATACTTTTAGATATTGATGAATGCAGCATCAGCAATGGGAGCTGTGACTATGGATGCCTTAATACAATGGGAACTTATGAATGTTTATGTCCATCTGGAAAGAAGTTACACTGGAATAAAAAGGATTGTGTTGGTAAGTAACATTTCAGAACATAAATTTTCTGTTTATTTATTTATTACATTTCTATACTGTCCCATAGCCGAAGCTCTCTGGGCGGTTTACAAAAGTTAAAAACGGTGAACATTAAAAACAAATATACAGAAATTTAAAACCATCAAAAGCATAAAAACAGCAATATCCATTTAAAACAACTATTCTGGGGTCAGTTTTAAAAAAAACTCAGCATATGTTGTTAACTGCCTGGGAGAAGAGAAAAGTCTTAACCTGGCACAGAAAAGATAACAAAGTTGGCTCCAGGCGAGCCTCATTGGGGAGATAATTCCAGAATTGGGGGGCCACCACTGAAAAGGCCCTCTCCCTTGTTGCCATCCTCCAAGCTTCCCTTGGAGTAGGCACTCGGAGGAGGACCTTAGATGTTGAACGTAGTGTACGGGGCAGGTATTGTGGCCCCAAGCCGTGTACTGAGGTGCAGCCTATAAATAGATTGATTAAATAAATAAATAGATAAATGCACATAGGAAAGGTCATTTTTCAAGCTAACAGTGGTCTGGTGCAGATGCAGTACAACCCAATCTGCAAACCATGATTAGAAGATGGAGATCACCTGCAGACTTAAACATTTCTTCTCTCTCTTTCTGCTTCTGTCCTCCACTCTCTGCCGATTTTTCCATCCGTTATGTTTTCAGAGCTAACCATGGCATATAGAATCACTTGCCCACCAGCATTGGTTAGATCAAACATTGGGTTTCAAATCCACTTCAAACCATGGTTGCAAACTAGAATTTTAGACCTAACCATGAGTAGTGAAAACCCTGATGCACGTGATGCTGTACCGTATTTAGCTCCAACAATGAAAAGGAGGAAGGAATTTGCATGTGGAAAGGAAAGAGGAAGAGGGAAGGAGTCCATAGAGGATTCCAAACCTCTTGGTTGAGACATCAGTTCATACTTAGACTGCTTTGATCTCTTCTGTTTTGAAAGTCAGCAAATCCAACTGTCTATTTCAATATTTGCTACAGTACTGGAGGTATTTAAAGAATTTCAAGTTGTAAGTAGTATTTTAGCTTAACTGGAAACACACCCACCCACCCAAATCTAATGTTTACAAACTCATTTTAGGTGTGTGTGTTTTTAAAAAAAATATCATTTGTAATTGCTTTGTGATTTAAAATTTCAAAATAGAACAAGTGATAATTATGGGTGGATTAATCAGTCTGTTTCACTTTCTATAATGTAGCATTTTTTTCCAAGCACAACTTTTTTCCCATTTCTGCAACAGTTTGCAAATGTTACTTTTTAAAGTTTGCACACACATTTTCATGCATTTTTATGCCCTTTCCCCTAATATACACATTTATGCCTTTTTGTGCCTAGTTTAAGGTACTCCAATCCATCTCTGGTATTAGTGAGCATAAATAATACTATTTTAGAAGTAGATTTTTTTTAGTCAAATGAAAACTTTACTGTTATATTCATTTTATACAATTTACATTGGAAGCATCGTAGATTATAAAGCTAATCTGCATAAAATGTACTTTATAACAAATTTAAAAGTTTAAAAACTAGCTTAGTAACAAGTTAGCGTCAGAATTGCAATCAAATTGTTGGGAAGAAAATGCTGATGAAATATCCCTTGTTAGTTTGTATTCATTTTAGTGCGGATCATTTAAATCTGTGGGTACTGATGACACCTACTGGTTACTTTTCAAAAAATGCATAAAATATTTTAAAAGCATATTGAAAATAGAAATTTGTTATACTATCTTGTATCCAAAACAGATTGTCTTTAACTTAATGCTTTCTGTTTTTGTGATTGTTTTATGAATTCATCCTGTGGATACATAACATAAAAAACATTATTTACTTTTAATTGTAGTATGGGCAGGATTAAATTGCTGAGTATGGGTGGGTTGGTGATGGTGGTTGTTTTTACGTTTTAAGTATGTTAATACTAAGAAAAACATCTACACACACAAATACACACACATACACACAAACCAGTAGTTCAATTTTACCAGATACAGATTTTTTTTAACATAGTACTTCAAGAGATTGCTACACAAGAATGAAAGTGCATAAATATTTGTACAGATTTTACAGACAAAGAAACATCAAGGCAATATTCAAATTGTAAACTGGGATATATAGCTTTTGATTTAAATGGTAACCAATTAGTAGTATAATTAGTAAATGTTTGCCTTTCCCTCCCTCACACTTATATAGTTAGATAGTTTAGTGACAGACAACATGATTCTACTATTTCATATAATTTATTCCTTTACATGAGATACGTTTGACTTCTTTCAATAAAGGATTCTTTCAAATTGTTATTTATTACAGTCACAGACCAGCAAAATCAACACCAAAACATGCAAAGGATAGATCAAAGGTGACATAAAAACAAAATACAGCTCAGTGAGTTACTTCTCTCAGAAGGATTGCAGCATTATTTTTCTAATTTGCATTGAGGTCATGAGAAACTTAGAGACCCTTTCAGTAATATGGGAGGACACATCCCTTAAACAGATTAATACCAACGTTGTGGGGTTACATCCAGAAAAGGAAAGATTAACTTTTTTCTGCATTCCTCATACATGTTACAATGAAAAGTGACATGTTCAACAGATTCTATTGCTCCAGAACCACAGGGACATATCCGTTCATTAACTGGGATTTTACTAAATCGTCTTTCTAGTAATGCTAAAGGATTCTTTCAGCCACAGTAACATAACTGCCCTGTCTTATTAACCTTTGTAAGCCACTGTACGAGCTTTTTTCAGCCGAAGGGCAGGGCAAAAATGCTTTAAATAAATACGTAATTAATATGTTTGTAATGTTGTCTTTCTATTAACCCATGATTATATGACCAAAGAAAAAAGTGGTCTGATCTAATTCAGATTTTTATTCCATGTTTTTATCTTCTTCCAATATTTTTCGACTAATAGAAAAGCTAGAATATTTTACATTTCCGTGGTGATTGGTAATACCTGAGGCTCCCAGCTCTAAGCCCTGTGGCCTAGCTGGTGAGATAAGGGTTACCTTTGAGTCCAACCCTCCTCACCCACTCGAAGCCCTGCAGTCTGAGGGGGGGGGTGACACCGGAAGGTCTCCCTATCCCAAAAGGGGCAAACCTGAGGGATGGCAAAGTGCCAGGCAACAATCCATGAGCGATGAGTGGCTTTCCTGATTCAGGAACAGGCCTGTAAACAGGCCTTATTAGGTTGCCCATTTTAGGATTTCCCCCTTTGCAGATCACTGAATAAATGTGGCCCTATTTAAACCCATTTTCTGCATCTCGTCTCGTTATTGCTCGACCTCCACTCACCGCAATACATTTCCAGTAGATTGGGCTAAATTATTCTTTTTTTACTACCCTTTACAGGCTTAATTAACCATTTTCTCATCTTTAAAGCATTTCTCCCAAATGTTCATATGTAAGAAAAAGTTAAACCATGATGACCAGAAATATTCCAAAACTAACTTTTTAATATTAGCTACAATCGGTTAAAATAAATCCAGACATAGTCATGCTTAGAGTAGACCATTGAAATCAATGGGACTAGTCTGTCTTAACTTAAGTTTCATTGATACTAATGAGTCTGCTCTAAGCATGACTTGGGCCCTTTCTACACCTAAGGATTATCCCAGGCAAATAGAGGGATCATCCCTGTCTGCTCCCGGGATCCCCTGTGTGTCATTTGGATGCACAGGGATGATCCCGGGATATAGGGCTGGTGTAGACATGCCCTTAGTTTAGATCCAACCCAGTGTATCCACAGAGCTTTCTGCCCCCTTGCTAGTATGAATGAATGAAGCTTTATTGAATAAGTCTTCCGACCATTTCAAAAATCACATCATCATTAAAAATAGACAGGCATTAATTAAAATGTACGATTTAAAATTAGAATAGAGCGGCACTTCACCCCATCCTAATTCACCTTGGATAGTCATCAGGCCTGCTCTGTAAGTGCCTTAACTCTTGCTTTCTTATTATTTCAAACAGACTTAAATAAAACACTCTCCCATTTCTTATTTTGAGTGGGGTACTCTAAAATAAGAAATTCAGTTTAGGAAATAATACCGTTTTAACTGAAATGCAACTCAGGAGCAACAAAACTAATTTTGACAATAGATCAATTAATTCTGTAAATTCTTTGAAAAGCAGGTCATAATTATTATTCTATAAATCTTGAGTACCTGCATAAATCTTAGAAACATATTCACAAGTGATCCCATGAACTAGATCTTGGCTTTCTTGTGGATCCAGGACATCTTCAGACGTTATTTTCACCCAAGGTTGACTCTACCCTTGAGAACAGGCCTCAGGCTGGCATGCATGCTCTGCTGCTCATTCATTCCCATTTTATTCCCCACTTGGAGAATGGAATCACTTAACTGGAAGACCATGAAGCTGTTTGAATGAGTGATTTCCTGCTTCTTCCTCAGAGATGGTGAAATGCCTTCCAAATGCCAAGCCAGCTCCAAAAGCTCAGCTGGTCTGCAGCAAATCAGGAGGAATTGAGAGCTGTTTCTTATCCTGTCCCTCCAACACACTTTTTGTCCCAGGTTTGTATCAAACAACACTGCCAATATTGTAATGCCCTTATGTAAATCTATGGTGCGAACACCCTTAGAATACTGTGTACAGTTTTGGTCACCGCACTTAAGAAGAATTATTGTGGAGCTGGACAAAGTGCAGAAAGGGGCAATAGAAATGATGATGGGCCTGGAACAACCCCCGATGAGGGAAGGTTACAATGGCTGGGATTCTTCAGCTTGGAAAAAAGGACGGTAAGGGGAGACGTGATAGAGGTATAAAAAATTATGCAAGATGTGGAGAATGTAGATAGAGAGACAGTTTTCTCCCCCTCTCACAATACTAGAACTTGGGGTCATCCATGAAGCTCATTGGTGGAAGATTCCAGACAGATAAATGGAAGTACTTCTTCACACAGCACATAGTTAAACTGTGGAACTTGCTAGTGTTGGCCACCAATTTGATAGTTTTAAAATTCCTGGAAGAGAAAGCTATGAATGACTACTAGTCCTGATAGCTATGTGCTAACTCCAGTATCAGAGGCAGTATGGCGACATACACCACTTGCTGGGAAACGTGGGTGTCCTGTGTGGCCACTACGTGAACAGAATGTGGGGCTAGATGCACCCTTGGTCTGAGCCAGCAGGGCTCTTCTTATGCTTCTTTTTCCTAGTTAATAAAAAGTGCAAAGTTCGTTTTGTTTACTATGGATCATTTCAAGACTTTTTGAAAACTAAAACTTGTATAAATTTCCAATTGGTCTGACTGTGACTGAGAGCATTCCTAGATTACAGTTCCTTTGTGGGGAAAAGTGATAAGCAGTTGGATTATTTTTGGAAATAGTGGCTCATCTTTTGGGTGGGTGTGTTCATATTGACTATTTTACATGCCACAAAACCAATTGGGTTAATCTTCAGTCTATCTGACAGAATATCTATGTATCCCAAATCATCTGTGAATGCGAAGTGATAAATAAAACTAATGAATGTTTATACAAAAGTGGAGGTGAATGAAATGAAAGATCTTCCATTATCTCATTATATTTTGTGGGTTTCCCCCCACTTTTCTTTTTGTCCAGACTCAGAGAATAGTTATTCAGTAAGCTGTGGAGTGCCAGTGCAGCAGGGCAAATCACAACAGAAACGCAACACTACACTTCCTAGCTGTGCAGGTATTATTCTTTACATTCTGATGATAGTTATAATTCCCAAATATCCATGACTGTGATGTGGTCCTATTATAAATTCTATGATGTATAACTACATAGGAAGGATATACAACTGGTGGCTTGGAGGCTCATTTAAGTCTCCAGGGCTTCAAGTATAACCTGATGGGATCTGAGCTGACGGTGACCGACCAAGAAAGAGATCTTGAGGTTGTGGTGGGCAGCTCAATGAAAATGCCGACCCAGGGTGCAGCCACTGTAAAGAAGCAAACTCCATATTAGGCATTATTAGAAAAGGAATTGAGAATAAAACGGCCAGTATCATGCTGCCTTTATACAAATCTATGGTGGGACCACCCTTAGAGTACTGTGGACAGTTCTGGTCACCACACCTAAAAAAAAGATATTATAGAGCTGGAAAAAGTGCAGAAAAGGGGAACTAAAATGATCCAGGGGCTGCAGCATCTCCCCTATGAGGGAAGGTTACATCAACTGGGATTGTTTAGCTTGGGGAAAAAGAGGCTAAGGAGAAACATCATAGAGGTGTACAAAATATGCATGGTGTGGAGAATGTGGACAGGGAGACATTTTTCTCCCTCTCCCATAATACTAGAACCTGGGGTCATCCCATGATTGGTGGGAGGTTCAGGAAGATAAAAGTTGAACTATGGAATTCACTACCACAAGATGGCTTTGGATGGCTTTTATAGGGGGGTAGACAAATTAATTGCGAAGGCTATCAATGGCTGCTAGTTCTGATGACTCTGCTACTTCCAGTACCACTTTTCATAACACCTGAATAGGGCATATAAACTTTTTGTACCTCTAAGTGCTGAATACCAATTGTGCAAAAACACAGCCAAGTGCAAGGTTTGGGTTTCTCATTTTCTTTTCATCATAGCTTTTCAACGTAAAACAATTTATCGGACAATTAGATGCCTTTTATTAGAGCTTCTTTTTATACATCCCTGCTTCGGGTGTGCCTGTATTGTCGCAGGGTGACATCTGGAAGTGTGCAGTTCAATCCTTAATTCCCACTAAAGTATGCACAGCTGTTCAGGGTTGCATCTGTACAATGAGAGATGAGCAGGAAGTGTGGTGACAACTAATCGTGCTTGTCTTTGGTTCCACCTGAAATTTGCACGGAGCCGGTGGGCTCTAGCAGAGGATTATGTTGACTCCCGTTGGAGCCCTGAACTCCTACTGAGTGGGTAAAACCTCTGCATAAAAATGCTTCAGGGTCATTTTGATCAACACTTTCTACAAAGCCATCAAATGCAACCCAGGTCCTCAATTATTATTATTATTATTATTATTATTATTATTATTATTATTATTATTTTATTTATTTAGCACCATCAATGTACATGGTGCTGTACAGAGTAAAACAGTAAATAGCAAGACCCTGCCGCATAGGCTTACATTCTAATAAAGTCATAGTAAAGCAATAAGGAGGGGGAGAGAATGCAAACAGGCACTGGGTAGGGTAAACAGGCACAGGGTAGGGAAAAACTAACAGTATAACTAACAGTCTAAAGTCCGAGTAACATCAAGTTTTAAAAGCTTTAGGGAAAAGAAAAGTTTTTAGCTGAGCTTTAAAAACTGAGATTGAACTTGTAGATCTCAGATGTTCTGGGAGAGCATTCCAGGTGTAAGGGGCAGCAGAAGAGAATGGACGAAGCCGAGCAAGGGAAGTAGAGACCCTTGGGCAGGTGAGAAACATGGCACTAGAGGAGCGAAGAGCACGAGCGGGGCAATAGTGTGAGATGAGAGAGGAAAGATAGGAAGGAGCTAGACCGTGAAAAGCTTTGTAGGTCAACAGGAGAAGTTTATATGGGATTCTGAAGTGAATTGGAAGCCAATGGAGAGATTTCAGAAGTAGAGTTACATGGTCAGAGCGGCGAGCCAAGAAGATGATCTTAGCGGCAGCGTGGTGGACAGAAACCAACGGACTGATGTGAGAAGAAGGAAGGCCAGAGAGAAGAAGGTTGCAGTAGGCCAACCGAGAAATAACCAGCGCATGAACAAGCGTCTTGGCAGAAGAGACAGACAGAAATGGTCGAATCCTGGCAATATTATACAGGAAAAAGCGACAGGATTTAGCTACTGCCTCAATGGACTGCCCTGCTAGTCCTGAAACAGAGCTGATCAGTTGTGAGCTGATCTCTGCTAGAAGGAAGTGTGTTGGCTCGTGCCGCAGGCCCCATCCTAGTATTTACTGGCTTCTTTCAACCTTCTGCAGAAAATGTGATACCTTTTTGCCGTCAGTTCTCTGGCTTCTACATTTTCTGCTCTTAACAAAGCCAGGCAGAAGCTCTAAATCCCATCACCACGATGTCCACAAAAATGCCTTTATTTGTAGAGACAGAAGAGTTGAAGTGCAATTGGCTGGTACTTCTCTTGCCCTATGATTTTCTTTCACATCCAAAGAGAAACATGTTCATCTTCCGGCAACGTGCTTTCTTAGTCCCAGTTGCCTTTGTCTTAGTATGGGCCAACTTTGTGGTCTGGATGGATTTGATGAAAGCTTTGGAAGCATCTTCCTTGGAATCCTGGTCTTTGAATTGTTGCTGTACTTCTTCAGAATGTCTGTTTCAATCAACAGCGACACAGGCCTTAGCTAGACCTAAGGTTTATCCCGGGATCATTCTGGGGCCATCCCTGTTCGTGTAAATGACACACAGGATATCCCAGGAGCAGGCAGGACGACCCCGGGACGATCCCGGGATAAACCTTAGGTCTAGCTAAGGCCCCAGTTTCATGCAGAAGTTCTTCTTTTGACCTCTTTGCCACCTTCCGTACTGTTGTATCTTCTGTTCCTGCTGAAAAAGTAAAGCATTTCTCAGCTTTATATATCTTTCACAATTCCTACTCCCACTCCATCCTGAGCCTCATTTCTTCATACATTAGTTAAAAATAATTCTTACTATTGAAAAGTAGTATGTTTACGTAGAAATCAACAGTATGAAATCTAATTACAGTAGAAATACAATGCTATGGAGTGTTTAAAGTTTCTCTCTCTCTCTGATTTATTCTACATGTTTTAAATTTTTCAGGGGTCACTGAAGAAGACACCTCTGTCGAAACGTGTTTGACCTGTTTTTGTCATTTCATTTTTATAAAAATTTCTTTGTTTATATGTGTGTATTCTTTGGTGGTTACTAGTTTATATGCAAGTTTAATGTCTTTTCCAGACGTTAACTGTTAGTGATATGATCTTGTAAATATAGTTACTTACCTTAACTCTTGCTTTTGGTTACTTCCTTAAAAATACAGCACAAAATGACAACTTTTAATTTTCTTTCTCTAGACATATTAGCGCCGCCCATCAAACAGAAGGCTCGGTTTAAAATCAAGGATGCAAAGTGTCACTTAAGGCCTCGCAGCAAAGAAAAAATTAAAGATGTCAGAAAGCAGCAGGCTGTTATAGGTATGGTGTGGGTGTGTTTTGGCCTATCAGCCAGATGTGTGTTCATTGGGGGGTGGGGGATTAGGGTTTTTCCCCCTGTTTAGAAAAAAAAAAGAAAAGTATCTAGTAGTACTTTTAAAAGCTATATTCCCAGCTCAATGTGATCCTGGTTTTGCATTTGCTTAACCCGGAAATTAATTTGCTTTTATGAGGTCCTTTCCCTAACCTTTAATTCTTATCTGTGTGTTTTTAATGTGGTTTGCAATTTACTAAGGGAATTGCATGTGGGGAGTATTTCATCGGAAGGCCTTTCCAAATGAATGTCCTTTCTCATGGTAGGGACTGTAATGTTGTTTTCTCAATACTAACCAGATCCAGTAATGTCTGCACATAACGGACTAAGGCTCACTTGCTGGGGGAGGGGGCAAAGTGCACCCGCACCAAGGATCCTTGGGGCAGCAGGTCCTTTGGTGGACTTTGCCCCCTCCCTCCAGATGATTTTTGGCAAGGAGGGGCTTTTCTTTGCCCAGTGCAAATGAATGGAGAAATTGCTCCCTTCGCTTGCATGGGGGTGGGAAGAGAAGGGGAGAGGAAGAAAGAGGCAAAGAAGATCCAGAGAGGGAGAGAAACTAGAGTAATGGAAAGAAGGAAGGAAGGAAGGAAAGAAAGAAAGAAAGTGGAGCCAGAAAGAGAGAGAAGCCGTTGGTGTGAAATGTTCTTTTGGATATTATGGGCTCCACAATTCAAGAAGGACGCAGACAAGCTGGAGCGTGTTCAAAGGAGGGCAACCAGGGTGATCGGGTCTGGAAACAAAGACCTATGAAGAGAGACTGAAAGAACTGGGCATGTTTAGCCTGGAGAAGAGAAGATGGAGGGGAGACACAATAGCACTCTTCAAATACTTAAAAGGTTGTCACACAGAGGAGGGCCAGGATCTCTTCTCGATCCTCCCAGAGTGCAGGACACGAAATAACAGGCTCAAGTGACAGGAAGCCAGATTCCAGCTGGACATCAGGAAAAACTTCCTGACTGTTAGAGCAGTACGACAATGGAACCAGTTACCTAGGGAGGTTGTGGGCTCTCCCACACTAGAGGCATTCAAGAGGCAGCTGGACAGCCATCTGCCAGGGATGCTTTAGGGTGGATTCCTGCATTGAGCAGGGGGTTGGACTCGATGGCCTTGTAGGCCCCTTCCAACTCTGCTATTCTATGATTCTATGAATATGGATAAGCAGAAGATTCAGATGACTAAGATTTTGATAACCAAGATTCTACTTCAGTGATGTTTATTTATTTATTTATCATACTTATACCCCGCTCCTCAGCCAAAAAAGGCTCTCGGAGCGGCTTACACTTGGCAAAAAAAGACAGTCCCTGCCCTCAGGCTTACAATCTAATAAAGACATGACACACAAGGAAAAGGAGTCAAGGAGGGAGGGAGGGAGGAGAGAGAAAGAGAGAGAGAGTGAGAGAGAGAGAGAGAGAGAGAGAGAGAGAGTCCAGCAGGAGCAGGCCCCGATGTTACTTCTGCCTGCTCCTGTCCCCTCGGTCCTTTATGGGATTGGTGTCTTTGTACCCCTCACTCACAAAAGGTGAGGATCTCTTTGATAAACTGCCTTCTGCACCAATAATAACACAGCTGACACAACTGTCGCAATGCTGCCTTGCTACATTTCTTTTCCATGTTGCTTCTGTTATGCAAAGGAGGTCAGTTCCCTTGTACAGACAACTGCCAGGTGACCTTTGTGAACCTCAAGTGTGACTCCTCGAAGAAAAAACGTCGCGGCCGGAAATCGCCATCAAAGGAAGTATCCCACATCACTGCTGAATTTGAAGTCGAGATGAAATCCGAGGAAGCCTCAGGTTTGTGGAAGTCCTCTTTTGCTGTTGCTTTTAGCAAGTATTTGTGCATTAGCAAAATAATTATTTCAGTGCAAGATGTTTCGCTCACACATTATTATCTATTTATTAGCATAATCTGTTTTTTGGGGGGCTTGTATATTTCACAAACATCTTGTCCCTTCTTCAGGAACTCTGTCAATAGGAATAAACTATCCCATTGCAAAGGTGGATATCAGGGCCTTGTCTACACCAGCTCTTTACTCCGGAATAACCTTGAGGTCATCCCTACCGGGCCACATGACGTTCACCTCCTCCCGTGGTGATGTAGGGACGACCCCACAGTTATTCAGGAATATCGCTGACTCATTTTGTCATGGTTTTTCCAGCTCCCTTGCTACGGTCCCAAAGTCCGTGGCTGATGTGCCCCCCTTCCTGAAGCTGTTGCTGTTCAGCACAAGCGCCCAGCTCGGCGAACAGCCAACCTGCTGTCAGGGGGGTGTCCAGCAATTTTGGACATATGCAGGAGTGGGCGGCCGCCATTTTCGGCACAGTTTTTGATTGGCTATCGGTGTCTTTTGGCAGCAACTGTGTGTATTTTTTTTAACACAACCATATTGATGCACAGGAGCGCATCTTTGACACAGTACCTATCCCCCCCCCCGGCGTTGCTGTGTGTCTGCGCTCATGCACATCTTGGAGGAGATATTAAAAAAAAATCAGGACCCTGTTCTTATCTGTCAAGTCCTGCCCACTTCTCCTGATACACCTTCAGAAGCGTCATCATGGGGCACACGTTCTCCTGCAACGGCTCTCCTTCACTCGCGGGAAACTTCTCTCACGTGTACCCTGTGAGGGACAATCGCAGAAGCAGGAAACCTCGCAAACATCCCTCCTCCATTGCGAAACAGCGGTAGGTGTAGTTTAGGCCCCTGTTGCAACGTTATCCTCTAAATGTAGCTCTCTTCATTTCCCCACAATGAATGATAACTATTCACTTATATGGGAGAAAGTCAAGTGGTCCACTGTGAGGTAACGAGTTCAGGACTAAACCTGGTGTCTGTCCCTGATGACTGAGCATTATCCACTGAGTGCTCCTATCTCTATAACTCCATCCTGGATTCAGTTTCGTGGGTCACTCTAGACTGTGACAATGTGTTGCGAATGTTGGGATATTTGTATAGTGTCTAAACATGTTGCTTTGGTGTCCCTTTATGAGCGCTGCTACATTCATAACGTACTGATGCTAGTGTGACATTGTTTGTTTATTAAAACAGTTATTAGCCACTCTTCGGCCTTGGCTGTCAGAGCAGCATACAGTATATATACCGTAAACCTCCATGGAAGTTCCTCAGCCTGATATTGGGGGTGCCTCCTGCACCACAGCTAACCCCATTCAGTGGATTCTCCCTCTGTAGCATTTTCTGGGAGCTGGAGGAGCTTCTGCAAGGAGGAGGAAGAGGAGGAGGAGGAGGGGAGTCCATTTCTGCCAGCCCAGTTGCGTGTGCCTCTGTCAATATATATGTCATTGTTATTTTATGGCATTTATTGAGACAGATAAAAAAAACAATGACTTGCAGCAGGAGGTAACATTATTATTTTTTAAAAAAAACCACCGAAAGCCTAAACGAATGCAGGTTTTTCACCTTGCACCATCTTTATTCAGTGTTTGGTGAAAGGCTAGCCTTTCTCTGAAGGGAGTTCCACAACTGAGAAGGCCCAGTCTCCCATCACCACCTGCCTAATTTCAGATGGGAATATGGCGTAAAGCCCCTTGCAGGCCTTCTCAATAGCCAGAGATGTTCATGCAGGAGCTGGCATGAGAGAGCATTGTATCTCCATTTGACAGTGGGGCTTGTTTCACACATGCAGCATCCCATGGAAGTGGCCGGTCATAACGCAATCCTATGGGCAGAAATGTCCTTCTCAGACATTTCTGCAGCTCCCCGCAGAGTGGTTGTATTTTAAAAGAGGCACAATTCTGGTTCACTCCTATATCGGATGAGACTAGGGCCAGATCTACACCAAGCAGGATAAAACACTTTGAAAACGGTTTGAAAAATTGTATATGGAGGGCACATCTACACCAAGCAGGATATTCCACTGTGAAAGTGGTATATAAAAGGCAGGAGTTACACTACTGCTGTATAGTGGTATTGAAGTGCACTGACAACTGTTGGGGCCCGTGGACACATACCATATACCGCTTTCATTCCGCTATATCCTGCTTGGTGTAGATGAGCCCGGAGTGTGTCGTGGGCCCCAACAGTTGTCAAAACTGTTATAAACCAGTTTAAAGCAGTAGTGTAGATCCTGCCTCTGTAATTCTGTTGTTGCTGGTGCAGAAACAAACAGCAGAGTGCCCTGCCTTCCTTGGAGGCTGATTAGAAGGATGCATGACCACAGCATCCCAAGAGACTTTAATGTCATTAATTTATTTCTCTCAAGTCATGCTAGGGGTCTCTGCAAGTAGACTGGGGCAAGTGCACTGGGAATCAGGACAGGAAAACTCTGTCCTAGTTCTGAATTGTTTCTAGCTTTCTTATCATTCTCCCACTTAGACACCTGTAACCTTGACTGTTTGCGGAAAAGGATGGAACAGAAGCTACAAACTGCAATCAAAACTTTGAGGAAATCTATTAACAAACAGCAATTTTACATTCAGTTTTCTGGGACAGAGTATGAAGTTGCTCAGAAGGCAGCTAAAGTGGTCGCTGAAGGACATGACCCTTGCAGTACAGGGCAAGTGCAGCAGGATGGGAAGTGTGGTAAGAGCCAAGTAAACCACTTCACAACATAAGCACAAAGTTGAACAGAGATACTCCCCGACTTCTCCATTGTAGTTCAGGTCAACCACGCATACAGTTCCCCCCAGTGCAAGATTAGAATCATTTTCATAGCAATACTCCGAGGTATGCACAGGCCATGATCTTGGCAGCACAGAAAGGCAGGTTTGGGCACAGAATTTAGCAATCCAAAAAAATCTCTTCTTCTTTTTTTCCCTTTAAGGCAAAATCTTTTCGGTGAAGGCTACAAAAGGCTATTGTTGAAGATATGCTTGAGAAGCATATAGAATCATAGAATAGTAGAGTTGGAAGGGGCCTATAAGGCCATCGAGTGCCTGCTGAAATCTCAAAATCTAGACCAAGATCAAATTTCCTACAGTTGGGCGTAGGGCTTCAGTGCCCTGCATAACTCCTTGCCTCCCCCTGTGGCTAATGCAACCGGTGTAAATTATGCAAAGAGGTGCAAAACAAATCATGTAAAACAAGAAATTGTGCACGTTATGCTCGGTGTGCATAATTCATACAGGTAACAGAATTTAACCTGATGTAGTACAACCTGGGCCCTAAACCAGCATCAGAGGGGTCTGGAAAGGGTTTCCATTTTTGCAGAAAGGAGCCCATGGAAGCATAATATTTAAATGCCTCAGCCATATCCTGTTGTAATAAGGGACTTCAGAGCTTTGCTATGTACTTTACATAATCGAAGGGTTTGGTCCAAAGATTCCAAGACCTCATGCACCATTAGAAGAAGGGAGTGGAAGACAAATGCTATGAACACACATTATAATAATGGAATGAAGGTCCTTAATATAGATTCCATTTTTATTTTCCCAGTTACCTGCAGCGCTGGCACCTTTTATAGTGGAGAACATAATCAGTGCATTCCTTGCTCACCAGGAACGTATCAAGATAGAGACGGTCAACTCTCTTGTGAACCTTGCCCAAGCAATGATGGACAGGGAGTAGCAGGAGCACGGAATGTGTCAGAATGTGGAGGCAAGTGGAATTTGACTGTAAGAGTTGCATTCAGAAGTAAGGTATGGAGGTCAAGAGGAGGGAGAGGAGGAAGCCTGAGAGTTAGGGTTGTAGGCCAGTGCTTTGGATTACTGTTCATTGTCGACTTGTTAGAGCAGTGGTTCTCAACCTTCCTAATGCCGCGACCCTTTAATACAGCTCCTCATGTTGTGGTGACCCCCAACCATAAAATTATTTTCGTTCTTCTCTACACGATCCATTGTCATGGGATGGTTTGCTAATGAAAATAATACATAACAATAGCTTTAATAATACAAAAGATGATACATGACATAGTTCAGTCAATACAGTTTCCTAAGAATATCGGAAATATGTGTTTTCCGATGGTCTTAGGCGACCCCTGTGAAAGGGTCATTCGACCCCCAAAGGGGTCCCGACCCACAGGTTGAGAACCGCTGTGTTAGAAGAACCTGGGACACGTTGTAGGGTGCTGCACAGGCAGTTCACGCAAGCCAAGGCTGCTGACCCTCAATATCGCTCTGTGTGAACTGAGTGCACCCCAGAACACATCTAACACTTTCATGCAGCTGCATATACCAAAAGGAAGATGAAAAGTGTGGGGCAAGTTATCTTCCAGGGAAGCTTTTCTGCTGTTACTGATCTTCTCTTTAAGAAGTCCCTGATAAGTTTTCAAGGAATCTAAGGAAGAAAATTTGAAAACCACTTTCTAGTTTGAGGGTGAGCACTGCATTCTGTAAGTGGTGAGTTCTGTAGGATTTCTAAATGAAAGCTACCTCTTCTATACACTGGGAATGATAATACACTTTCTTCAATGATCATTTATTTGTTTTATTTATTTATTTATTTATTTATTACACTTATATACTGCTCCCATAGCCAGGGCTCTCTGGGCGGTTTACAGAAATTGAGATAGTACCCATAAAAATGAGCCTTATGAAATTACTTTTTAGAAAAACGAGAACTTCATAGGGCACTGGGAATTTTGTGAGGACTTCCTTATCCTGGGCTGCAGAGAAATGATTGGAATTTGCCAGACTTTTTTTCAGTAATCCTGTACAATTAACAGTTAAACAAACCTTAAAATGATACGGCTTGCAAATATAGACCTCGTTCTCTTCTCACTGAGGTGATAAATCTGTGTCTGAGCTGTATCACTTCAGACCTCACATTCCAACAGGTTCTTTGCACATAGAAAATAACGTCATCTCCAAAATGGGGGTGAAAAGCTGCAGGTCTTTTCAGAAATATCTACTGCCACTGGGTATAGGATGGGGCCTAAAGGCCCCTGCAGCTCCTCCTACTCTCCATACACGGATTACAATGATAATGTGGTGTGTATGAAAAGATCTATAGTAGCAGGCTAATTCATAATTAATCCAGGAAAGATCTTAATTTTAGGTTTACCTGCCTCTAACATGAAAATAAGAGCCAGTGTGGTGTAGTGGCTAGAGTGTCAGACTAAGAGTCGGGAAATCCGGGTTCTAGTCCCCACTTGGCCATGGAAACCCACTGGATGACTTTGGGCCAGTCACAGACTCTCAGCCCAACCTACCTCACAGGGTTGTTGTTGTGAGGATAAAATGGAGAAGAGGAGGAAGGTTATGTATGCTGCCTTGGGTTCCTTCCAGGAAAAAAGACGGTATATAAATGCAATAATAAATAAATAAAACGAAAACTATACTGACATTTTTATAACCCATAATTTGTATCTCTTTTTAAGGCATTTCCTGGGCAAGTGACTTCAGACCTGTATTAGTGCCAGCATCTGTTCTCCGACTGTTGAATTAGATCTGCTAGGTCTGGACTTCCTTTGTCCTATTCTACTGAATCTAAGCAGCAAAATCTATCCTAAGAATTGGCAGGCATTTTGGCATTTGTATGCCAGATTCTTGTTCATGAGTAAACATGAATAAGGGCAGGCTGAAAAGCACTTAACTTTGGTTACATCGTGTCCTATTTTAGAACATTGCTGTGCCCACATGTTCACAGTGCTGAAGGCTAAAGAGAATGCTTACTCAGTAGATGTAATTTGAAGATTTCTCATCTTGAGAACACTGCACTTTAGCCCATTGATATTGACTATTCCCTTTATTTTAAAACACCGCTGACAATTTATACCAGTGAAATAACCAGCAAGCATTACATTCATCAATATTTAAAGTCTAAATATTTTTGCATTTCCGTAGAGCATTGGGCTTAATAACATGATAGAACTTTTTCCATTTCTAGGGCAGTGTTCTCCTGGATATTTTTCTTCTGATGGCTTTAGACCTTGTAGACTATGCCCGCTTGGCACATATCAGTCTGAACCAGGAAGGACCCTTTGCTTTCCATGTGGTGGAGGACTAGTGACCAAATACGAAGGCGCTGTGTCATTTCAGGACTGTGAAACAAAGGGTAAGTTTTAAAGTAAAGACTGCAGGCAGCCGGCTTTATAATCCGCCCTTGAAATAAAGTTTATGACTGCAGCTTACAATAAAATATTTAAAATACCATAAAATAACGAAAAGGTTAAATAAACCAAGAACAGCTACTCTATTTAAGCAGCATCCAGATCAATAAAAGTGAAACCACTGAAACTTGAGTGTGTATGGATTTATATGGCCAACGAGACCACATCATGCCAGTCCTTTTCCAGCTTCATCGGTCTGGGCCCGATTCAAAGTGCTGGTATTAACATTTAAAGCCCTAAACGGCTTGGGGCCAGGCTATCTGAAGGAACGCCTCCTCCCATATGTACCTGCCCGGACCCTAAGGTCATCCTCAGGGGTTCTTCTCCACGAGCCCCTGCCAAAGGAAGTGAGGCAGGTGGCTACCAGGAGGAGGGCCTTCTTTGCTGTGGCACCCCGGCTGTGGAATGAGCTCCCTAAGGAGGTTCGCTTGGCACCTACATTATATGCCTTTAGACGCCAGGTGAAGAGCTTTTTATTCTCCCAGCATTTTAACAGTCTATAAATAAATTTTAACTTGGTGTTTTAAATTTGTAGTTTTGCATTGCTGCTGTTTTTATCTGGTTGAGCTTTTATATTGTATTTTATATTATGGTTTTATACTGTTGTTTTATACTTTGAATGTTTTTAATTTTTGTGAACCGCCCAGAGAGCTCCGGCTATTGGGCAGTATAGAAATGTAATAATAAATAAATAAATAAATAAGAAATGCAGGGCTTCTACTGAAAGTGGAACCTCCATGTTAAGTGCTTCTGTACAATAATATGTAGTTCAACTTTCCCCAAGTCCTGCTGATGTAATTAGATTCTTTGAGCATTTCCCTACCTATAGCTGAAGACCTTTTTATTCTCTCAGTATTTTAACACTTAATTTTAACTTAAATTTAAATTTTATTCTTCTAATTCTGTATTTTAATCTTATATCAATTTCTGCTGCGTGGTTTTACCCTAGTTGTGCTTTTTATACTGTATTTTGTATTTGTGTTTTTAGACTGTTGGTTGTTTTATTATGGTTTTAATTTTTGTGACCCGCCCAGAGAGCTTCGGCTATTGGGCGGTATAAAAATGGAATAAATAAATAAATAAATATACACTGATATGGAATGGGAACAGGGAAACACATGGTGTAATGACATTGGAAGCAGGGCCCAAGCATGGGGAGAGGACAGAGGGTACACTTTACTGTGGCTCGGGGGGCCAGCCCCGGCTGCTGCCACATTAACATATTGGGGGAGAGGAATGGAGGGTAAATTGCAAATCATGCTTGAGGATACTTATGGAAATTTATTTCCCTCTATCTACATACCTACCTATTGCCTAGATCGTGTGAAATATGCTGCAGCCAAGCAGAAGTGGTGTTAGAGTACCATAAGCAACATTCTGAATAATGAATTACTGGCACAAGCCCATCTCTAGAATAAAAAGAGTGTGCTTGTGTAGTTTAGACTAGGATTTTGAGTCTGAGAGACAGAGCGCTTTGTGCTTCCTTATGTGATATACTCTCTGAAGAATTATCAGCCCCAGAGTTCCTTTATGCATAATCAGGAGGGAGGCATAGCTGGTGGGATGGACAAAGCACAATACTGGATCCCAGCGGTAGTGGGAACCAGTGCTGTTGATAGTTGTGAGTACACATACATTTTATGTATGTGCACGTACACACACAGACTGGCTTCGGACAACACGATAACCAACAGTGTTTTATATAGTCAATGGTTGGTTATTTAACCCACCGTGGGTTATTGTGTTGTGTGGTGGGAGTTTTTTAACCAATGGTTGGTTATTTGGCTGAAATAACCAACGCTATGCAAAGTTGGCTGTTTGAACCACCATTGGTTGTTGTGTCATGTGGAGGACACTGCTGGTTATTTCTTCAGCCACCGTTGGTTATTTTGTCAGCCACAGAGTCACAAGGCAAGATGGGTCAAAGCAGCACCTGCCTCTGTAGTCCAGGTGGCAGGATAGATTTTCAGCAGCAATGGCTGATGGAATACTAGCGGGAGGACTGAGGAGTGAGAGAGGGGATGAGTGAGTCAACTCAGCATGGACGAATAGTCAGCTCAATGCTAATCCTCATCCACACCATGGTTGATTATTATCATGTTGTGTGAGGAGTACACCCTAGATAAACAACACGTTGACTATTGTGTTGTCCAAACACAGCCACACACTACGCTGTTATTTCTTGCTATAAATGCAAACCAGGTAGCCAGAAATGTAAGTATGTAAAAAAAAAAGGGGGGGGAACTAAAATAAGCTAAAAGAAACTGATCAATTCTATTTTTTTTTCCAAACTGACAAGCTTATAGACTGGCTCAAGCAATATTCTAATTTAGGGAAGTAGATGAACAAAATGCTTTCAATATATCTTCAGTATAATGAAGAAAAGCTGTCAGATGCATCCTGGAACTCCAATGTAATGCTTTCAAAAGATAGTCAGCTAACATCACTATTAGCACCACCATATTCAGAAAAAGGTTTACAAAAAGTTGTAGTGCTAAACCGATTCATGGTTGTTTTTCTTAAAGGTCCAGGTTTTGGCCTAAAAATGTAAGAGATAATTTATGATTTTGCAATGAAAAAAAGCCAGAAAAAACAAAGCTTTAAAGTGTATCGGTCTAGTTATAAAATGTTTGCAGTCATGATAGATAGTCCGTTTGAATAAAAAAGTTAAAACATCAAGAAGAAAATCCCTTTATTAGGAAGAACTAAAAGTTATGAAATAGTCAGCAGGCTCCATAAGACACTTCATCAGGCTAGATGAAGTGGGGTGGGGGGAGAGAAAAGGCCTCATGTGGGCCATTTCAGAAATGTAGAAAAATGTAATTTCAGTGTTAAAATAGAAATGTTTCTTTCGTGATGCATAAGATTGTATGTATGGGCTGGGATCGTGGTATGTGTATGGGAGAGGTCCTGTCTTAGAAGTTTGTATTGGGGGGTCAAAAAAGGATACTTGAGGCCTGAGGTAAGTTGTGCTTCATTTTATGGTGGGGTTGGCACTCAAAATGGGGCTGTTTTTGGCAGCACTGTGTACTTCTAGTATATATCTTGCAAAGTTCCCAGCCTTACATGTCTCATTTTTCCTCTATTCTTTGTGTCTTCATTTGTAATATATATTGAAAAATAACGTGCCTTTCTACTATACAGTTCATTGTTCTCCTGGCCATTATTACAACTCTACAACCCACAGATGTATCAGATGTCCTGTTGGAACTTACCAGCCTGAATTTGGTCAAAACTACTGCATCACCTGCCCTGGGAATACCAGTACAGATTTTGATGGCTCTACTAATGTTACACACTGTAAAAGTAAGTTATATTGTTTGGGGGGGGGGGGGGGTTGCGGCAATCAGAGATGGAACTTGTGCTAGACTGCAAGTGTTTATGACTGGTCACCCAAGCCAAATTCAAGCATGATGCTTAAACAATGTATATCAATGCATCTGTGGCCATGGCTAGATGACAGAGGTTGAGGGCGACGATCTCGCGGCTTTATGATCACGAGATCATCGCCCTCATCTACACGTGACATCCCAGGGAGTTGAGGACATTGCACCCGCCATTTTGATTTTTTTTCTTAAAGGAGGAGGAGCAAACAAGTGCTCCTGTGCAAAATGTGAGTATTTTTTTTTAAAAAAAATCCCCCTTCCCACCCCCAACGCCCGGCCACACATTCCGCGGTCTCAGGATCAGCCCGAGACCATGGAAAAAGCAGGCTAGAAGGGTAGGGCAATATCCCATGGAAAGGCTGAGATCATCCCTCCCTGCTCCCGGGATCATGTGAACACACAGGGATGATCCCGGGGCGATCACCGGGATATCGCCCCATCTAGCCATGGCCTAAGAGGGCACATGCAATAGCCCCACCCCCAATATTCCTGCATGCACCAACTCTGCCTGCTAGGGAGGTTGTGGGCTCTCCCACACTAGAGGCCTTCAAGAGGCAGCTGGACAACCATCTGTCAGGGATGCTTTAGGGTGGATTCCTGCATTGAGCAGGGGGTTGGACTCAATGGCCTTCTAGGCCCCTTCCAACTCTGCTGTTCTATGATTTCCTGGTCTTCTTAATTGAGGGGGGAAATCTGAAGGGAGCTTCTACTCATATTCACTTGAACATGAGCAGAACACACATACACGGCGTACACATGCAATTGGGAACCATGCTAGAGAAAGAGACATGGGCTAGAGAAAGAGACATGCGCATGCCAGCCCAACCCCAATGTTCCATCTGCACCCACTTAGTCCCCAGCGTACCTGTGTACTTGTATTAATAATAATTTAGCTGCATACACATTTTCCATGCCAAGGGACACTTGAAATATTCACTAAAAAGTCCCCCAACAGTTATTTTTTCATGCCAGCATGCTGCGTTTACAGCCCTGATCAAATATGTCTTGTTCTGACTTGATTGGCAATGTTATCACGTAGCCCACCCAATTTTGCTATATGCCGATGTAAATGAGGGCAAACTAAGCTAATTTGGAGTGAGGGCTCATCAGGAGTACCACCACCAATGTACCAGAGAGGGAAGCACAGGGGTAACTATGAAGCAAATTTTACTTGGATCCACATCATAAAAGGGAGGAACTGGCTGATTAAACATTGCAGTCCTTTCTCTCTCTCTCTGTGTGTGTGTGTATTATATATAGAGATATAGGCCTTAGCTAGACCTAAGGTTTATCCTGGGATCGTCCCAGGGTCATCCTTGCCTGCTCCCAGGATATCCTGTGTGTCATTTACATTAACAGGGATGACCACGGGACGATCCCAGGATAAACCTTAGGTCTAGCTAGGGCCCCAGTTATCTGTATCTAGATAGGTACTTAGGTAGGTGGGTAGGTAGATAGAGGCTTACAGAAGACAGCACAAGCAGATCCAGATCACAAAAGTGAGGCACTCAGAGACGTTGTTGTTCACAGTAATTTCTGAAGCACACTTTAATATGCAAAATGATTTACAATATCTATCCGTTTCATTCTCAGAACAATCCAGAGAGGCCGTGAAAATTCTCATTTCACAAACAGGGAACTGAAAAATTAGCAAGACAGCCCACTGAGCCCATAGCTCATTTTCTAACCTTTTTTTCCCCATAGATCAACAATGTGGTGGGGAACTTGGAGACTACACAGGCTACATTGAGTCTCCCAACTATCCCGGAGATTACCCAGCCAATGTTGAATGCATTTGGAATATAAGCCCACCCCCAAAGAGGCGGATTCTTATAGTGGTCCCGGAAATATTCCTTCCCATCGAAGATGAGTGTGGTGATGTTTTAGTAATGAGGAAAAGTGGTAAGCTGTTCTACTGTCCAAGAAAAGCCATGAAAACATCTACAAAAACGTAACATAACCCAGAAGTGAACTGAATTTCAGTGCCACTGGAGGTGGATACAGAAGGCTACTAAACTACATAGTGGCCCCTTAAATTCTTACCATTTGGTCGTTCTATCTGCATAGAGATTGGTGCTAATATCTGTTGTTGTAAATTCAATAAATGATGCAGACAGGAGACTCTAGAGCAGTGGTTCTCAACCTTCTTAATGCCGCGACCCTTTAATACAGTTCCTCATGTTGTGGTGACCCCCAACCATAAAATTATTTTCGTACTTCTCTACACGATCCATTGTCATGGGATGGTTTGCTATTGAAAATAATACATAACAATAGCTTTAATAATACAAAAGATGATACATGACATAGTTCAGTCAATACAGTTTCCTAAGACCATCGGAAATATGTGTTTTCCGATGGTCTTAGGTGACCCCTGTGAAAGGGCCGTTCGACCCCCAAAGGGGTCCCGACCCACAGGTTGAGAACCGCTGCTCTAGAGTGTTCAATAAAGACATTTATTAAAACCATCCAGTTCATATAATGGTGTCTAAAATGGCTGCTGCTCTAGGATTCTATTAGGATTGAGTGTTCCATGGAACTGCTTCCTGTCATCCAACCATTTGGGAGCTTGTGAATCATAGTATCAGTTACATAGTATCAGTACACTTCTCATCTTTGGCATCCAGCCATTCACTAAGCCTAGCTTTATTTTCACCCCCAGACCATCTCAAATGGAATGCAACAAGCAAGTAGAGCTATCTGTTCCTGAGCAGAGAAACTTGCTTAGACATTAGTTCAAAACAACACATATACAAGGCACCTGTGTGTGGTTAAGGATCATCTGTATCCATATTTGTCTTAAGTGGGACAGCAGAATGAGCTAGCCATGTATCATTTATCAGCTTCAGGGTGGCAGGGTATGGATTAGCAACCTAATCTCTAATTGAAGAGAGCCTTAGCTCAAGTCACAGAGCTCATGCTTTACATGTAGAAGGTCCCAGGTTCAGTCTCCAGCATGTGCAGAAAAAATGACCGCAGACAGGCCTCTGCCTGAGATCATGGAGTTGCTGTCTAAGTATTAGGCCTCATCTTGAGTATTGAGTCCAGTTCTGGGCTCAATCCAGTTCTCCTCTGAACACTGGAGCATGTTCAGAGGAGGGTAACCAGGATGATCAGGGGCCTGGAAACAAAGCCCTATGAAGAGAGACTGAAAGGACTGGGCATGTTTAGCCTGGAGAAGACAAGATTGAGGGGAGACACGAGAGCATTCTTCAAATACTTAAAAGGTTGTCACCCGGAGGAGGGCCAGGATCTCTTCTCGATCCTCCCAGAGTGCAGGACACGGAGTAATGGGCTCAAGTTAGAGGAAGCCAGATTCCAGCAGGACATCAGGGGAAACTTCCTGTTAGAGCAGTATGACAATGGAACCAGTTACCTAGGGAGGTTATGAGCTCTCCCACACTAGGGGCCTTCAAGAGGCGGCTGGACTACCATCTGTCAGGGATGCTTTAGGGTGGATTCCTGCATTGAGCAGGGGGTTGGACTCGATGGCCTTGTAGGTCCCTTCCAACTCTACCATTCTATGGCCATAGCTAGACCTAAGGTTTATCCCTGGATCTTCCAGGGGTCAAACCTGTTCACCTAGGTGACACACAGGGGATCCAATGCTCAGGCAGGGGTGAACCCTGGATGATCCCAGGATAAACCTTAGGTCTAGCTGTGGCCTATGATTCTATGTAGGCCTGGGTTGAGTAACTAATGTGGTTAATTGATACAGCTTCTTATGTCAATCTACTGAAAATACTATGGGTTGGGTATCTTGAAAATGAGAAAATGTTACAAAAACCTGTCATATATGCATTTTTATTTTGCAGCTTCACCCACATCAATTACTACCTATGAAACTTGCCAGACCTATGAGAGGCCTATAGCATTCACCTCCAGATCACGCAAGTTGTGGATTCAGTTCAAATCAAACGAAGGGAACAGTGGGAAAGGATTCCAAGTACCCTATGTAACATACGATGGTAATGTTTGTGGCGTTTTCTGTCACTCTAATATACATATAAGTACAAAGATCTCTAAAGGAAAGTAGTTTAAAAGATGTAAAAAACCGTATTTATTGGGTTTCCCCCATTGTTTTAAAGTGCCACTGTCCAAAATCTTCTCCTTGTGTTTGTGCTAGAGGAGAAGGAGGAAGGCTCCTTCCTATCTGAGGCTCCTTCCTATAGTGCTAAACCATGATTTAGAGTTATGTGCAAAAATCCCAAGTGACTTTAATAATATCTTGTGCAGGCATTTTTTCTGGCTGATCTCTTAATTCCGAAATCCTCCCCTTTTCAGTGTTAACCATAATGTAATGGTTCACCTGCATCCATGCTAATGCTAAACACTGATAACATTAAACCAATTTGTAGGCAAGGTTTGAAGTCACTTTGTCTAATATGGTTAAGCTGAAGTAAACAAAAACATAGGGGGCTTCAGGACTGAGTTCAAGACATAGATATAAACTCTATTCTGTGTGATCCTGAGTGCTTCTGAGTCAGTTGCTCTCTGAAGATGCTTTCAGTGATGTAGTAGTGAAATGTTGCTTAGTTGGTTGTCTTGCTGTTTGCTTTTCAGAGGATTATCAACAGTTAATAGAAGATATTGTTCGAGATGGACGTCTATACGCATCAGAAAATCATCAAGAAATTCTAAAAGTTAGTAAACTTTTCTTTAACTCTGCAATATCCAAGATGCTATTTTTCATCCATTGTTTAGATCTATTAGCTGTGAATCTTGATGAATGATTATAGTGCCCCTTAAAATCAGAATGAGCCTCGTGTGGCGCAGAGTGGTAAGTGGCAGTTACTGCAGCCGAAACGCTCCCAATGGCCTGAGTTCGATCCCTGCGGAAGCTGGTTCTCAGGCAGCCGGCTCAGGTCGACTCAGCCTTCCATCCTTCCGAGGTTGGTAAAATGAGTACCCAGCTAGCTGGGGGAAAGGCAACCGCGACTGGGGAAGGCAGTGGCAAACCACCCCGCTACAAAGTCTGCCAAGAAAACATCAGCGAAAGCAGGCGTCCCTCTAGGAGTCAGCAGTGACTCAAGTGCTTGCACGAGAGGTTCCTTTCCTTTCCTTTTTAAAATCAGAATATTGAAAGCAGAAGCTCCTTCCTAGTGTCAAGAACACAATGTCAGTGTGCTCAGAGGTCTGGAAGGGAGACTGGATAGAATTCCTTTGCAGAAATATATATATTATATATGCTCTCTCTCTATATATACACATATTTATTGTCTCCCGCAGGACAAGAAACTGATTAAAGCCCTTTTCGATGTATTGGCACATCCACAAAACTATTTCAAGTACACGGCACAAGAATCAAAGGAGATGTTCCCAAGATCATTTATAAAGTTACTGCGATCAAAAGTTTCCAGATTTCTACGACCATACAAATAACTTCCTAGTGCTTTTCATTTTTTGTTGCTGTTTTGCATTCCTGTCAAATATTGTATCGTCTTTGACAGTGGAAACATTCTTGCTAATTTGAAGACTCCTTAGCAGTCTTTATCTTAAATTGTATATTGAAGAATAACTATAACGTTTTATAATCTCCAATATTTTGAATGGGATTTTTTTTTTACTTCAAAGAAGAATAATTTTGGATTCCACAGTGCATCCAATTGAAGATCCAAATTAATGTCTGCACTAGTTTCACTTCAGTTTTATCACTGAAAAGCTTTTGTTTTAGAAAATGTATTTCTAAACCATTTTTTAGAGGGAAAAAAGTTTTCTTCTAAGCAAAGAAGAAACCTGTTCAACCTGGTCAAAGAAACTACCTGCAAAGAAGAGTATCGAAAGGAGTGTGTAGTATAAATAATACTTGGATTTTGAATTGCACTTGAACTTTATAGTATGTGAAATTTTATGGGGGAAAACTAAATTTCATTGTTCCCCATTGGTGGTTTGTGGAGACGTATAAACCAAAAAAGAAGAACGAGGGAGATAAAATAGGTGTGTGATTTTTGTTTGATGGATTAGGCAAGATCTAATCCTAAAATCTAATGTTTTTTGGCCCTGTTATAAGATTTTCAAAAGTCAACTAGTGTCTAATGTTGCCAGTGGAATGATAGACTTATGGACACAATTTGGGATCTCTAATAATTTTCATTATACAATGGAAGAGATTCAAGGGAAAAATAATAACCAGTTTTCCTGCCTTTAATGGAACATCTAAATAAGTACAAGATATAAATATATGCTTTTCCCACAATCCAGAGCCTTGCTTGTACATGGTAGGGCAGGTGAGCATATGCTCTTGGTAGGTGATGGAAATTGTACTCTGCAGAGAGCTTTCCCCTTTCCATACTCACCAATGCTCCATTTGCAGGATCTGGGCTAGATTACTAGGTCGCTGTTAGGCTGTTTATCCACATCATTTTATAAGATTATACAATTCCTTTTAAAAATTTGCAATTTTTGTTTTGAAGCAAATTGAAATTGTATGATAAGTGATTGATTTTCATCAATGTAGTCTGGGCACAAAACGTTTTTGTTTTTTTGTGGGGGGAGTTGTGTATTTTTTTTTGTTTTTTGTGGTGAACCTAGAAAATAGGTGCAAGTAATTATTTTGTTGCTCCCATGTGTTCGGTGGAATGAGTATGAGTCCATCGGTTGCTGGTTCATAATTGTTGGTTGGTTTATTCTAATTCAGTATGGCTGGCCTTCTATGTTAGTTTGGGCAGCATACAATGGGGTGCTGTGCCCCCACAGATCCCATTTCAGTAGCCAGACCCACCACTTGCACAATGGAGAGTTCGTGCTTCTCAGAGCAACCGAAAATGCTCGTTTCTGGAAAGAGGCAGGTTGGTGGAGCTCAGTAAGAGAGCACCACTGACCTGTCCCAACCCAGGAATGAGCCTTTCCACTCATTTCAGAGCCTCCTATAGGAAGAATTAAATCTCCATTGCACAAGCAGTGGGTCTCACTTGCGTACAACCTTTTTGGAGACAGCCCTATGTATGCCATACTTGATTATAACTGCCTTATAGTGCAAGATGCCAACATTAGACTTATGAATGTTGTTTCAAAAGAAATATTACAGACGTCCTTGCATTTTTTTAAAAAATGATGTACATATAACATAAATAAAAAAATACTTCTAATATCACTTGTCATCCAAATTCTAAAATGTAATCATTATATGATAGAAATCCTTTGACATCATTTACTGCTTTTAAAACTATATAGATTAATTACACATCTCATCTACTTTGTCATTACTAATCCAATAATTCTTGAGATGGTGTACCACTTATCAGATTACTGGAATAGTTGTTTTCTGACAGATCCACAAAATTCCTTACAAGAATAGACCAGTATCTGCACATCTTCATTTTAGACTCACTTTCATATCTACATATCATTTTATTTTAGCCAGACTTTAATGGATCCAGCGCTGGAGGTGAAGAACTTGGTGTGATGTGCAAATTACATCACTATAAGTGCTATTGCTATGCACTCTGCAAAGTTATTCTTGCTTGATAGGAGGTAGTGCCAGTTTGATAAAGGATATGAGTATGGGCACTCCTCGCAAATATATATAAATATTGGAAACATATGTGTATAAGCTCAAACTACCTCCCATGTTATATGGTGTAGCTGCTGGCCTCTCGTGAATATTATTATTTCCTTTCTTAAACGTTCAATATTAAATAAATTGCATGAAGTCTGTAATATATTGCTTTTGATCGTACTTTCCAGAACTAATAATGTTGGTAATAGGTATGATGGCTGCCTTGTACCCAGAAGCAATTTAAGGAACAATACATAACAACAGAAAGGTAGCTATATTGAATATTATCCAAAGGTTACAAGACAGCACTTAACATATTTGTAGTCGCCACCTGCAGAATTAACAAAAACAAATCAACCCTTACTTATACCTATTTTCAAGGTGTACCTCTCTCATGCAATGGCTGCTGGCAGATTGAAGAACTTAGATGTCTTAGATGGTCAGTTGAGTAGCCATTCCTTGTTTGACACAAACAAAGAGTTACTAACCAAGTGCTACTAACAAGACAATTTAGGTCAATTTGGGGCATCAGAAAATACCTTCAGAATTTTATTTACTCGTTGTGAGCCTTGTGACTTAATTGTGTTTCCTGTTTCTTCTTGTTTCCTTTTACATTCATGGCATTAGTGCTCAGTTCTGTTGACTTGATTTTTTTTTTTCATAGTACCTTCATTTCAGGCCTTTTTATTTTGTAAATCAAGTGTCCAGATCTTTGGCCCAATTCAGTCCTTCTTGTGATGAGAGCAATCCTCTGGAATTCACTTACCTGGCACCATGCAAATGATTTCTTGTGTGAGTTGGATGAATCATAATTCATGCCGAATATTGGCACCTCATTCACATGCTTTTATTTCCCCATTGTGCAGATGTTATTATTACAGTCTGAATATCTGAAATGTACCCTTCTTTTATAACGTGCAAGTTGTTAACATTATGGATGTTTGAAGAATAAGAATTGGCCCTAGGTGTAGCACAGTGATGAACGGGCATATACATTTTTCCTAAATATAATTATCTTATGTATTATATACAGGCTAATGCAGTTGAACACATATTTTCTGGGCTACATAAAAATTGAGAGATACATGCCAAGGTAAAAGCAGAAACTACTACACAGAAACACAGTTTCAAAGTGAAATATTTAACCTTTAAGTATTTTAAACTTTCTAAATGTGCCCCAAAGTTTGGCCTGACTGCCATGTATTAGCCCAAAACACAACACACATGAATAAAAAGCAGAATAAAATAAAATGTAGTGGAAGAGACATGGAGCTTCTCTACATTCAGCAAAAATCCCACACCCTTACTGGGCTTTCTTCTTCCAGAATCTTTCCAGGTTTACGATGGGCTCCTTTAAACAGCAAATATGTGGTTTGGAATTGAAAACTTCCTTTCTTGGCGATGCTCTATATGTTCAGTGAAACAGCACCATCTAGTGGTTATATTATAGTGCTATGCATTATCTTTTATTACAGCTTGCCGATCTTTTTGAAATTGAGATAAAAGGGGGGAAAGTGTGAGAGATGTCCTGAAGGTTGAAGATGTGTAAAGGACCCGCAAACATCCATGAGTGTCCCATCACGAGCATGCAATAAATAGCTCATGTAGAGAAGCTCATGCACCACGGCTGCTTATATGGCTTCTGGTTAGGAAAACATTCAGATCCCCCACAGTCATTTTAATTTGCAACAACCTGCTGAGAGCCAGACATTGATCCAGTTCACATGTAATGGTGGCAAATTGTGGTTTAATTAACCTACAATTTGCTATGGTGCTTGCCACAGCCATTTTGAATATTCAAACCCCAGGGATTGCTATGTGATGTGCAAACCTGGACACTATAGGTTAATCGCTGGTAAAACAACCCACAGTTAACCTATAATCAGTCAACCCATGATTTGCTGCCGTTATGTGTGAACAGCCATGACATTCATTATGTCATAAGTAACCACTTATAAGCCAGGCTCTGTCAGATGAGAATTCTGAATTTTCCCCTAAAACTGAGAAAACTGGGAGAGGGAGAGCCTTTTCCAAATATATATAGGAATGTGAGCTGCAGGCTGCCTTTCTCAAGGCTCATCTACACCAAGCAGGATATTCCACTATGAAAGTGTTATGAAAGCGGTATATAAAAAGCAGGAGACACACTACTGCTTTATAGTGGTATTGAAGTGCACTGCAGGATCTACACTACTGCTTTATAGCGGTACTGAAGTGCACTGACAACTGTTGGGGCCCATGACACATCTACATGAAGCAGGATATAACAGTATGAAAGTGGTATGAAAGCGGTATATGGAATTTGTCAATGGGCTCCAACAGTTGTCAGTACACTTACTGTAAATACCACTATAAAGCAGTAGTGTGGCTCCTGCCTTTTATATACTGCTTTCATACCACTTTCATTGTGGAATATCTGCTTGCTGTAGATGAACCCTCATAAAATGGCAATTGTACAGGAAAAAAACGTGGCAGTATCGCTGAATGCCTGATACTTTGGCCCCATTCAGACAACATGCATTCCATTAACCATTTTGTGGTTAAGCAGCATGGTTTAACGTGTTGTCTGAACAGGACCTCCAAATCCCATCCTTTCCATCTGGGTAGACCGCTTTAGGGTTTGCTTTTTTCTTTTTTCTTTTTTTGCATTTTCTAAAAGGTAGTTTTATTTCATACTCTAGATTGCAAATATATTTGCAGAGCTGATACTTCAAAATGCTCACTGCCACTTCCTATAAAAACAAGAAACAAAATCAGTAAAGCAGCACACCAGATTGGGGCATCTTCACATTAAAACAGCCTTAATAGGGCTGTAAACTTTAAAGTATTTTGTTGATTTACCATTTGCCTTTTAACCAATTATCTGATCGTATTTAAATAAAGAATATAGTACAAAAACGTCAGTATCTTTTGGAGATACTGGCAGAAGTATGAGAGCTCACCATTTAATATACAAAAATGACATTTAGAAGGAAAAGTCATCTTTTTTATTATATTTTTTTTTATTTGCCAATTTTTTATACTAATACATCAAAAACCAAGAAAGCCATGAAACGTAAAGAAATGTGTCCTTGATTCTCATGCTCACTTATTACAGCACTGTCTTGTAATTCAGAAACCACAGTATTTGAGGAAAACAGGGCTCCGTTTCACACAGTTCCTGCAGAGTGCTGGCTCTCTGTGAACGGAGGGTGGGAATAAATCTCCAGCTCACATACAGGACCATAAATGCCACATTTAATTGGTTTATACATATGCTCTGCTGCAAATAAGAAGTAGGTACATCAAAGAGGTGAGGCGCGTAAGCATGCATAGAGATGCATTATGTTCCTAATAATGTTGCTAGTCTATTTAAGTAGGGACTGGAAGCCCAACATTTGCTCCCAAACCCCACCATGGACTGGTTCAGACAACACGCTAAACCACGCTGCTTAACCACAAAATGGTTAACGGAATGCATTGACCTTAATGCGTTCCATTAACTATTTTGTGGTTAAGCAGCATAATTTAGCATGTTGTCTGAACCAGGCTCATGTGTAGACTTTTTTTCTCTGGCCAGGGACTGTTTGAAGCAGCCCTAGACTATTTATAATAGTTTCTACTTAGGAAAACCAGTTGTATGATATAGCTCAGTCATTATCAGAAATATATTTTAAGCCACCCCGGAAATATTAGGCAGTATCAAACTATGTCACTCCATTAGCGCAGATGATGTTGTATCTATCGGGGTAATTGCTTACCCAAAATATAGCAGAGTGCGAAATAGCAGCAGCGTAGAGTCTGGAAATGGTTTCAGCTTGAATTTAGGAACAAAAAGAAGCACTCACGGTCTTTGGTCAGTAAGAAGCTTTACTGACACTAAATAAATTACTTACAGAATAAATGGTCATATATACAGTCCTTTCACCAACAGTACAGCAACAACGTAGCAGTATAACATCAGCAGTAAGTTCCAGCAGTAAGTTCCAGCAGTAAGTTCCAGCAGTAAGTTCCAGCAGTAAGAAGCCATACAACATGGACTTCTTAAATACACTTTTCTCCTTGGCCCAATTAACCAATAGTCTCTTCATCTTGTACATCTCGTACCGCACGTAGGCCAGGGAAGAATCTGCTTCATACTGGACTTCTCCTGGCAGAGACAATCTGGCCAAGGACATCTTTTTAACTCTTTAGAGTCCTTTTCCTTCTGTGGTTAAAAACCTAACCACAACACCCTTTCATTTTTAACTACAGAAAAAATACAATTTACATTTCATTACATTTCACCTGTAAGAAATCAACTTTACATGTTTACAACAATCCCAACATTGTGTACATTTCTCTGTGTGTTACATTTCCCAGAGACTTATTTATATGTAAGTTTTTCTTTTCTTCTTCTTCCAAGCACTGTTGAAAAACTTTGTGCTTTGGGGCGTTGAACTACTTTGCAATCTTCCAACTTGCAAACTTTCAGCAATTTTAAAACTTTCTGCTTCTGGCTTTTTAGGTAATTTCCTTTGGAAACTTTTCTACCTCTACACCAAGGTAACACCTAACTTTCCCCAGAGACTTCAGTTTCAACCCTTCCTGCAGCTTTGGGCTGAGTTTTCTTGAATGTGGTCTTGGGAACTCCCTGCCACCAGTAGACGAACCACTAGCTCCACAATCATGTACTCTTTTGCTTGCCCCTTTGCATACAGACACATGTGTTTGAAAACACCCCCTTTCAGTTTTCGCTGCCTGAAAACACTTTTCTTGCTCTTGTTCAGACAATTTTAACACATCACTGTAACTCTCAGGTTCAGACTTCACACAACACACACTGAATTCATCTGAATACTTTAAAGGTGGAATTCCTTTGTTTTTTCTTTGTGAACGACGAGGTACACTGGAAATTTCTTCCTCCCTTTCATTTCCCTCCTCCCTTCCACTTTTGGGAGTGGAAACACTCTTCTCAGAGATGTGAGGGCTCTGAGAAGTTAACCCCTGAGTTACTGTTTTCTCCTGGTTGTTCACGGTTTCTAACAGAACTTGGGAACCTTGAATCCTGTCCCAACCTGCTTCCTGAAAAGTAGCAGACCTAGAAACAACCACCTTCCCATGACTTAGGGAAAAACGCCAAGATTTGGATTGCATGCCAGAATAACCCACAAAACGTAATTTCACAGACTTGGTTTCACCTTTAGATCTTTGGATATTCACGTATGCCCAAGACCCCCATGTTCTCAAGTGAGACAAATCTGGCTTTGAACCAAAAAGTAAACAGTAAGGCGAACTGCCTGTGACCCTGCTCCAGGTTCTATTACACAGATAGTTTGCGGTTAAAAATGCTTCTCCCCACAAATCTTGCTCAGCGTTTGCATCAGCCATGAGAGAATCTTTCTTCATTTGAAGTACTCCAATTCTTCTCTCAATTGACCCATTTTGAAAAGGAGTTTGGGGATCTATTAACCTGTGTGTGATTCCTGTTTTCCTAAACCACTCACAGAACCTTCCAGAAACAAACTCACCCCCACGGTCCGACTGCACAGAAATAATGGGCTTGTTAAAGAACTTTTCCGCCCAAGTTTTCCAATCCCTAAAAGTTTCAAAAGCTTCTGATTTTCGCTTTAGTAAATAACACCAACTAAAGCGTGTATAATCATCCAGAATTACAAGCACGTAACTGGATCCCCCTTGTGTAGGCGTGAATGGCCCTACCAAGTCAATAAACACCAGTTCAAAAGGCTTTTGTGACACCCTGTCACTTTTCCTGCAGATGTTCTGCACCCGGGATTTGGTCTGATGACAGATTGAACAATCCAAGAAATTTTTACAGTTTCGCAAGCTTAACCCTGTACACATTTGAGGCATGTGACTTAACACTTTAAAACTTGCATGACCTAAACGCCTGTGCAACTCATGAACACAATTTTTATGGTCTGGCACGTTACCAGTTTGTGCCACCCTTTCTTTACCTGCACCCATGTAAAACAGTCCATTTTTAACATGTCCCAGTGCCACATTTTGTCCATCCTTAATCACTTGGCACTCATCCTTCTGAAACGTAACAACGTATCCTTCAGACGTTAGAGCACTAACAGAAAGGAGACAAAAATCTAAATCTGGAACATACAGAACCTGTTCACACTCCTTTTGCAGACATGGAACGTAGCAACAGCCAATTCCTTCCACCCTCGACGTTCGTCCATCTGCAAGCGTGATTGACTTCACCTTGCTTGGTTCCAACTTCCGAAACGCCTCTGGATTATTAGAAATTGTTCTGGACGACGCAGAATCAATCAGCCAAACCTCTTGGGCCTCGTTACACCTCACTGTGGCTGAAACAAATGCATTCGAGCATTCCTTCTCCTCTCCAGCCTGTGTAACTCCCTTCTTCCTCTTTTTACAGAAGCGTTTGATATGACCCGGCTGTTTGCAAAAATAACACTTTCTTACTGCAACTGCGGTTCTCTCCACACTGTTGTCTTGGAAACACTTATCTTTCTGCATTCTTTCTGTGCTGCCAAGGGCTGACTGCTTAACCCTTTCCTGGCAGTTTTCCTCCTTCCTGGAAAGACGCCGTTTCTCTTCTTGGAGCAAACGACCCGTCAAATAATGAAGAGTGAGTTCATCAGTCTTCATACTTTCCAGACTGGTTGTCAGAACGTCCCAGCTTTGAGGCAACGACCCCAAAATCAGGTAGCACTTATGCTCTTCCGTAAAAACGATTCCGACCTCCTGCAACTGGACAAATAGAGATCTCACCTGTTGGAGATGATTTGCCAAACTTCCAGCCTCCTCCAACTTTAACCGATACAGCTCTCTGGTGAGGCTCAGCCGTGTGCTTGCCGACGCACGCACATAAATCTGTCTCAGCGCATTCCAGCTGTCTCTTGCCGTCTCATCTCTGTTGATATGGACAATTTGCGAGTCCTCCATACTCAAGACAATGTTTGCTTTGGCCCTTTCATTCTGCTCTTCCCACACTTGTGCTTCTTGAGCAGTCTGACCAACCGGCCTCGGGACACTCACGACGTTCCAACATCTGTCCCGCTTCAAAAACATTTCCATCTTGAATGACCACGTTAAGTAATTTCTCTCATTCAGCCGTTCCACCGGAATACTGGATGCCATCTGAACCTGGGCCATCCTCACCGGCTGGGCTGGAGCGCGACTCACACTGGATACAGACCCGTCTGAGCTCGATGAACTGCCTGAGCTCGACTCCGTCTTTCCCTCCAGCGTTCCTTTGCTCTCAAGCTTTCCAGCAACCAAAAATTATGCCTTCCAGACTTTCTCTGGGCGCATAACCTATCGGGGTAATTGCTTACCCAAAATATAGCAGAGTGCGAAATAGCAGCAGCGTAGAGTCTGGAAATGGTTTCAGCTTGAATTTAGGAACAAAAAGAAGCACTCACGGTCTTTGGTCAGTAAGAAGCTTTACTGACACTAAATAAATTACTTACAGAATAAATGGTCATATATACAGTCCTTTCACCAACAGTACAGCAACAACGTAGCAGTATAACATCAGCAGTAAGTTCCAGCAGTAAGTTCCAGCAGTAAGTTCCAGCAGTAAGAAGCCATACAACATGGACTTCTTAAATACACTTTTCTCCTTGGCCCAATTAACCAATAGTCTCTTCATCTTGTACATCTCGTACCGCACGTAGGCCAGGGAAGAATCTGCTTCATACTGGACTTCTCCTGGCAGAGACAATCTGGCCAAGGACATCTTTTTAACTCTTTAGAGTCCTTTTCCTTCTGTGGTTAAAAACCTAACCACAACAGTATCAGCGGAAACTAGTTCCTGAACTATGTGCAAGACAATAATCCAACTAAAGTTACAGTTATACAAGTCTGGTTGCACAAGCAGTTTTGTATTATGCTTGTACAAACAGCTGGGCATAGCTTGTGCAACGCATTGTGCAAACGGTTGTGCAACTGGTTACACAACAGCTTGCACCCATTGAGCAATGTGTTGTGCAACGCATCGCACAACATGCTGTGCAAATATTTGGACAACTAATGGAAAACTGCTTGCGCAATGGAAAGTTTCAGCGGAGCTCCACTACAGTGATTTGAGTTTGCAGAATGTCACCATTGGATATTGCCCGTTTATACTGAAGTGCATACGTAAAATAAAATAAATAACCTCTTACGTCTTACAAATTGCAAGATGTAGAGAAAAATTGTAACTCGTATCTAAATACAAAATATATTGAGATCTTATTTAATGGGCAGGGTCCTCATCGTGTTTCTACAGGGCAATTAGATATTAATTTGTCGAGGCCTCAGATAATATTCCAAATGAACTTTGTTGCTTAATTTGCAACTGTTGAGATAGAATCGAAATATGTTAAGCAATTTAGGGTGCAAAACAATGGGACGAAGCGCTTAACTTGCCTGGACTGTGTCATTGTTTTAAAATTGTACCTGTAGCACTTACCTTTTAATTTCCCTTCCCCTTCTGCACTTAATTGTGTGTTTTTAAATGTCGAGTCAATTACTCCTTGATTATTATTTTTAACTTTCCCCAAATTATCAAGTTGTGTTATCAGTAAGCTGCTGATTGACCTACTTAGAAGTTTGAAGATGGCTAATGCCAAAATCCACATAATTTGCTGCATGCCAATAATTGTGGGTTTGACAACCCTAACTGAAATTACATTTGAAGTCATTATTTAATGTGCTCTCATCTTACCCAATTTTGGATGTTTTCTTTCCTTGTGTAGTGACTCGTTGTGAATCTAACCATTATTTCAAAAGTGTTTTTCCTTTAATGCAGTCACAGAATTAATTGCCATAAATACTTGAGGGTAGTAGACCAGAGTGGGCAACCCACGGCCCACAACACACATATAGTCCCCCACATTCAGTTTAAAAAAAAAATCTGAGGGGGAAAATGCATCTGTAGTAGCTTGTTTGCTAGATTTTAGCACTCAGTCATCACTACGGGTCAAAATTAGCTTGTTTGCTAGATTTTAGCACTCAGTCATCACTACGGAAGCCATTATTTAATTACGTTTTTTGCAGCACCTGCAGGCCCCCAGACTTCCTGCAGAACCCCATCCCTATAGTAGATACGAAGTAGCAATCTAAAAGATTAAGGACCACTTCAGACTTTCCAGAACACCAGTGTTTTTGTGGGGAAGAGGGTTGCGCTGCATCACGTTCAGATGTCACGCCAAATATGACACACCAAACAAGGTGTGACATGAATGGAGCCTCACTTCTTCCCCCTCCTCTCCTCCCTTGTGTGGCCAAGAGAAGTGTGAAAGCTTTTGCTCCCACGTTTGATTAAGCACAGCTTGCTCTGTCATCCAGACCTGGAACTATGATTAATTTTTAAACAAGCCAGCTTCAAAAAAAACATGGTTTGATGTTACTTGCTTTAAACCAGGATGGATAACTTGTGGTCCTCCAGTTGTTTTGACCTACAATTAATATTAATTACAGTTCATCATTCAGATAATACCACAAACCATGATTAATCAAAAGCAGAAGCTTCCAGAAGCCTCCTCTGAGCTGCACAGGAGGTTTGGGAAAAGCCTGCTAGCAATTCACTTCTTGCTATATTATTGTTTCGTATGATATCCAAACACAGCCATTGAAAAGCATGCATTTGTTTCTTTTTTTAGCATGTGCACCATATGTTACAGCTTCCCCGGCCATGTTTGGCCTAAAACATCTGGAGGGCACCCATTTGGGAAAGTCAGATAGATAGATATCACACACCCACACCAAAAAAGTGTGAAGAACTAAACACAGAGATTATATATCATTTTGAAATGAAGGCTTCAGTCATCCTAAGATTTTACTTTTTGTCTGAATTCAAATCTTTTTATTACAGGATATGTGGTTAAATCTAGCTTTTAAAAAAGACTTTTTTAAATTGCATAAGGAATTGCCTTTTAAAACATTTTTGGACACACATGTGGGGGCCTTCTTTTGTTCATTTATGCCTGACAATTGAGCTCCACAAGCCACACACAAGTCTCCTGTTGAGTCCACATTTCTCCCTCATCTGTATGTCAGATGGGGGCGAAAAGAGGGTTGATCCCAGATGGACTGTACAAACAACATGAGGTGCAATGTCTGAACCACATCGCTATACTAGCCCTGTTCAGAAGACACCTTAAACCATGGCTTTAACCATGGTGGTTAAGCCAGAAAGCTTATTCGCTGAGGTTAAAGCCATGGTTTAAGGTGTCTTCTGAACATGGCCTGGCTTTCTGGCTTAACCACCACGGTTAAAGCCATGGTTTAAGGTGTCTTCTGAACGGAGCCACTGTCTCAAGTTTTTAGTTTTGCATTAGACTTGTAGAATTGGGAGCAAAGATAAATCCCCATGCAGAAAGTAGAAATCCGCTGACTCCTATTAGTGAAAAATCCCATTAAGTGAAGTCAAATATTTGGAGACATTTTAAACAGTAATCGAGGATGAAACACTATAAGTACTTTCAGCCCCCTTCAGAAGTGGAAAACCAGTTCCTGTAAGAAGGCCATGTTCCATGTTGGACTGAAAAAGAATATGGTTTGGGTCATAGTTATTATCACTTAAGTAGAAACATGAAAGACAAACTTTGCAGCAAAGAATGTTTATCTGTTCATCTGAGTACAGACACCTCATATTTGCGCTTTCTTTTATTTATTCCGCTTGTACCATTCTTGTTTTAATCCTTGACACTATGTAATATATATACAACTATAACATGTACATAAAGGGATATCTTCTAGGTATTCTAATTTAGATCATCTATCTTCAGGAAACTGAGTTGCAAGTTTAAATATTTACATATGCCAAAATTATTCCATATACCTTTGTAAGATTATCATTATTTTATTGCATTGAATTTCAAGTGCCAGGACTACAATCAAGGCGTAACATTATTTAACATTTGTATTTCTCATTCAGTTACTAGCTTTGTACTGTTTCAAACATATAATTGCATATGTTGGTATTCCAAGAAACACAGTTTGAACTCCTTATAAGGAAGCTATTATCCATAAACAATTTACTCAATGAAACATACTTTTTAAAAATGTGAAACCATTTTATCTTTTTCTACTTTAATTCTGTAAATAGTTTTCTATACCTTGCCCTTTATATTGAAGAATAATTTTTAGGAGATGGAGTATTTATGGTCCATTGTAAAAATCAGATACTCATACATTTAATGTTATCCTCCTGTACATCGGTTGGCGAAAACAACAATAATGCTAATAATTTCTGAAACTGAAAGTTGTTGCCTCTCCTTGGCAGATAGAGGGGGTAGGGAAGCCTTTCAATAATTTACATTTTATGCATATATGCCTGGAGAGGTTGCCTTTAGAGTGGCTTTTAGAGTAGAGGTTGCCTTTAGAGTGGCTTTTGGTGATAGCTATATTGCTGTGTCAATAGTAGATGACCAGGCTACGTCCCAGACATGATGGCAGCAGATTTGTTTAAAACTGGGTCTGCTTTAATCAGATATATTAAGTGTGGTGGTAATGAGGGACTCATATTTAAAGCAAAGGGAGTGTATAGGTGAGGGGGAACTGAATTTATCTAAGCTTCCTTCCTCACCGTCACCCTGAGTGCTTCCTTTTTCCACTGAGCGCCAATTCCAAAGCACTTGAGAAATGGGGAGCCAAGCAGTGGACACAGGCAAGGTTCAGCTCTCTTTCCTGTGGTGGAATTATGAATACATTTGAAAAGCAAAAAATATAAAAACTGAAGTAATGCAAGGTGGCAGGGAGAGAATGTGGTCAGGATTAAAACTATCATGCTTAAAAGTGGCACATATGTCTCCGTGTGTATGTACATAAATTACACAGGTTTTGTTAGAATTAACCTGTAGTAAATTTTGCTTCCTGATTCAGCCTTTAAAATGAGAGGAAAAATACACCTAATTAGCATGCTGAAGGTCTGTCTTCGAGCCCTTCTTAATGTCAACGGATTGTATGTACAAAGTGGTGATGGTGTGAGAGGCAATGAAATGGTCTTGAGTAGGCACTCTCATATCTGGATAAAAGTTTTTTAAAGGGGGCAGGTAATAACATAAATCTCACCTGCAGACAGATCTGTGAATTTTGAAATTTTCAAACATTCATTCTGTGGATAATGGATCTTGGATGGGGTGTTTGCGTTATGCTTCCCAAATTACTTTTTTCCTGTGTATGCATATATGGCCAGCAACTTCTGTAGCTGGAAAAAAAAACCTTGAGAAAGAACTGCAACATGAATTTGTGTCAAGAATGTATAGCAACTAACTCACAGAACAGACTGGTCATGAGTATTCAACCACCAGAACTGGACAATGAGGCATACACTGTACTTTGAGATGTAACTTGTAAAGGCCAGCCTAGTTAGATTTCTGTACACATTTTAATGCAAATTCTATAGGGGTGAATTTACTGGATAGGCATGTAAATGAATGGCATTCATTTTTTTCAGAATTAGGATTGTACCCACCCAGTGAGGAAAACCCTAGGCCAATGTGTAATGAGAACACATATGCAAAGTAACTGAGAATTGTCCATTGCCATACACTGTTGGGTGGTAGTAAAACTAGTTGGGCTGGTTTCAAGTCATCTAAGTGAGGGCACCGTTCAGGAGCTTCCTAGTTCATACCACAAACAATGTAGTTTAAAAAATCATATTAATTTCATTTTGCTATTAACTGAGATGATTCTCTTCAGGAAGAGTGGCACATTAATCAAGATAGATTTGCTTTTAAAGAACTAGTGGGTTTAAATTAATTATTTTAAGCTGCCAATGGAGGGGCAGAGGAAACATGTCTAATGTACAGGTACATTGTAAACAGGTTTTCCAGAGTGGTTACTCTAGGGCAAAGCCATGTTGGACAGACCACTTTACTGGTACCATCTTGAAAGCTTTCTGCTGTTGTCAGAGGAAGCTGTTTCCCAGTTGTGTGGGGTGTTGTAGAAAGCTGGTAGTGGGCACCAGCAATTTAACCCGTTGCCTCAGACAAACTGAATATCCGGCTATTATGATGGGGCTGGCGAGGGAAAGTGGACCAAGGAAGAAACAAAAAGAATGGAGAACTTTGTGTCCAATGTATTTAAAAAGTCAGCGAAGGTGCTGTATACAATTATTGCTGTGGAAATGAAGCAACTGGTCCATTCTCAAATCCTTATTTCTGCCAAATCACCAACACTGTCTGAATAAAGTATATCAGGATATGTCCCATTATTTGTTACAAACAAAACTAGAGGTCCAACCTGGATGAGTAATATTTCTGTATTCTCCTGGTGGTGGTTGTTTTTAATAAATTACTGGGCATGAGTAAAAATCAGAACTAAAACCTATGTAGATGCTGCTGATACTTCTAAGCTTTATTTCCAATGTAAATTATGTACAAATTACTATTTCACGCAAGAACTGTATCATGGTAGGCTAGAATAAAAATAGTGAATAAATGTATAAAGTTTGGTACTTAGAAGATTTTTTTTTATGGTCTGAGCTTTACCAACATTTTAACAACACTGCCAGAATCAATAGCTGAAAAGGTTGTTGTAAATGTACCTTGTTAACTCTACATATCTCTATGCCTCTGTGTATCAATAGCTTTGTTTTCTATGTCAAAGCTCAAAAGGAAGCATGTCATAATTTTTGTTAAAGCATTTTCATAATAAATCTAAAATGAGATAAAAGTTATATGACATTATTCATTCTGCTATACAGGTGGTATGGGCAACAGCTTTTTTAAAAAATAAATCTAATTGTCAGACTATCACTAATGGAATGGGAAAGCAGACAAATTGTTGAGTACTGGGCACTGAATCAAGATGAGCTTTAAATGATACTTGTTCAAACAGAGTTATCATGGCAACCACTACACTGTCTCTATCTGACCTAGAAATAATTCAAGTAACGCACCTTGAAGTGAGATATGGGTTCTCCCAAGTGCCTCGCTAACTTGGCTGCAAATCCTTGATCAAGTTGTTCCAAACTATTAGGTGGAACTATTAGGCGGATTCACAGTTGGCTACAGAATCGGACTCAAAGAGTGCTTATCGATGGAACCTTGTCAAACTGGGGAGAGGTAACAAGTGGGGTACCGCAGGGCTCAGTCCTGGGCCCAGTGCTCTTCAACATTTTTATTAATGATTTGGACAAGGGGGTGCAGGGCACACTTATCAAATATGCAGATGACACAAATTGGGTGGGATAGCTAATACCCTGGAAGACAGAAACAAACTTCAAAGTGATCTTGATATGCTGGAGTGCTGGGCTGAAAAAAACAATGAAATTTAATAGGGATAAATGCCAAGTTCTACATCTAGGAAATAGAAACCAAATGCGCAGTTACAAGATGGAGTATACTTGGCTCCTTTTCATGTGGTCACCCTAGTTTACAGAGCAATCCTCTGTACGCTTATTCTGAAGTAAGACCCATTGAGACTTTCTCCCAAGTAAGTGTGCATAGAACTGCACCCCACCCCACAAGATCTAACTCTACAGGCAATAAAATAAAGGCTGCATCCTATGTACTTCTTCTTGGAAGTAAGTCCTATCAAACACAAGAACTTACTTCTGAGTAGATATGCTTAGGACTGTGCTGTAAGGTAGCCTTTTCGGGAAATAAAATGATCAATGTACTAAAAATGAAGATTAAATATTTTTGAACCTAGCCAGACTTCTTATTTAATAAGAATGAAGAAATATATATTCACGGCTTATATTTTCTACTCTGGTGCTTGATATTAACAATTATCCCAGATGTTCATATACATGAATCATATAATTCCTAAAGTATTTGAGAGCCATACATAAAAATGCTTGCACTTATTTAATGGGAACACCACATTTCTATCACCATGATCATTTTGGGACAAATTTCTAAAAATCCTAGAGAAAAAGGAACCCAAGGACATACAAATCTGCTTTTCGGTATGGGATACGTATCTTATAAAACACAGTAAATATTGCTCATCAGGTGTTATTTCCTAAATAATAATGATTGAATACTATTTCTTTAATGTATTTGTCATCCCCAGCTCTTCACTGGCAAGTCTCCCAGAATGGCTTCCATAAAAAAATATTAAAAGAAATCACAATTACAATTTCAGAAAGCCCAGAAGACAAAACAATAGCCAGTCAAGCTGATAATATTTCCAGCTTTAAAATGAATTCCTGGAAAAATAATATTGCTTTGTATGAAGTAACTTTGTATATCTAATAGAAATAATCTAAGATGGACTCATTCAGCAAGCCTCAAATATCTCTCTTTCATATACTGCCTCATTACTATAAAGAAACAAAGGAGTGGCAAAAAAAAGTAAACTTTGATAAGCAAGGGATAAGGGACAGCAGTAAATATATTTAGAGCTGTGTCTACAATAGTTTTATGTTTTAATAAAATATACAGAAGTTATAGACCCTTGCTCTCCAATTTGTTTGATATAAATGGCATGACGTATATTTTGTAACAATTGCTAATAATTGTTCATCCTTTTTAAAAAATATTTTTTTAAAATTAACAGGGTTGCCATTATTATTATTATTATTATTATTATTATTATTATTATTTCCTCTTTCCTTGCTTGTGGTGTTTTTTTTATCGATGAACATGATGGGCTTTGCCAAGTCATGCTGTCTTTTACTGATTCAGAAATTTCCTGACTATTGAACATGCTTTAAGTTTGTCCGCTTTCTGGATGTTGGTGTGGATGTATTTTGATAGGACTAATTTCTGAATGTTTTCTGTAAAAATAAAAAATGATGTGATGCTGGTGACTGATGTGACTAACAGAATACATATAACTTTCCCCTATTGCCATAGTTCTTTAACTTCCATAGTGGTGTATATTTTTCCTTTTCTGCACTGCTTTTGCCATTAGGTATTGCTATATCAATGAGGTAGGTGTGTTTTTCTTTTTTGTTTCTTCTTCGTGGTCTCTGTGCATCACACATATGGGCTCTGCGCCTGCACAGGGCCAGCTTCGAAAACTTCTATAGCTGAAATCTTTTTAGGCGGGAACCACTCCCCCACCGTCCACTGAGCATGCTCAGGGGTTCCCGCCTGATCCCCTCAGTTCTCTTCAACCGCCTGTAGGGTCAACAGCGTTTGGAAACTTCTAGTGTTTATTGGTATTATTACCTCAGCTGAATCTACTATTTTACATTCTTTATCTTTCTTCTCCAGTTTTCTAACCTTTTCTGTATAGTTATATAAAAATAAATAATAATAATAATAATAATAATAATAATAATAATAATAATAATAATAAAAAAGAAGATATTTGTTTATTCGTTAGTTTAGTCTTGGTGCCTATGGCACACCAAGGCCTCTTCAAAAAGTGCTCCGGTTGCGGGCAGAAGATATTGCAGACCGATGGACATTCCCTTTGTTTGCTTTGTTTGGGGGAGACACATGTTGTCCAGTCCTGTTGCTTTTGCCTAAAATTCTCGAGGCAAGCCAGGAAAAACCACTCCTTCGGGCGTTACTCTGGGAAAAGGCGTTGGAGGCAGTGGAGAAACCGAGAACATCTTGACGCTCCAAATCTCCTAATACAATGGAGTCTATGCCCCAACCTCCTCCCGCACGGAGTGAAGCCTTATCGGTTCCCCCCTCCTCCTCCTCTCAATCCGCATCTTCAAAGGACAGGAAGATTGCTAAGAGAGTGAGAGAGCATCCTGGGGCAGAAGAACCCCAGAAGAAGAAAAGCAAACTCAGGAGAAGCCCGGTACAGAGCACTTCGCTACCGAGGCATGCGGCAGGGCATAAAAGCCCGATATCGAGCCTTTCACTGCAAAGGTCTCCGCCGCTACCGATAAGCCCAATACTGAGGCTATCGATACCGAGACGGGCAACACAATCCTCACCGCCGGTATCGAACCCACCGCTCCAGGCAGAGCACGCTATCGGCTCACCGGTACCATCCCCACTGCAGATCATCACGGTACCGACAGATGATCCCAGCGTGAGAGCATCGATTTCAGATGACAAAATTAGAGGTTCCTCACTGGATAACACCGTACCAGATCGGGGCCCCATTTCCCCTCGGTACCGAGAGAAACCGCAGCCCATCGATACCGACGGACATCAATACCGACAAGTGCCCCAGCAAATGTCGGTCGATACTGAAGGCTATCGATACCGACATACGCCTCCTTACAGATACGATCGGGGCCGTTCACCGGCTTCGGCTCATTCGGGTCCTCAGTGCGGCAGGCGGCGTTCATCCCCGCCTGGAATGCGGGACTGCTGCGCCGATTGGCGGCCTCCCCAGGGTCCTCCGTGTTGCTGCGAGGATTGGGAACACAGAGGGCGCCATGATTGTTGCTGTCGGCAGTCCTCCCGGGAACGCCGATGCGGGCCGTGCCCACGTTGCCGACAGCCACCCTCCGAGGCGGTCTCCCGTCCGCCGGCCACGGAGGATGTCGGGGCTGTGCCCCTGCCACCTCGGCCGTCAGTGCCGAGGCGCACTCAGCGGCCGACGCACACATCGGTACCGACCACGGTACCTTCCCAAGCACTGCAGACGCTGCCTGCTGCAGGGATGGGGTTGGGTGCTCCATCGGAGGAGGATTGCCGATCGGATTCCTCTCGGGAGATGTCGCCGGCCCCGTCACCAGATGATGTGGTGGTTGCTGCTGGCGTGGTGTCCCCATCAGAGGACTTGGCGCGCTTTGCAGACCAAGTACAGAGAATGGCAAGATCTCTAGGGATTGAAATGTCCCAACCTATAGAGAAACTAAATGATCCAGTCTACGATGTATACTGTGAATTGGCTACACCAGCAGCCATCCCTTACTTGCCAGTATTACTTCGGACTGCACAACAGTCATAGAATCATAGAATCATAGAATAGCAGAGTTGGAAGGGGCCTACAAGGCCATCGAGTCCAACCCCCTGCTCAATGCAGGAATCCACCCTAAAGCATCCCTGACAGATGGTTGTCCAGCTGCCTCTTGAATGCCTCTAGTGTGGGAGAGCCCACAACCTCCCTAGGTAGCTGATTCCACTGTCGCACTGCTCTAACAGTCAGGAAGTTTTTCCTGATGTCCAGCCGGAATCTGGCTTCCTTTAACTTGAGCCCGTTATTCCGTGTCCTGCACTCTGGGAGAATCGAGAAGAGATCCTGGCCCTCCTCTGTGTGACAACCTTTTAAGTATTTGAAGAGTGCTATCATGTCTCCCCTCAATCTTCTCTTCTCCAGGCTAAACATGCCCAGTTCTTTCAGTCTCTCTTCATAGGGCTTTGTTTCTAGACCTCTGATCATCCTCGTTGCCCTCTTCTGAACACGCTCCAGCTTGTCTGCGTCCCTCTTGAATTGTGGAGCCCAGAACTGGACGCAATACTCTAGATGAGGCCTAACCAGGGCCGAATAGAGAGGAACCAGTACCTCACGTGATTTGGAAGCTATACTTCTATTAATGCAGCCCAAAATAGCATTTGCCTTTCTTGCAGCCGTATCGCACTGTTGGCTCATATTCAGCTTGTGATCTACAACAATTCCAAGATCTTTCTCGTTTGTAGTATTGCTGAGCCAAGTGTCCCCCATCTTGTAACTGTGCATTTGGTTTCTATTCCCTAAATGTAGAACTTGGCATTTATCCCTATTAAATTTCATTCTGTTGTTTTCAGCCCAGCACTCCAGCCTATCAAGATCACTTTGAAGTTTGTTTCTGTCTTCCAGGGTATTAGCTATCCCACCCAATTTGGTGTCATCTGCAAATTTGATCAGCGTTCCCTGCACCTCCTCGTCCAAATCATTAATAAAAATGTTGAAGAGCACTGGGCCCAGGACTGAGCCCTGCGGCACCCCACTCGTTGCCTCTCCCCAGTTTGAGAAGGTTCCATTGATAAGTACTCTTTGAGTCCGATTCTGTAGCCAACTGTGGATCCACCTAATAGTTGTTCCATCTAGCCCACTTTTAGCTAGTTTGTTAATCAGAATGTCATGTGGTACTTTGTCAAAAGCTTTGCTGAAGTCAAGATATATGACATCCACAGCATTCCCACAGTCCACAAGGGAGGTTATCCTATCAAAAAATGAGATCAAATTAGTCTGACAGGATTTGTTCCTGACAAATCCATGTTGGCTTCTAGTAATCATTGCATTGATTTCAAGGTGTTTACAGATTGACTTCTTTATAATCTGCTCCAGAATTTTCCCAGGGATGGATGTCAGTCATGGAAGCTGCCCTCCTCTATGCCACCAACGTAGAGGAGGCTAGACAATATATATAAAATACAAGAGAAAAACAGCCCCTTTTCTCTTCACACACCCAAAGCCAAATTCGATAATTGTGGAAGCGTCTCAAGGACACACTCAGAGGAAGCATAATGAACTCCTCGACAGCATTGTCTCTTCGTGTCCATAATTACCAAGCCACAATGGCGAAATATCAACCTTTTTTATGGGAGAAAATGGCATCTCTCTCGGGATACTTGCCAGATGACCAGAGAGAGTTGGCAAACGTATTTACACCGAGGCTATGAGACTCTCTCGGCAACAGCTCAACACGGCTCGCCACGCCTCAAAGGCCATGATAGCGTCAATTGTGCTTAGAAGACATGCGTAGCTAAGGTCCGCAGGACTGTCCCAGGAGGCACGTACTCGCATAGAGGACTTGCCATTTGACGGAGAGGGCCTTTTCCACTGCTCCACTGACGAGTCAATGGAAAACATCCAGATGGCCAAGAACACGGCCAAGAAAATGGGAATTGGGCAACAGCAACAGATGCAAAGAACGTTCCACCCAACACGCTGGCCTAGGATTCAACAACAGTTCCAACCCAGGCAACAACAGCTCCAAGATTGCACACTCCTGTACCAACCCCAAGGTCAGTACAGGAGGCAACAATACTCAGGACGCTTTAAACAGATCAACAGCAAACCTGATCCCAATCAAACACGGCGTCTTTGACTGCCCTATGACAACACCAACCTCACCTCAATTTGGTGACATCCTTGCCCCTTTCTATTATAATTGGACCATCATTACCACCGATAGGTAGGTCCTCACAAAATAGAGTTTACCACCCTCCCTCCCCTGGGAACCGCAAGGTTCTCACCACCTACAGATGCTCTGTTGCAAGAGACCATGCCTCTTTTGGAGAAGGGCGCCATAGAGCGATTATCAACTCACGCCCTACGATGCGGATTTTACTCCCGCTACTTAACGGTTCCGAAACGGGATGGGAGGCTAAGACCTATTTTGGACCTAAGGGACCTTAACGAGTTCATCACCCCTAAAAAATTCCGGATGAACTCTTTAGCAAGCATCCTACCTTTCATCTCGCAAGAGGACTGGTTCACATCCATAGATCTCAAGGTTGCTTATTTCCATTCCTCAATTCATTCCTCCGATTCATAGTAGGGGAAGACATTTTCCAATTTAAAGTGCTTCCGTTTGGTCTTTCTACTGCCCCCGAGTCTCCACTAAGTGTATGGCACTAGTTTGCGCCTTTCTGAGAACTCGAGGGGTACAGATTTACCCCTTCAACCTATTTAAAAACAAAACAAAAATTAATTCCTTGCAGCAATTCTGGACTCAACCCGCTCCAGGGCTTTCCTTCCGGAGAAAAAAGCTACAACATTAATTACACTTGCACTCAAACTCTTGCACTCTAGGACTAAAGACACTCTCTTTTGGTGGACGGAAATGTCCAATATTATGCAGGGCTTGGACTTCAGACCGCCACTGCCATCCCAACATCTGATGACAGACGCGTCTCTTTTGGGCTGGGAGCCCACTGCGGAGACCTTACTATACAGGAACATTGGAGCCCTACTGACAGGAAGAGGCATATAAACGTCCTGGAACTGATGGCCATCCAGAAGGCACTACATGCCTTCTAGCAGACCTTGTCAGGACATGTAATCCAAATCCTTACAGGCAACATGGCTGCTGTTTGGCATATAAACAAGCAAGGTGGGACACGGTCTATGGACCTGATCTCCCTAACTTTGGACATTTTGTACTGGGCAATCGCCCACGACATGACTTTATCGGCCATTCATATCGCAGGCCACGACAATATCCTGGCAGACGACCTCAGCCACACCTTCGTGGATACGCACGAGTGGCAGATGAAAAGGTCTGTACTCGACCTGATTTTTCAGGCATGGGCAGCCTGTAATAGACCTATTCGCGTCACCGGAGAACGCCATCTGCAACCTATTCTGCACGAGGCCGGGCCACGGGACAGCATCTCTTGGAGACACCTTCGAGAGGACGTGGACAGGACAGCTCCTGTACATGTCCCCCCCCCCATACCACTCCTACCCAAGGTGATTCTGAAGTTGCGCATAGACAACGCCAACGCCATATTAGTGGCTCCTTGGTGGCCAAGGCAGCCGTGGTTCACTCCGCTACTCAAACTGTCCTCAGCGTAGTTTATCAAACTGCCCCAATGCCACAACTTAATCTCCAAGGAGAAAGGACTCATTCTTCATCCAGATGTCCGGTCCCTGAACCTGACGGCATGGAGAATCAGGCAACGATAGATAACCTATCCCTGCCTGCTGATGTATGGGACATTATTCTAGCATCCAGAAAACCGGCCACTAGAAGATCATACGCCAAAAAGTGGGAAGCATTTTCTACCTTTGCCCTCAGCAGAAATGAATACCCGTTGTCAGCACCTATACCCATTGTGCTTTCCTTTCCTTTTCTTTATTTAAAAAAGGACTCAAGTTCTCGTCACTTAGAGTTTATTTGGCAGCTATCTCTGCCTCTCACTGTTGGGTTCAGGGCTGTTCGGTCTTCACTCACCCTTTAACAAAGCGTTTCATGAAGGGTATGAAGAATACCATCCCACCAGTTCGCTCCTTTGTTCCCCAATGGAGCCTTTCTGTGGTGCTCAAGGCACTGTCTGCCAAGCCCTTTGAACCATTGGCAAAGACACATTTACGTTTATTGACTTTTAAGGTGGCATTCCTTGTTGCCCTCACTTCTGCTAGACGTGCATCAGAGCTAGCAACACTCCATATGGACTCACCTTATACGGTGTTTCATGCTGACAAAGTGGTCCTTAGACCAGACCCAGCCTTTCTGCCAAAGGTTGTGTCTTCTTTTCACCTTGGACAGGATTTTACTCTGCCAAGTTTTTTTTCCGTCGCCGGCATCTCCCCTTGAGTCAACACTACACAACCTGGACGTGAGACGTGCTCTCGCTTTCTACCAGTCCAGAATACCAACTTTACGGAGATCCCTAAGATTTTTTGTTTGTTATGGGGGCAAACAAAAGGGATTCCAAGCATCTCCGCAGAGATTATCTGCTTGGGTTGTTCAGACTATCAAATTAGCCTATGAACTCGCTGGCCTTCTGTTGGAGGGGAAAGTGCGCTCTCACTCCACGAGAGGAGTGGCCACTTCCATGGGATCGCTTTACCAGACCTCTGCAAAGCAGCTACCTGGTCGACACCTCTGACCTTTGCCAGTCACTACCGTCTAGACATTAGAGCACGTAGAGACTGTGCTTTTGGGCGTGCCGTCTTATCGGCAATCCTATGACTACTCATCCACCAACTGACACCACCCACCTCCGGTAAGTCAGCTTGCTAATCGCCCATATGTGTGATGCACAGAGACCACGAAGAAGAAAGACAGGTTGCTTACCTGTAACTGTAGTTCTTCGAGTGGTCATCTGTGCAGTCACACAACCCTCCCACCATCCCCACTATGGTGTCATTAATTTCTTTTTGATCATCTGGTGATTCTCAGTGAGACTGTTTAGGCGGTTTCAGGAACTGAGGGGATCAGGCGGGAACCCCTGAGCATGCTCAGTGGACGGGTGGGGGAGGGGTTCCCGCCTAAAAACTTTTCAACTTGAGAAGTTTCCGAACCTGGCCCTGCGCAGGCGCAGAGCCCATATGTGTGACTGCACAGATGACCACTCGAAGAACCACAGTTACAGGTAAGCAACCTGTCTTTGTCACAGTTATGTCTGGTCGATTGCAAAGTTTTGTCTTCTCTCAGAATTGTTCTGACCCAGCAAGATAATATGTGAGTGTATAACGTGGCTTGGCTTGACTTATTTGAGTGTGTCTTGGGGTCCTTCCACACGCCATAGTGAAGGCGCATGCATGCGCCCCAACTACGGCCCCAAAATGATAGTGTGTACCAGCCAGAAGAGACGGAGGCGGCTGGGGAATCCGGGCGCGTCTGCCGCTGCCGCCACCCTCCTGCTGCCGGGGTAAGAGTGACCCGGGTCAGAGGGGGGAAAGCCCGCGAGGGAAGCGGCGCGCCTCCTCCTGCCGCCATCGCTGCCTCCTCCCCTTTCCTCGCCTCCTCCTGGCGGCTACCCAGAGTGCCGCCGTACCAACCAGGCAGGCGCGAGCCTCCTCCTCCTCTGCCACCACCACCACCACCGTCACATCCAGCCTTTGGGTCCCAGTCCGTGAGGAGAACGAGAACCGCGGCGGTTGAGAGTGATGGCCTAGCAGCTCTTCCGGAGCCCCGGCTGAGGCGGGGAGGCGGCGGCGGCAAGGACGCGCCTGGATTCCCCAGCCACCTCTGCCTCCCCGCCGGCCTCCTGCTGCCTGGGTAAGAGCCATCCGGGTCGGAGAGCTCGGCGGAGGCGGAAGGCGAGCTCTCCGACCCAGGTCGCTCTTACCCAGGCAGCAGGAGGGCGGCGGCAGCGGCAGACGCGCCCGGATTCCCCAGCCGCCGCCGCCGCCTCCGTGTCTTCAGGCTGGTACACACTATTGTTTTGGGGCCGTAGTTGGGGCGCATGCACGCGCCTTCACTACGGCGTGTGGAAGGGCCCCCGATTTCCTAGGCTCTGAAAGCATCTTTTTGGAGAGCACAAGCTCATTTCATGATCCCGGAGGCCAGGTTCTGGTGAGTGCATAGTTGTCCTTGACAGGAGGGGCTTTGCACTTACTAGAATAAAGTGAACAGATGTAAAGAGGCTGCAATCCTATATTCATTAATCTGGGAATAAGCTTTATTGAAATCAACGGGACATTTCTGAGGTTTCCTTGGTAGTTTTCTTTAGGGCTGTGCACCGTTTCGGATCCGAACTCCAAATTTGAAACGGATCGGGGTGTTTCGGGCCATTCCGAAACAGATCCAAAATGCTTTGGCGGAGGTCCGAAATGATCCAAAGCGGTTTGGATCGATCCGAAACGCTTTGGAAGATTTCCGGAACATGATCTGCACACAAGTTTCACTGAAGGTGAATGGAAAAGCTTATGGCAATCAGCACCCTATGAAACAATATCAGCAAAAGTGAAAGAGCTCACTCTGAAAATCACTCACAGGTGGTATAACATAGCAGGTTAGCAAGAGGGGAAATAAGATCAGACACTTTTTTTGAAAACTGGTTGGACTTTGTCTCATTTATCAATATGAATCCTGGTGAATCCTTACAAATGTCGTAGTCCCGTCACTGACCTGGGCGGTGGCTTTGGGTGATGGAGCGGCATCGGCTTGGGTCCATCGGTTGGCCCTGGCTTCTCCAGAGACATTGCCACTGACGTTCGCCAAGACTTTTTCCAAGCTTTGGCACAGCGGCCTTTTCTACACAGGTCGCCATCGACTTTGGGAGCAATGTCAGGAGTGGCTTCGGCGGCAAAGTTGTTAGTAGGCTCTGCACTGGGGGTGTCACTGGCTTCGGGGTAGAAGTGTAGAGTGGCTCTGCCCACAAGGTGATATCTGGGCTCCACACAGGCATTGGCACCGGCTTCCATACAGGCGTTGGCACTGGCATTTTCCAAGAGGCCTCTTCTGGCTTTGGCCAAGTGGTCTTTCTTTGAACCATGGGCCTTGGCAAGGAGGCCTCCACCACCTTCGGCACTCTGGTTGGCAGTTTCTTCGGCCGAGCAGTTGGCGGTGGCTTCGTCAGGGCAGCCAGATGTATTTTGGGGAGTCTGTAGGGTTCGGGACGTGGCCTAGGCAGAGGTCTTACTATATAAGGTGCCAAGAGGCACACAACTACTCCAAACACCAATAAAAAGTAATAATTATCAAATAACCCATTTATTTACAATTTGTAAAGATATGTAAAACAAACTGATATGTCTCAAGGTGGTTAACAATCACGATGTTGGGTACTATAATAACCAATAATATATACCAAACATGAAAGAGTACAATTATAATACAGTCCAACAATATTACAGACTTTTATAACACTTAGCACCTGAGACAATACCATCAGAGTAATATATATACAGAAATAGGGTTTCTTCTCATTTTCTATTCTTTTCAGCGTTGTCAATGCATTGAATGACAGGAATTTGCAATTAAACTTCCCATTTACGCTGTTCCAGGTTCTTCGGACTCAACGCTATAGAGAAAGTATCACCATTAGTTCTAACCCTCTTTATAGTTAAGGACACCAGATACTCATTTCCACAGTAGCCTAAGAACACTCACTCACCCATATCAGGTAATACACTCATTAGAACTGCTTCTGTCTCAGGGAAACAATCCCTCCAGTAAAACTCTGTGAAAAACATATGTTTAGCCTTTTAGAACATAAACATGATACTTTTATTTTAATTTTTAAAAGCATAACAGAAAATAGTATCTTACCGGCTTCATTATTTGTTTTAGTCTTGGACAGACCGCGAGCCGCAGCTGTGCAAGATAGCCACTACAGCAGTCCTTTTATCCAAGAAAACAGTTACTTAATTAGTAGAGGCTCTTATCCTGTCAAGAAGACAGAATAATAGGCCATGTGGATTGACTGTATTCAATCTAAATATCCATTCAGCCTCTTTCTTACGTAATAAATCATTACAATTAGACCCCAAAATTGGGTCTGTATAGATTCTGTCAATGACCAAAAATTTAAAGTCGTCATGTTTATGTGAACAATCCATAAAATGCTGTACCATAGGTACCTCTACTATTTTATTCTTAATCTTTGAATGGTGTTCTATCATTCTAGTCCCAATACTCCGTGTAGTTTTCCCCACATATAATAGATTACATGGACAAATTATGATATAAATAACATTTTTGGTAGAACAGTTTGAAAAATGTCGTAGATACCAAATTTGGATAGTTTTTGGATGCTGGAACTCTTTAGTTTGTAAACTTAAGGAACAGACAGTGCAACCTCCACATTTAAAGTGACCTTTGATATTATTTAATGATCTCCTTGGAGTTCTGATATCTGAGTGTATTCGTTGGTCTCGTAAATTCCAACTTCTTTTCCACCCCACTTTGGGTGGGATAGCACATCCAGGTAAATGGCTCACTATATACCAGTGTTTCCTTATAGATCTTATAATGGCATAAAATAAAAATCCAACAACCCCCTGATTTGGATTACCCCACCACCAGCACCTTCCTTGCACGTGAGTTCTTGGCTGTATTTAAATTTATTTCTCCAAGAAGTTTTCAGGTGAATTGGAAAGGTGCTTTGTAAGTGGGAAGTGGGTAGGTGGTGGGGGAGTGGGAAATCCTTGTAGCCTTGGTCAGTCCCAGTCCTAGACACAGAGACACACAGGAAGCCGCTCTTCGTAGAGCCATCAGTTTGTTGGCTTTTCCCTTGCAGTCAGCTCTTTGTTCTCTCCTTCAGAGGAGACAGCTTTGGGGAAATGGGTAGCAGCCCCCACAGACAGTGTGCAACATGGCTGCAGCCCTTGCAGCACTCATGGTCATATTGGTGCCAACTGTCGAGAGTTAAAAGGAATAACTCACTCCTCCATCAATCCCCTTCTGCTCTATTTCCCCCCTCAAATCCAACCTTTTATGTGATGTGCTAGCTTGACTCTCCCATTTTCATCTGCAGCCTATTAGAATCCTCAAACTGTGGGCTTGGCTGGAGCTGTGGGCACAATTTCCTCATCTATAATCACAGTTTGGTTGCAAATATGAAGATTCAGGCTCTCGTTTATTATAACTCTGTTAGCATGCTCACCATTTGATGGATGGGATGTGGGACCCTAGTTAAAGCTTCAGGAGCTATACTAGAGTGTTCAGATACAAAAGAGGGCAGGGCTCCTGCAGCTTTTAACTGTTGTGATGAAGAGGGAATTTCACCAGGTGCTGCATGCCAGCAAATGACACCTGGTGAAGTTCCCTTTTCTATGCAACTGTTAAAGATACAGAAGCCCTGTCCTCCTTTCCATATCGTCACTCTACTACTACATCAAGTTCAGTTTTATACAAATGTCCCCGGTGGTACAACTGTCTGTTAATGAAAATTGAAATGAAACAAAATAAAAGCTATCAATTTATTTCAGTCACAAGCTTTTGTACAATTAACAAACTCAAAGCCATTTTTAAGCACACACACATAACCTGACTAAATAATTAGATTATGCTGTTGCACTTTCTGTTATTAATGCAATGCCTTTTTAATGAAATGGTATTCACACACGACATGTGGAAAGAGTGGGCTTCTTGGTTCTAACTTGTAAAAGGCAGAAAAACAGTAAAGGGTGTGGATCTTGATTTTTATAGCTGACTTTAAGGGAACGATTCACTACTGTGCTAGCCTTGCTTCTTCTTTTTGCATTTGTGAGGGGAGGCTATATTAACATATAGCCTCAGAAAATCAATATTTTATTCCTGGTTGCATGAGCTATATGAATAGCTTGCAGTATTATCTCTTTTATGGAAGTCCTTATGCTGTTGCACCTTATTATTAACATTTATTTAATGCCAGCAGTGCTGACATGCAATACTGTATAAATACTACTACTACTACTACTACTACTACATGTACTGTACATGCCAGAGAAGGCTTAATTTGTGCAAGGGATCAGTCTTGGTGTGAGTGTTTAGGGGTGGATGATTTTGAGAGAGTGTGCGTGTTTGCATGTGTGTTGGCAGTGTGTGAGTGTATTTATGAGGTGGGTTATGTGGTGGGTGCATGGTTGTTTGTCTATGAATGGATGTGTGTACATGTTTCGGGGGGGGGTGATCCTAAGAGACTGTGGATGTGTGTGTTGGCAGTGGGTGGGTGGGCACTCCCCCTTGGGGGGGGGCAGCCATGTTTTCCTTCTTTTTGGTTTCCAAAATATGGTCACCCTACTGTAGGGTGACCATATGAAAAGGAGGACAGGGCTCCTGTATCTTTAACAGTTGCGTAGAAAAGGGAATTTCAACAGGTGTCATTTGTACATATGGAGAACCTGGTGAAATTTCCTGCCTTCATCACCACAGTTAAAGCTGCAGGAGCTATACTAGAGTGTCCAGATACAAAAGAGGGCAGGGCACCTGCAGCTTTAACTGGTGTGATGAAGAGGAAATTTCACCAGGTTCCCCATATATACAAATGACACCTGCTGAACTTCCCTTCTCAATACAACTGTTAAAGATACAGGAGCCCTGTCCTCCTTTTCATATGGTCACCCTACCCTACTGAGGATCCCCAAAGCAAGGGTCCTTCTGAACAATGAGGTGGAACAATTTCCTACCTGCCATGATGCCAGAAAAAGCCTTGAAAACACAACTCCGGAAATCTTCCCAAACACTGGAGAGACAAGCACCAGCACTCCTTACTGTCCAAATGTCCAGTAAGGAATAGGCCACACAAGTGCAGTGATGTAAAACTGTTTATTGCTGTTCCCATGGTAACCAGGGGTTTGTGAGGTTTGCTCAAGGAGAATATTCAAAGTGGGATATGATGATGAAAGATGGTGTCATGGCAGAAGGTAGGGTGACCATATGGAAAGGAGGTCAAGGCTCCTGTATCTTCAACAGTTTTAGAGAAAATTGAATTTCCCTTTTTATCCCAATAGTTAAAGCTGCAGGAGCTATACTAGAGTAATCAGATATAAAAGCAGGCAGGGCTCCTGCAGGTTTAACTGTTTGATAACAAATGCATACAAATCAGTGATCTCCATCTTGACCTCTAGAGAGGAAGGCCTAGTCTGAGATGCTGAGATATTTCAAATAGAATCACTTGAAAACCCTTTTGTTTGAATGGAAGACTAACATGTTATGCCTTCAGGTTTCCAGAGTGCCATAGTAGTGAAGGGTTATTTTAGTTAACCTGACATTAAGTATGACAGGGTCCTTGGAGCCCTGTACTGCAATAAATTTGGTGTGTGTGTGTGTTAATAAAGAAATAGCCTTGTTAGTATATGTGCCCTGAATGCAAAAGTCTTGAGTTCAAATTTCACCAATGTCTAGGACTCCCTAGATAACCTTAGGCAAGCCTCTTGGATGTTGATTTTCTACATCCATTCCTAGATTCTAGGGACAGTCCTAGGTTCAAGCTAATCATCATAGGATCTCATACAGGGTAATCCTATCAATGGCTATTAGTCATGATGACCCTATATTACCCTCAGTATCAGATTCGGTTTGGCACTAAATACCAGTTGCTAAGGAACAAGGAGGGTGCCACTGCGATCGTGTCTTGGTTGTGCATTTCTCACAGCGTCCACACTGGCATTGTGGGAGGGAATCACAAAAGAACTGTGCAATCTGCAGCAGTTCCGAAAGTAAGTCAATGCTTTTGGAGCTCAGATTCTCAGTGGGCTGAATTCTGGATCTAGCAGTATCTCATGCTGCACTTCTGGCTGTTACAGAAACAGGTCAGATCACCAGTCCAAGTGCTAGTCCCCACCAGAGCAGGCACATTGAAGCAATGTAACTTAGATACATGGGGACCTACCAAGTTCCCTCTGATTCACTGTGTCTACTCCAGTTAGGAGTAGCAATTGAATTTAGGCCATTATCTCTCTCTCAATCCAGAAACAACAGAATAAGGATGTTTCTCTAATGTACAAATACCATGACTATCAGAGGTTGCTACGTCCCATACTCTAACGAAGCAAAAGCACTTTGGTGGCATCTTCCTTTCCCTTCTAATATTTTCGAATAATTCAACTACTGCCAGTACACATCTCTTAATTTCCCTTTACATAGATTTCAAGTATAAAAAAGATATAACTACTAGTCCCAGGCAAAAAGTATCTGGACATACTCTAATTCTTAATTTTAAAGTTCAGCTGTATTGAACACAAAAGTACCCCCATCACATGTATTACTATGTTCAACACACTAAAATAAAACCACTTTCAAAGCACTTAGCTAAATTCACAGGCAAGTTCCTTTTAAGTGCATCTCAAAGCCTTTGCTTATTTCAGATTTATTGAGATTATCAACACCTGTTTTCTCCCATTAATCTAACAGAAGACCAATTATATTGAAGAGGCTTCTTGCTCAGCTGGCATTATTATTATTATTATTATTATTATTATTATTATTATTATTATTTATATAGCACCATCAGTGTACATGGTGCTGTACAGAGTAAAACAGTAAATAGCAAGACCCTGCCGCATAGGCTTACAATCTAATAAAATCATAGTAAAACAATAAGGAGGGGAAGAGAATGCAAACAGGTACAGGGTAGGGTAAGCAGGCACAGGGTAGGATAAAACTAACAGTAGAACAGTAGAAAGCATATGAACCCACTAACAACAAGTCTGCCACAACATAGTACAGTGTTGATATAGAGATTTTAAACATGATATTTTTCAGATGTAGATTAGAGTCAAGACTCAAGGAGATTTTACATGACTCTGTGCAAGTGAAATGACCCAAAGTTATTCTCTTGTCTGGAAAGATATGTAGGAACATTGAGTAGCTGTAAAAGATGCAGGCGGGCAGGCGATATAGAATCATAGAATAGCAGAGTTGGAAGGGGCCTACAAGGCCATCAAGTCCAACCCCCTGCTCAATGCAGGAATCCACCCTAAAGCATCCCTGACAGATAGTTGTCCAGCTTGAAGGCCTCTAGTGTGGGAGAGCCCACAACCTCCCTAGGTAACTGATTCCATTGTCGTACTGCTCTAACAGTCAGGACGTTTTTCCTGATGTCCAGCTGGAATCTGGCTTCCTTTAACTTGAGCCCCTTATGCTATTGCCTTTTTCACAGCAGTCAAACACTGGGGTTAACATTTTCATAAAATTCTCCACCACAACCCCAAGATATCCTTCTTGGTCAGTCACTGCTTGCTCAGTTCCCATCAGTTTATACTTGAAGCTGGATTTTTGACCCAACGTGTATTTGTCATTTTGATGCTCACAATCCCTTTTTAATTTAACCATCTTAAATAATTTGGTGTCATCGGCAAACTTCGTGGTCAGCCATTTCTGTAAACCACCCAGAGAGCTTTGGCTATTGGGCAGTATAAAAATGCAATACATAATAAAATAATAATTGAGGTCCTGCTCCAAGTACAATAATTTTTGAAGACAGATTGTCTTTTCCTATAAGCAGAGTTTATCTACTGTGACTTTTTATAGTGCTCAGGAAATTCCCTCTATTGAGAGGTTCAAATATAATCTTTTCTAAAATACTTTTTTCTTTTTTTGGTGTGTGTGGGGGGGAAAGGTGTCAATTTCTCCAGCCCATTGAGATTTTGGAAGCAGATTTATGGGTCCTTTATTTGAAGTTTGTTCCTCTAATTTGTGGTAGTTTGACCTATGTAGTTTTTGCAGCCCAACCCTACGTATTTATGTATTTATTTATTCTATGTATTTATTTATTTATTGCATTTGTACACTGCTCCTTAGCTGAAGCTCTCTGGGCAGTTCACATAAGATAAATGTTACTAAGATGTATGTTACTCAGAAACATGCCCCATGTATCCAGTGGAGCATACTCCGTAGTATATCGTTTCAAACAAACCATTGTTTTAGGTGTGCAAATTTATATATATTGTTTCAAACAAACCATTGTTTTAGGTGTGCAAATTTATTTATATATCTGTAAACTGCCTTGGGAGTAGTACTTATTTTTGAACTGAAATGCCAAATGATTTTTTTTGTGTGTGTAAATAATCAACATTTTAAACGAATCCATTTCTCCACTGGGTGCAAATTCAGGTTTTTGATAGATAGGTTACTTAGTCTGCTCTTTGGGCCTTAATCCAGATTAAACGAGTCTGAAACTGGAGCCCCCTGTGCCTGTTGCCTCGGAAGTAAGCGCCACTCAATTAGGTGCCGGTTGTTTTAGCATCGCAGCCTCGGGTTGCGACTCAACCGGGGTGGGTGGGGCTTATTGCAGAATGGATCTCGATTAGGATTTTACACGCCGTTATTTGGCTTGAAATCATGGGCCGGACGGCCCCACCCGAAGCAGATTTCTTTGGCCAGTGTGCTCAGAAAGGTCTGGGTTCTAATCAAGCGAGGGACTGCTGCTGGGGGGCTGTGCCTTCCGTGTGCGCTTCCCCTTTAAGACGCGTCCACACACCCAGCATGCCTTGGTGTCGCCGGGGCTGCACCCAGACGGGCGCCGGAGTCAGACGCGCGTTGCCAGCAGCCGGAGCAGCGGCGGCGGCGGCGGCATGGAGCGAGGCTGCTCGGACGATTACCAGGCGTTTGTGGCCCTGCACGGGCCGGCGCTCGGCGCTTCGGGGGTCCCGTCCTGCTACTGGCAAAGCCTGTGGCGCAAACTGGAAAAAGAGGTGGGTGCCGGAGGCTGCTGGGCTCAGGCCTGGGCCGGGAGTTTCTGGCTCCTTCGGGATGGCGCGGGCGGCGCAACGCGTGTTTGGAGGCGGCGCCTCCGCCTGGGCGCAGGGAGCTTTCCGGCCTTTGGAAGCAGCCTTAAGGGATATATACACATGCAATAATTAATAATAATAATAATAATAATAATAATAATAATAATAAATAATAAAATAAGGCTGCAACCAGCCCAACCCGCGCAGACTTGTCCGTCTGCTCGGTGGAACGCGAAGCGAGGTTTGCGCGTAAACATGACTGGCATCGGACTGTTCCTTGTCATTCAGAGCCCGGGTCTATGTTTACTTGGTAAGGTAAGGAGGTTAGGAAACGGAGCCGTTTCCACACCTGCCTTTTCCCGGGGATCGTCAGTATGCATCCAAATGATCCTGGGAGCAGGCAGGGTGCATCTCTCCATTTTCCTGGGATAAGCCTTAGGTGTAGAAAGGGCCGGTTAGACAGATTCCTGGAGGAAAAGGCTAGCAATGGCTGCTAGTCTAGGGTGACCTTATGACAAGGAGGACAGGGCTCCCGGATCTTTAACAGTTGTATTGAAAGGGGAATTTCCACAGGTGTCATTTGTATATATGGAGAACCTGGTGAAATTCCTTCTTCATCACAACAGTTAAAGCTGCAGGTGCCCTGCCCTCTTTTAAATCTGGTCACTCTAGTATAGCTCCTGCAGCTTTAACTGTTGTGATGAGAGAATTTTACCAGGTACCCCATGTATACAAATGACACCTGCTGAAATTCCCTTTTCCCTGCAAAAATTAAAGATACAGGAGCCCTGTCCTCCTTTTCATATGGTCACCCTACCATATCCCACCTTTCCTGCTAAGAGCTCAGAGCAGTGTACGTGGTTCCCCAGCCCACATCCTATTTTATTCTCATAACCTTGTAGAGTAGGCTGAGAAAAAGTGACTGGCCCAAGTACCCTCAATGATGGGCTTTAAGGATGAGTAGAGATTTGAACTCTCTCTTCGTGCACACCATCCCCAATCCTTTAAGCTAGGGGTAGGGAGCTTCTGGGCTGGATATGGCCCAATAAGCCTTTGCATCCAACCTTTCGCCCCACCCCCTTCTTGGCTGCTGTACTCTGTGGTTGGCCTCCACGTTCCCACATGTTCCAGCCTGCCAGACTCTCATTCTCCTCAGCAAAACTGAGGAGAGTGATGGACAAAAGAGATTGGATGGGCATCTGTGGGGAAGGATGGTGTGTGTGTGTGTGTGTGTGTGTGGTGTCTGAAAAATACTCTGGCACTGCTCACTACTGGCGTGTGGCCCGAGGGAATTCGGTCCTTGCAGGGAAACGGAGGGGAAGGTTCCCCACTCTTGCTATAAGCGCTATACCACCCTGGCTCACAAGTTGCCCAAGAGTTCTGTCTGCATGGTTACCATGGGCCTTGCTCATGTCTGTGATCACGTGGGGCTGGTTTTGTGAGACCCAGGAGCACGCACCTAGGCCACCATACAGGGAGCAATGCTAGTTCACAATATTGTTAAAGCCGCTACCGCTTGTGAAAATGTGGTGCAGGGCAGCCTTGTTCTTTCAGCTCACGTAGCACACACAAGCCCAACAACAACCGTAAGGGGAGTGTTGCACTCTGCAATATGGGTGTGACGTAGACCAGCCCTCACACTGTTGATCCCCTGAGGCACAATTAGGCACACTGCAACTACCTGCCCTCACAGGAGACGTTAATTTATCACGGCATGTGAGAGATGCTCTCAAGCTACACATAATTGAAGTACAACTGTGTTAAGAGGCATCTGCTTTTAAATAAATTAAGAGTATACTTGCTAGAAAGAAGAGTTGAAGAAAATAGTCAACCAGTGTTTTGTCAAGATCGTTGCATATTCTTGATTCTAACCATGATCCATATGCTTGTTGGCAAATAATTTTGTTTCCGAAGATGGTGGTGATTACACTTCTACTACTCCGCTTTTCCTCTTACGAGGAACCCAAGGTGGCTTACATGGTTGTCCTCCTCCACTCTATTTTATCCTCCCAACAACCCTGTGAGGTAGGTTAGGCTGAAAGTCAGTGACTTCCCCAAAGTCACCCAGTGAGCTTCATGGCTGAGTGGGGAGTAGAACCTGGATCTCCGGAGTCCCACGCCCAACGTTCTTAACAGTAGAACAGCTAAGTGCAGGTTAAAGGCAAACAGATGAAACTGCACGCTGGCCCCATGGTCTTTAAAAACAAAAAGCAGCCTTAGGGGGAAGGAATTTAGAGCAAGGGAGGGAGGCTTGCCCTTTCCCTGACGGCTGGTTGTCCACTTTTCCCACCACCACTCCACAGCTTTAACAGAGTTCTTGCAGAGGCTTGGGATGATTTGGAGGAGAAAATAGCAGGTAAGAACAGGGCTAAGCACCCCTTCTCTCCCTTGTGTCTCCACTCTAAATTTTGATTTCTCAAAGTTGTTGTTGTTATTATTATTTTAGGGGGTGTCACATATATTTGAATGAAATACGTTGTGAGCCCCAAAGAACATGAGTTGGAACATAGGAAGCTGCCTTATACTGAATCAAACCGTTGGTCCATCTAGCCCAGTATTGTTGACACTGGCTGGCAGCTGCGCTCCAGGGTTTCAGGCAGGAATTTTTCCAGCCCTACCTGGAGATGCCTTCTGCATGCAAAACTGATGCTCTACCACTGAGCTATGTCCCCTCCCCCAGTTGGAAAATGTCTGATCTGGATCTTGCTTCAGCCACGGAGCATTTGGTCAGCTGTTATTCTTTATGAGCCCAATTTTTGCAACATAGGACTAATGACCTACCTTATAGAGGTGCAGTATATCAGGATACATTCCTGAATGTTCAAAAGTGCTATAAAAATGCTATGGTTGGAATGGCATTATCATGCACAGTGTTCTCCACATTACACAAATGTCTCTCTCTTCACTGCCATAATAAGATTGCCTACTTGGTTCTAGGGCAGTGCACTGCCTCAGGCTGAATCCCCGAAACCGAGACAAGGCGAGCTGAAGCTGGAGGCGCCCCAAAGCAGATTGGTACCGAAGCTTCGGGGTGCCTCGGGCCACTTTGGAGCGGTGCTGGGCCCTCCCTCCCACCGTCCTGGGAAAGTAGGTGCAAGGCTGGCCGTGAGTCCATTGGACTCCCCGCCCTCTCCCCGCTCACCTGCTGTGCATCACTGCTACTGCATTGCCACCGCAACCAGGAAACGTGGCACTCCTGAGAACCAGGCTGCGATTTCAGATATCGCGGGGGCTCTATTTAGTACCTCTATGGCCATAAACTACGGTGGTCATAGAGGTACTAAACAAAGCCCCCGCAATATCTAGAAATCGCAGCCTGGTTCTCAGGCACGACGCATTTCCTGGTTGTGGCAGGCGATGTAGTGGCGGCAATGGTGGCGGCGATGTGGCAGCAGGTGAGCGGGGAGAACAGGGAGAGGGAGGTGAGTCCAATGTACTCACGGGCGGACTTGCTGCTACCAGCTTTCCTGGGTGCCGGCTGCGTAGCTGGCACCCAGGGACTCGCAAGGCCGAGTCACCTCGTGTGTGGGGGACGAATCTTGCTTCGGCACTGAGGTGGGCAACCCCTGAAGCACCTTGAGTCAAATCAGGGCTGTTTCAGGGGCTCCGAAAGGAGGAGGGCTTTCTCCGTTGTGGCACCCCGGTTGTGGAATGAGCTCCCCAGAGAGGTCCGCCTGGCGCCTACACTGTACTCCTTTCGTCGCCAGCTGAAGACCTTTTTATTCACTCAGTATTTTAACACTTAATTTTAACTTAAATTTAAATTATACTGTTTTAACTCTGTATTTTAACCTTATATCAATTTTGCTGCGTGGTTTTATACTGGTTGTGCTTTTTATATTGTATTTTGTATTTGTATTTTTAACTTGTTGGTTGTTTTATGATGATTTTAATTTTTGTGAACCGCCCAGAGAGCTTCGGCTATTGGGCGGTATAAAAATGTAATAAATAAATAAAAATAAATAAATAAATAAATAAACTGTGCACAGCCCTACTTGGTTCCTAGCAATAAACATATGCATCTCTGCAAGATTGAATCAATCAATGTTTCGGGGAACTGTTTATTAATAAATCTCAGGTTTTTGAAAAAAACAATTGTTTTAAAAATATTCTTGTAGATTCATGTAAACTTTGAACCCTTGTAGGCCAAGTAGGAGACATAACCAACTTGGAATAAATGCCTCAGTTTCTGCAAAAGTAGTTGGGGATAAGATTAAATGAGCTGGTAAGGAGAAGTGTGTATATAAAAGGAGATTATTCTAAAAGACAGTGAAACGTTAAGAGCTGCGTGCCTGTCTGGTCATGCACTAAATGAAGCAGATGGGAGGATCTTGGAAGCCCCAAAATGCATAAAATGGCTTTTATATGGGGGATTTCCCTCTTCCCCGAGTTGTGACATTTTGCTTGAGGATAAAGCAGGCCTGTACAACTTATGACTCACTAAGCTGAATGTAGCCCTTCCAGTAGCTTGACCGCTCCCTCTCGAAATTGTTGCTGTCCCAGGCAGGTAGCAAAACCAAGAGCTTTTTCTGAGCTCCCGATGTGCTGTGTTCGCCTCGGCTTGAGAGGTGACGTTTAAAAAGAGAACTCTGAAAATGTACGGAAGGCACCTGGAGAGTGTTTCTGCAAGGATCCCCCCCTACTTTAACCCCCTCCCCCACTTTCATGATTAGGATCATGCCATCCGGTATTTTACATAGCCATCAGAATAAAACCTTGTACTCTCTTCTTTTTTTTTACAGCAGCATGTGGGTCTGCTGATTTGTAGGGGGGAAAGATACGTATATTATATGTGTGAGTGTTTTCCATTTTTTGGAACATAAGCTAGCAAAATGTGAAAACTTTGATGCTTAATTTGAGTAAAAGCTTATCTGATCTCATGTTTATAATTCGACTGGCCTAATAGCTTTGCCTCGTCTTCCACCCCTTTTTGAAGCAGGGCTGTGGAGTTGGCACATAAAACCTCCGACTCCTTTATTCATGGCGACTCCCGACTCCTTTAATTATATATCGATATAAGAAATAAATTTCCTACATCGACTGCAAGCACACAACTTTTTAGAACCCTGACCTGTTAAAGCCAGGGTCTAAAGGCTATAGCTGAGACATTCTGGTTTTTTTATTTTATTTATTAAAGAAGCCCAAAAATGAAAACAATGAGGTTATGTTTTTATTTATTTATTTAATTGCATTTATATCGCCCCATAGCCAAAGTTCTCTGGGCGGTTTATCAAAAGACTATAGAGTATAAATTAATAGGATATGAAACTATAAAAGAAAATCAGGAACAACTTTCTCTACTAGTTCAAAAATCTAAAGTATATACTTTGATATCAAAGTCAAAACTACAAAAAAGTAAAAAACAATTGAACACCTAAAACAACTTAACAAATAGCCATTTTAAAAGAAATGAACTCAGTTAGGTACATAAGTAACATAAACCTTTTTCGAGATTAAAGTATCGTTTGAATATAAAATTCAAGTGAATATGCATTTAATGAAATAAACATTATATTGTAGAAGATTGAAGACTAACATATTGCTCTTAGAAACAGAATTGCTTCTGCCAAATCCTCCCTCATAGAAGCCCTTAAATCTGATTTGACTATTTTCAGTGCCGTCAGAACAGTCTTTCAACACTTGGGTGGGTGGCATTGCTGTTACAGTTCTAGCTGCATCACTAATAACCACTGGATAAACTAGGATGGCTTCTTCTATAGTCAGTTTTGAATTGGCTGGAATCCAGGACAACCTTGGTTTTCAGGGACATATCGCAACTCTATATACAATTTAAATTGATTAGGAGTTGGAGTCGGTACATTTTTACCAATTACAAGAATTGCTTCCGATTCTGACTCCACGACTCCGACTCCACAGCCCTGTTTTGAAGCGTGTTCAAGAGCTCTGCCTAGTGTCCAGTTATGTGTTGATGAGTCTTGTGACACTTAATATGTTAGAACAGGCTTCTTCTTCCGGCATCTTTGAATTTACTAGCTGAAACTCTAGAAGCTTACAAAACAAAAAGCTCTTGGTTTTATTTTAAAATTGTAGGCATCGCTGCGTTTCCCCCCAGAAATGGGTCTCTCCCTCTCTGCCAAGGTATAATTAGCCCTGCAAACCAAACTGTTAAAGGGTGAGTTCTCATTGACCCAGTAAATTTGTAACTGGGTTGTACCACTTCTGATTGCAAGGAGTGTTTATGTGACTGAATGCTCTTACCTACAAATAAACATATCCCTAAATAGCCCAGACACAGGTTTATTATCTCATTGAGAACTAGGACATTGCTAGTTTTACCTATTTTTTAATCATCCAAATTTTGCAGCCTGAATAAATTTAAATTGCGTAATTTAACTTTTCAGGCTTATGATTTTTCATAGTTCAGATTGTTCTGTATCTTTTTGTTTTGCAAGGCTTTTTTTTGGAAAGGCTAAAGGAGAGAAGGGGAGTTAAGTAGACGTAGGAGTTGAGTGGTCACCAAAGGGACAGATATAGAGCTGAGCAGGGTGCTGAACCCCTGCTGTCATCACTGTAACTTTTTCTTGGCCTACCTTTAGGTTTTTTGAGCCTTCTCCTTTCTAACATAAGAGTGTCCATCTAGGACGTCATCTTAATTGCAGCAGTGGCCAGCCAGATGCCTCCATTGCCCAGAGCAAAACATTTCCCACATTTCTCTGGCACTATGTAAATAAATGTGGCTTGATTTTACTGTGTTTCTGTGAAGTACGCAAGTAGGGTGGTAACTCAAAAGTGTCCTTCATTATGCAAAGAGTACATTGTTTGGAATCGGCTAAGGGATGACTAGGAAAGGAATGGCATTGGGATGTGTGGCAACTGGTTTATCTTGTAGTTATTTGTAGAATAATTGCTAACCTCATTTTAAAATTGATTTCAGTGTTGTCTTTAGATCTTACATAGTATAGCCTACCATTGGTGTTCTAGGTAGTCTGCACTTGTAATGGCGATGCAGACTATCTAGAATAGGGGTGGGCAACTGGTGCCTCAAAGGCTTGACCTAGCGCTCCGCATTGTCTCCAGTTCAGACGTTCTTTCTGCCCAGCTCTAGCCTCCAATAAGAGCTGCAACATTTAGTTGGCTTGATTTTTATATTGATCTGTTTAAAAGATATATATTTTTTAAAGAGCCCCCAATTAATTGGACAGCACATTTTAAAAATGTGTTTTTTTTAACACAATTGGGTGCAGCCCAGGTGTAGCACCAATGATGCTATGTCCAAAGCAGGGGAGGCAATTTGTGGCCCTCCAAATGTTGTTGCAGCTCCCATCATCCCTTACCATTTGCTATGCTGGCTGGAGTTGATAGGAGTTGCAGTCCAACAACATCTGGAGGACCACATGTTTCTCATCCCTGATCTAAAGTATGTATGTTGGCTTGTTTGGACTCTCCTTCCCTTCTCAGGGCCAAAACAGACATGGCTTTAAATCCATATCTTAGTAGCTACAGGGCTCCCAATCTATATCTTAAAAGCCCTCCTACCACCCATGCTGGGTCCTGGTTTGGATCTGCCTTTTTATACCTATTCTAGAGTAAAAAGGTAAACAAATGTTCTACTAGAAATGGATGTAAAGTAATGTCTGTTTTGGCCCTTGTTCAGTGGGTTTTTTTTTGGTTTATTTGAGAGGGAAGAATTGTGTGAATAGGGGAGTTGTGTGTCTTTGTCTCTGTGTGGAGTCTCCACCACATAATACCCTACTCACACTACCTTGCAATGTTATATCTTAAGAGTGATTGTCGGAGTGGGGGGAAAGCCACAGTGGCTTATTTACCTTGCCGTATGTGCTGGTTGCAGGCTGGGGCAGTTTGCATTATGATCCTTGCTGGAGTGGCTTGCCATGTCACGTGAACACAGAAAAGATGGCTTGTTGCCATGGTTAACAAGCCACCCAGAACCCATATGCTGCTCTAGGGTTCTGGAGTGGCTTGTTAACCATGCCCAAAAGCTGCCCTCTCCGGGTTTGCATAACACAGCAAACCATGCCAGCAAGGGATAACTATTCAAATCTGTGCGACTTATTTCCTGCTTCGCGGTTGTGCAAACTGGCCCAGTGTTTATTTATTTATTACATTTTTATATCGCCCAATAGCCGAAGCTCTCTGGGCGGTTCACAGAAATTAAAACCACAATAAAACAACCAACAGGTTAAAAGCACAATTACAAAATACAGTATAAAAAGCACAACCGGGATAAAACCACGCAGCAAAATTGATATAAGATTAAAATACAGTTAAAACAGTAAAATTTAAATTTAAGTTAAAACTAAGTGTTAAAATACTGAGAGAATAAAAAGGTCTTCAGCTGGCGACAAAAGCAGTACAGTGTAGGCGCCAGGCGGACCTCTCTGGGGAGCTCATTCCACAACTGGGGTGCCACAACGGAGAAAGCCCTCCTCCTAGTAGCCACCTGCCTCACTTCCTTTGGCAGGGGCTCACGAAGAAGGGCCCCTGTAGATGATCTTAAGGTCCGGGCAGGTACATATGGGAGGAGGGGTTCCTTCAAATAACCTGGCCCCAAACCGTTTAGGGCTTTAAATGTCAATACCAGCACTTTGAATCGGGCCCGGACCTGGACTGGCAGACAATGAAGCTGGAAAAGGACTGGTGTAATGTGATCGCGCCGGCCAGTCCCTGTTAGTAAACGGGCTGCCCTGTTTTGTACCAGCTGAAGCTTCCGGACCGTTTTCAAAGGCAGCCCCATGTATAACGCATTTCAGTAATCCAAGCGAGAGGTTATCAGAGCATGGATAACTGTAGCTAAGCTATCTCTGTCCAGATAAGGGCGCAGTTGGTATATCAACCTAAGCTGATAAAAGGTGCTCTTTGCCACTGAGTTCACCTGTGCCTCAAGTGACATTTCTGGATCCAAGAGCACCCCCAAACTACGGACCCCATCCTTTAGGGAGAGTGCAACCCCGTCCAGGACAGGGCAAACATCACCTCGCCGGACAGATGAACCACCCGCTAACAGTACCTCCGTCTTGTCTGGATTGAGTCTCAGTTTGTTAGCCCTCATCCAGTCCATTACCGTGCCCAGTATAACAACAGGTACTGCTAACCACAGAGTTAGCAGTCAACCCAGAGGTTGAAACCAGCTTCCAATCCTCATTTCAGTTTCTTGAGTTGACAAGCTGAACAATATTTAATCTGAACCTGTAGGACACTCTTCATAGTTGGTGCTAGCCAAGGAAAGGAAGAGGAAATTAATTCTGTGGTGTCCTGTACAGAGTATGGGGTTTTGGAACAGAAACTACTCCACTGTTTCTGAGTAGCACAGCATTGGTTCTTGGGAGAAAGAAAGAATATTATTCTGTCAGTAAGTGAGGTGTCAGGTACATTAAGCTGATCAACCTGGCCAGCACCCAAATGTTTTATATTCTGATGCCATCTTCCTGTTTAGTCTTGTCTGAAATATTTGAATAATCATTTGCTTCCTAATGTGAAAAGGGCTAAGCCCTAAGGCTGTTGAAGGTAACATTCTTCACCCTTTCCTTATTTGTTCTGGAACAACTGCTGGTTTCTCCAAAGTGACTCCTTTTGTTACATCCATGTGATATATTTGCCCTATCCAGGGATGTCTTTACTGTGAAGCAATAAGAAGCGGTAGCTTAAACCGGCTCACCCTCGAAAAGTTCTGTTGGTTGCTTGAGAGAGCTTTTCCTGAAGCTGGTTCTGTTATCTTATTACTGATGTGACTGAGTTGTGATGTATTTCTCCAGTAATATTTGGCTGATTGATTTTCTTTTTTGTACAGTTCCTGGTGTATTTTCGATAGAAAAACATCCGCACATGTAATAATTCTGCCCCAAGCAACCTAGCAGCATGGTTTGTTAACCATGCAAAGCCACTCTGGCCAGGTTCGGACAACACAACAAGCCACTCTGAAACAAAACAGCTTACAACCCACCATAGCTTATCGTGTTGTGCCAAACCATTTGTGTGTGTGTGTGTGTGTGTGTGTGTGTGTGTGTATGTGTGTGTGCAGGGAGAGATGGGGTGTTGACATCCAGCCTCCAGAGCACTGGAAGCCCAACCCTTGATTCATAGAATCATAGAAGAGTAGAGTTGGAAGGGGCCTATAATGCCATCGAGTCCAACCCCTGCTCAATGCTGGAATCCACCTTAAAGCATCCCTGACAGATTGTCAAGTGTTTTTTCTTACTTGGCGGGGCTATCATTTTCCTCCAGGTTTTCTCCACAAAGGCTGGAAGGCTTTTCAGTTTCCCTTCTCCAAATATCAATTGCGTAGATTCTAGCTTAGTTTAATATGTCAACATTTAAAAAATAATGTTTCCACAATTCCCAAGGTTGTTGTGCCAGACAGTGTTGATTGCTCTGTCTGGCCCTCACTGTTCAGCAGCTGGCGCCATTGTATAACATACAGATGGTGCTTTTAACATCTGGTAGCAGTTACCCGATTCAGGCAGCTACAGGAAACCTATTAATGCAAAATCGTTCATCCCTCCACATTGTTGGTGTGACATGAATAATACTGAAAATAGATAATTAAAATATTTTCTTTTTCTTTTCTTTTTTTGGCTCTGTGTGCTGCTTCAAAATCCATAAGGTTATTTTCATTTTTTTTACAGAATAGCCACTCTTGTTCTCTATCTATGCATCCCACAATTGCATGATAAACATGTAAAACGTTATGGATACTTGACTGTATTATCTGAAATAGACATCCCTAATATTCTGCAGACAGAATTTTCATACACCTTTAAACAGTACTTTTCAATGAAGGATGTTTATATGTATATATAAAATAAAAATATGTAATTAATAAATACCTGGTTCACACATAATGCTAAGCCCCAAATCCTAGCTTTATAAATTAGGATATGTATGACCAAATCAGGGTTTGATCCTCTCTTCACGTGAACGAGTTAACAAGCCAGGATTTGAACATGCCAGGATTTGGCAAGGAACCATTGCTTTCAGTGGCATGCAGTCAAGTAACTATGGTTAAGTAATTGCAAATAAACACTGGTTTAAAGCTTGCTTCTGATCCTGTCTCTTAACCATAGCACTTAACCATAGTTCTTGGTTCACACATCATGGGGAACTATGGTTAAATGACAAATCCTGGCTTGTTAGGTTGCTAATAGGAAAAGAGTAGCAAAGCAAAATCCTTGTAAAGCTAGGATTTTGTGCTTAGTGTTACACGTAAACCATGTTGACTTGAATGCTGCTATTGATGGAGTGCCTGTTGAGGTATCCAGTGCATTGTCTTATCATGTTCTTTGGGATCAGTTTCAGCTTTTGGAGCCTGAGGATGTTGGCAAGACACTTGCATCTGTATGACCCACCACATGCTTTCTCAGCCTTTGCTCTTCATGACTTCTTCAAGTTACAATAGCTGCAGGGACTGACCGGAGCGGTGGATCAGAGGAGTGGTGAACACATCATTGTATGATGGTGTGGTCCTTCCTGCCTTGAAGGAGGCAATGGTGTGACCATTCCTGAAAATACCCTCCTTGGCCCCAGAGATTCGTGCCAACTACCATCCGGTCAGAAATACCCCATTCCTGGTGGCATCTCAGATGCAGGCACTTTTGAATGAAACTGTTTATCTGGATCCATTCCAGTCTAGGTTCAAGCCTAGTTTGGGGGCGAAAATGGCCTTGGTCGCCCTTGATGGGAGAGAAGTAGGGGAGTGTGACCTTGTTACTTTTTCTCAATCTCTTGGCAACATTGGATACTTGACCATGGAATCCTCCTGGAATGCCTCCATGAGTTGGTAGTTTTACAGTAGTTCAGCTTTTACTTGTGGGGTCAGTTCCAAAGAATAAAGTTGGATGGCTGTGCCTTGGCTCCCTGGCTGTTGAACTCTGGAGTGCCACAGGCCATGATTTTGTCTCCAATGTTATTTGATATCTTTATAAAGCCATTAGAAGCACTCGTTGGAGATTTGGGGAAAGGTATCAGCAGTATGTTGATGACACTCAGCTCTGTTTTTCTTTGGGCCCTGAATCGGGAGAGGCTGTGCATGTTCCAAAATGGTGCCTAAATAGGTTAGATGCAGGTTAATAAATTGGAAAAAAACCAAGATTATGGCAACCAGCTTGATTGATAACTGGCAAATAGAGGGAGAAAACGTGGAGGCAGTGACAGACTTTGTATTTCTGGGCGCAAAGATTACTGCAGACGCTGACTGCAGCCAGGAAATCAGAAGACGTTTACTTCTTGGGAGGAGAGCAATGACAAATCTTAATAAAATAGTTAAGAGCAGAGACACCACACTGACGACAAAGGTCCGCATAGTTAAAGCAATGGTATTCCCCATAGTAACCTATGGCTGCGAGAGCTGGACCATAAGGAAAGCTGAGCGAAGGAAGATAGATGCTTTTGAACTGTGGTGTTGGAGGGAAATTCTGAGAGTGCCTTGGACTGCAAGAAGATCAAACCAGTCCATACTCCAGGAAATAAAGCCAGACTGCTCACTTGAGGGAATGGTATTAAAGGCAAAACTGAAGTCCTTTGGCCACATAATGAGAAGACAGGATACCCTGGAGAAGAGGCTGATGCTAGGGAAAGTGGAAGGCAAAAGGAAGAGGGGCCGACCAAGGGCAAGATGGATGGATGATATTCTGGAGGTGACAGACTTGACCTTGGGGGAGCTAGGGGTGGCAACGGCCGTGGCGTGGGCTGGTCCATGAAGTCAGAAGCGACTGAACGAATAAACAACACAGACCCAATGGGGTCGACTCACCACCCACAGTAAGGCCAGTTCTTATAGGCCTCTTCCCAAACCTGTTCCAATCTTGCATGTACCTCTGCCCCAGCCACAACACAATCTCCAGCTGTAAACAGTCACAGCTGCAACAGTCTGAAAAGAAGCAAGATAAAAAGCAAAGCACAGAGCATTCTTGCTGGCAAGTGCTTAGCAGATGAAGCAAAGGGTCAGATGTTTCCAGTTTGTCCCACTCTTGTTTTCTCTGCACTTGAGTCAGGGCCAGTTCTTATAGGCCTCTTCCCAGAGTGGTTCCAATCACACGTGGGGCTGCATTGGTGGGGCTAATTGCTCAGTTGGCTCTCTTGAATCTAGCTTGGCAGTTCTTACTTAATTGGCTAGAGCTTAATTACAGCATTTAGGGATGTTGCTACTGGGTAAGGAAGAGTTAACTTCCCTCTCCCCAACATTGTGATAGACGCACACACCCCTTGAAAAATTGCCCCTTCCTTTCTGTAATTAGGCTTTTAAAAAGCCTAATTGTAAGCGGGAGGGGCAGTACAGTATATGTTTGATGGTGATTCTTCTGCTTCCCCCCACCCCGCTTCACAGACACACATGGCTTTCTTTTTTTCCCTTTTTTATGCACTTTGCCCAATGTGGGAATAAACTCTGTAGTAGTGACAAAGCCTAGAGGAATAGTCTCCTGCAGAAAAAAGACCCTGTCATGTGGCACCTTAGGGCACAATGAATTCATTGTAGTAGTAGTAGTAATAATAATAATCTATTTCTCACCCGCCTCTCCATCCTGACTGAGGCGGGGAACAACAGCAAGTATAAAATACATAAAATACTGATTTAAAACATAGTATACATTGTTAAAACGTTCTAAAATACATCCTAAAAACATCCTAAAATTCCACTGGATAGGCCTGCCAGAAGAGATCAGTCTTAAAGCTTTCTTAAATGCTAAAAGACTGTTAAGTTGATGAGTCTCCTCCGGCAGGCCATTCCACAGTCTGGGAGCAGCAGAAGAGAAGGTCCTCTGGGTAATACCTGTCAGCCTAGTTTTGGCTGGCTGAAGGAAATTCATCCCAGAGGACCTGAGTGTGCAGGGCAAATTGTATGGGAGAAGGCGATCCCGCAGGTAGCCTGGTCCCAAACCATGTAGGGCTTTAAAGGTGATAACCAACACTTTATACTTCACCCGGAAACTAATTGGCAGCCAGTGAAGAGATTTTAGAACTGGTGTAATGTGGTCACCCCTAGGTTGTAATATGTAATTTTATTGAAATTAGGTAATGATGAACTCCTACGTGATTCCTGACTTAGGGCACAGTCCTCTGCATGCTTAGATGGAAAAAAAGCCCTACAATTCGCAGCATTCCTCAGCCAGTATGGCTAGAGAATGCTGGAAGTTATAGGACTATTTTCCATCGAAACAAGCATTGGGTTGCGCCTTAACAGAGTTTTGAAACATCAAGTTTTTTATTCTGGGTCCAGTTTGTATTGTTGCCACTTTAGCTGATGGCACCCTTGGTTATGATTCCAGGTGTTCGATGCTGGCGAGTATTTTGGGATAATGCAGGTGGAGGAGGTGGAAGAGGAAGAGGAAGAAGGAGGCGATGATGAAACAGAGGAAGAATCGAAAAAGAAACCAAATCCTGGAAATGAACTGTGCTACAAGGTTATAGTGACAAATGAAAATGGACTTCAGGCAGGTCTGTCTGATAGGTGAGTTATTGTTTGGGATTTTGTGGTATAGAAATAGTGCTGTTATGTGCGCATGTTTACAGAGTATCAGAAAAGAAGTCCCTTAGGAGCTTACAGTCTAGGAGCTTACAGATCAACACGAGAAATAACTGAGGATGAAGGGAGAAATGATAAATAGGGTGCAGTTATGTTACCTTTACTAAGGCTTAATTGTAATGTGCCCTTGTTTCCTGGTCTCTCATCTCCCTTTCAATTTAAATCTTGGAGAAGTGGGCTTGGCTATAAATACCTTTCTCTGTGTTGGGACATACCCTGGATAAATTGGGGTGGGTTTTTTTAAAGACACTTTAAAAAAAAGCCTGCTCTGTGTTGGCTCTGGGAACTTAGTAGCCTGCTGCCTCAGTTTACCCGTGTGTGAAATGGGCTTCTTCCTTTCCCACCTCCCTTTGCTTCAAGTGGGCTTTGCCACAAACTTCTTTCTCTGGGTTATTCTGGAGCGGTTTCTGAGAGGGGGATGATCCGCCTGGCTTTGCCTCCAGCGAAATCACTTTCTGCCCAGCAATTAGGGTTCGGTAACTGAGCTTTGGGTTGGGCACACTCAGAACTGCATCACACTTAAAAACCCCTGATGCCTAAACTTATTCTTAGCAGTTCTCCAAACTATACTCCGGCACCAGCAGCCAGAGTGAGCTAGAACACCCTGAGAAGAATTAATCCGCTTATTCCATGGATCTCTTCCTTTTTTCCTCAGGACAGTGGGCCAGGAAAAAGTGAGAGGGGAGGAAAGAATTAATCTGTACCTTCTCCATGTCTTCCTTTTTTCTCTTCAGAGAATTAGGACAGGAATGGGGGGGTGGGGAGAATTTACTCAAAGTGCACGCCTATGAATGTTTACTCAGTAATGTTTACTCAGCATATTCAATGCCTCTTATTTCTTTTATTCCATGTTACAAAGGCAATGAATTGCAATAAAAAAAACCACCCAACTTCATCAGGAGCATAATCTTCACAAAAAAGTATATCTTTGGGGTCTTTAGACTACTACTTTATCTCCATTGGGTTTCCTGGGTGCACAGGGCCCAGGTGTCTCAGTTTGCTCTTTCCTTACACTAAGGCTAGATCTACACCAAGCAGGATATAGCACTATGAAAGCAGTATATGAGAGGCAGGAGCCACACCAAGCAGGATATAGTGGTACGAAAGCGGTATGACAGTGGTATGAAAGCAGTATGTATCTTGGGCCCTAACAGTTGTCAGTGCACTTCAATTCCACTATAAAGCATTAATGTGGCTCCTGCCTCTTATATACCTCTTTCGTAGTGCAATATCGTGCTTGATATAGATCTGGCCTGAGAGTCTACCTTCCTGGTTTTATCTACACCAGATCAGAAGTAACTGTTTTCAAAGTGTTCTGTCAAGGAAATGCTTGTGTAGTGACTCAACCTTGTTTGAAAGCCTTTTTCCTTACAGTAATTTGAATTTGGCGCAGGGTATGTAAAACAAGCATTTCTTTCTGGCAGACCTCATTTTCAAAAAGATTGGTGAAACATTTTCCGTTTTAGGATGCTAGAATGACCCACCCCCCAATAACGGCCTTTAACATGGTGGAATGCTGTATGTACTCTTCATCCTTAACACAGGGAAACACTCCTGTGTTTCCCTGTAATATGCTTTTTTTCAGAATATATGGTTAGGATGGTAGTTTTAATGTGAGATATACCATTATTTTTCTGTCAGAGATCTTAACATGTGGGATACAGCCTGCCCACCTAGGAGTACACTTTGCCCCTTCTGTGCCCCCCCCCAGCTTTTTTTTCTGGTGCTGCCACTGGATAAGATGGGGTGACCTCACTGAGGTAATGGAATTCCAGAGCGGAGAAAATATTTCTAAAACCCTTTCAGTAACTAAGTGCTGGTGAGAGATGTGAATCAGGGTTTTTTCTAAGGAAATGAATAGAAAGGGTGTGTGGTTTTGCAATGTTATAGAGCCCCCAGTCTGCCTTCTGCCATCCTCCAAAATTTAGGAGCCCGCAATGTTAAAGTCTCTTGGGTGGAAACAAAATGGCACCTAGAACTGCTGTGGACCCCAAAAGGATCAAAATAAGCTTGCAGACAAGCTAATTTTGACCTTTTGAGGCTTTGGGCTTCATCCCACGTACCCGTTTCCCTCTAATTATCCCCATAGCGTAAAGCTGTCGTTGTTGTTGTTAGCTAAATCACACCCCGGGTGATGGCGCTCCTAAAATCCTTTGCATACCAGGAAAGGGTTTAAGGGAGAGAAATGTTAAAAAATCATTAAAATTTCAACAGATGACCTATTCAAATTTGGTATGCTAAAAGCCCTCCTTAATATCACTGTGCCTATTTTGATGTCTTTATCTTTAAAACTTGCGCAGATGTAAGCATTTGTATAATTTGTACTTTAAACATATCAAATCCTTCTCCTGTGCCCCCAGTGGCCGCTCGGAGAACAACAAAAGATTCGCTCCTAAAGAGGTAGTAAAATAGGTTGGTTCTTTTATACCGTATTTCTTCGATTCTAAGACGCACTTTTCCCCCAATATAAACATCTCTAAAAATGGGCTGCGTCTTAGAATCGATGGCGTCTTAGAATTGCCTGCAATGTGCGCTGTTATCCCTCCACCCTGCTCTCAATGCCCAGGTGGCTCAAGGGCTTGTTGAGCGCCTAAGCAGCTCTGCACTCACCATGTAGCCTGGGGAATGTGCTTGGCCTGATTGGGGGCCTCAGTGACAATCCGCAGCTGCCCTGGGCCTATTTGTGCTCCCCAGAGCTAACCGGGCTCACACACACGCCAACGGAGCTCCGAGCCGTAAGCGGGCCCCGCCCGCCGCACCACAAGCACAGCCGGCCGGGTTGGGCCTAGTGGGCATGGCTATGCGGCTCCGGCCGCGTCGGGCCTGGCGCGCGCCTCGTCTTGCGCATGGGGTCAGGGCGGACAGGCGGGCGCCGCAGGGCTCACGGAGGGTTGTGCGAGGCGGGCGGGCGGGCGCCGCCAGCTTCTTGCGGCTGCTGGTTCTGTGCAGCAGAGGCGGCGCAGATGACGCCCGGGAGGTGAGTTGCTGAGCTGGGGTGCGGGCGGGACGCGCTCCGGGACTCGCAGCTGCGCCGTTCTCACGCAACGTGTGTGAGAGAGGAGCCCAGGGCGCCTGTGGGGCAGGGGGGGTCTCTCCACCACCGCTGGGCCAGGGGCGGCAGTGCACGTGCGGCCGGCTCCTTCGCGCCTCGGGAAATTTCCACAGCCCATCTAGCCATGCCTGGAAGAGGCCCCTCAACACTGGCAGCTGGAGCTGGCCCAAAGGTGGGCGCCTTGCGAACGACCCCCTCCTGCCCCCCGCAAGAAGTGGTAGCAGCTGGTAAAGCCTCCGGGCCCTTGCACGTGCTCCCCAGTTGGCCCCCACCCCCGGTAGGTACCCTCTGCCTGGCAGGGCCCACCCCACCAGGCAACGTGGGCCTGCGACATTAAGGGTAAGTGCCTCGTTTTTGGCTTACTTGTAATCTGTCCCAGCCCTGTGGCGCCAGAACTGTTGGCCCAATCAGAATTGGCCACATCTCTTCCCTTACCTGCCTGCAATCCACTCCCCATGCATGGCAGAATACTTTTCCCCCCATATTAACATCTCTAAAATGGGGTGCGTCTTAGAATTGATGGCGTCTTAGAATCGAAGAAATACGGTATCTGAAGCACAATTAAGGCAGGATGCATGGGAGTCCTTCACAGTCAAAGCAGACTATAAACTGGAAAACTTCGGAGTCCTTTGCACGCAATTCGCAGTGATTGCACAGTATAACCCTGGTGTGATGAAGCTATTTGTAGCAGCAACATATGCCGTTTTTTTTTGGTGTTTCCTTGTTTTGTTGTTTTGCTTTTGGTGCCCGCAGGGGCTATGTGGCCTGCAGGGTGGGTCTGAGGGACCAAAATAGCTCCTGGACCTCCCAAAGTTGCCCACCCCTGTTGTAGTGGGAGAAACATGATTTGGTGATGGTCTCAATCCGGGGAACAAAGGAGAGAGAAGCCCAAGGTAAAGCCAAGGCAGACTTTTCATTTGCAGTTTTTGGTGAGTGGCAACAATGTGGATTTGGGATATTACCTTGCAGAATTCTAGCACTCCTTGCAATTGAATGCAAAGCAGTGGCCTTCTGTTGTTGTTTTTAAGGGTGTGCGCTGCATTCTGTTCTTATGTGGCATGTTTTGTCTCCAAAGCATTTTTCTTATTGACCATGCCTGGACATATCGTGTTGAACACGCCCGCCAACAGCTCCTGCAGGTTCCTGGTCTGCTTCACAGGATGGCCAACTTGATGGGAATAGGCTTCCATGGAGAAGTGCCAGATGACGGAGCCGTCGATCAGGTTTTGGAGGACATGTGGAAATACAACCAGACCTATCAGTTGTCATGTGGGGTATGTCCTTAATAGAAATGCTAAAATTGTTGGTGTGCAGGTGTGGCCCTCCATCTCCTAGTCAGCATAGCCAATGGTGAGGGACTATGGAAGTTGTAGGCCAAAACGTCTGGAAGGCCACAAGTGCCTCCAGTTCACACCCAAGCCAACCTATCTAGAAGGATACCGTGGGCAATCCAAAGCTGCTGATAGGTTCTAATGGGTGAAGCGGGATACTTTATTTTTAATATGACTCTGTGCAGCTCACAAATAAAAAAGAATGTTTGAGAAAACTTCAGTGGGGTACTTTGCAGGAGAGGGGAGTCATAGGGGAAGTGTCATCTTGTAGCTCTTTACCACTATGTGGTAATCATAATTATGTAACATTCATATTGCCAGATTCCCAAATACGAAGAATTATGGCTTGCAAGCTGGGGCAATGTGATATTACCATGACAACAGCCTAGTAGTACTTGTTCTGAGGGTTTGGAATGGGTTGTTCTGTGTTTGATATGCAGGAAAACCCTTCCTTGACTTTCCAGAATGGCCGTTAGATAATAGCTTTTGTGTGGTTCATGGTACATTGACGAAAAGCATTTGTTCTTTGGCTTTTTAAAGAGTATTTTATGATATGTGACTGACGTTTTCTCGTTTAGACTGCTGAAGAGAAGGTCCCTGTATGGTATATTATGGATGAATTCGGATCCCGAATCCAGCATTCAGATGAACCCACTTTTGCAACAGCACCTTTATTTTACATGCCACAACAAATTGCTTATACGATTCTCTGGCCCTTAAGAGACCTTGAGACTGGCGGTAAGTGTGTCTGTACATCAGGTATGTTCTAGGAACGAGAGAAGAGATAAGCAGGGTCAGGCCAGTGGCCTGTGCAGTCAAGTGTCATGGTTCCATGTGCAGGCAGAATGTGGTGCTCTAAGGCCCTGGTAGATAACTAGGTTTCTCAGGATCACTTTTGAAAATGGTGGGGCAAGTCAAAGTGTATTGACTTTGCAAGCCCTATTATTATAGGTGGTGCTGACCCCTCTGTTGTGCCTGAGTTTACAACTGGTAGGCTGGGTGGTATCTCTCGGGTGGGGTGGGGCTCTTCCAGTTATCCATTTCTACTCTAGGTTATTGCGTATGTAGGGTGGTTCTTGTTTTTCTCGTCACTCGTTAGGGAATTCTCACTGTAGTTTGAGAAGGTGCTCCTTGTTTCAGCCTTCCCCAACCTGGTGCCTTCCTGATCTTTTGGACCACAACTCCCAGCATTCCTCACCATTGGCTCTGCTAGGTAGGGCTGATGGGAGTTGGAAGTCCAAGACATCTTGAATGCATGAGGTTGGGGAAGCCTGGGTTAAATTATATTTGAAATTAGTAAGTGATCTTAATTACTTTCCAGTTTTCATACCATGTGCTAGGGCAGAAATGTAAAGCTGGCTGGAATCGTGTTACAATAAAGTCCCGAAAGCTATTAGCCCACAAAAAGTTTTGCTAGCTTACTTGCTAGCATATAACTGTGTTAGCAGATGCTAGTACTAAAGGAAAAGAGCCACTTTGCATCTGTCTTACAAAAGCTTTATTGTCTGGAACAGTGTTTTACTCACCAGAGCTAGCCAAACACTGGGCCTAGGTAGCTTTAAAATTGTGGTCTGAAGTACTTGTTGGTGTTTAAAAGCAAAAATGGAATTGGTTGCAAAGCACTAAATCTGCTTGCTTGCAAAACTGCTTCTGGACATAAACCAATAGCCTTTCTTATTAGAAGATAGAAGGGTTGGTATGGCCTTTGTTGTAACTTTTTGTTTTAAATATAAAGAAATCCTCCATTATTTTTAATAACATGTGTATACTTATCTGTTGCAAGTTCCTATTGGCAACAGTGCATCCTTGACGTAGAAACTCCTATATACAGTTTTCATTTTCTTATAGAGGAAGTGACCCGTGACTTTGCTTATGGAGAAACCGATTGTTTAATTAGGAAGTGTCGGCTATTTCCGTGGCTACCCAGTGAGGTTCTAGATGTTAATTCTTTCACCACTGAACCATCAGATGATCACTACGAGGTATAATTCTAATTTTCTGCCCAATTTTAAAATGTCATCCAAGAGCTTAAGTCATTGTCTAACCATAATCAAGAGATGGGGACCTTGCTGTGGGGGTTTGCATGTTATTACCTTCCCTCTTTCTCCTCTAGCTAGAATTAAGTGCAGTGGAACATTACATCTGCACCAGTGCTAATCTGTGTTAGATGCTTGTTAGTATTAATCCTGGCCTATGATTTCATTGAGCAAATGACTGTAAAAACCTTGTTGAATAAGCCCTGAGGAAGGACTTTTTTTGTCCGAAACGCCTAGCCACCTTCATTAAACCTTTTTCGTACAAACAATATTTTGCAAAGATTATCCTTGGTTCCGGCCCTGCCTTCGGCTTGTTTTTTCACTCCCTCACGGGGTTTCCCTTCTCTTCCAGTTCTGTAGTTCAGCAGAAACGCATGCTGGAGTCCTTCAGGATTGGCATACTTCAGATCCCAGGTGGGGAATTGTGTGGTCCCCCTTGGATTTAAAAAAAGATATTGATTACCACTAATTTAATTATGCCTGATGTGCATCTATGTTTTAAGAGTATTTGATTGAATGGCATTTGGTTTTTCTACCCCTCTGTAATTTGTGAGTACCCCTGAGCTGTGAAAACATGAAATAACTTTTAAAAGTTAAAAACAACAGCATCCTTCGTGCTCATAGAAAACTAGCACATGACTAAGATAGTTTCCGGCTTAGCACTCTTTCTCCTGTGTGCTAGCTTTCTCTCTGCAGGGACAGGGTGACTTTGACATGGAAGAGTGTGTGTGATTTCCCTACCTGAAGTGGTATTCTCCCAGAGAAGGGCTCTAATGTGACATTTGCTAAAATGAGCATTTAATATTCAGCACTTTAAACCACATAGTCCTGGCTTCTCCTTACTTCCGAGAGTGAAACTACTTCTGATTAGGGATCTTGCAATTAGCCTGTACAAAAAAATGTGTTGCCCATTTCTGGCCTCTTTCAACTTTCTGCAAATGAGTCTATATCAAATAAGAACTGGTTGACTGGTCCTCATAGTTCTGAAATAATTCTCCCTATCAGAAATGAGAGAATTCTCTGGAAACTTCTTTGAAGGGCTTTCCCGAATGCAAAACACTTCAAACTGTTAAATAATCCAAATCAAATATATTTTAAGTGTATGGCTTTTATACAGTTTGATGGAGCTGAAACAGATGGATTGAGAGAGACCAGGAATAGTTGAACAAGGAAAGCGCAAAGAATTGTGTCAAAATTGATCCCTCATCAGAGGAAACATGTATGTTTGCCAATTTCTATTCTTTGCAGCCTTTGATATGCAGCTTCCAATCAATCTTGTGACACATTTCTTGGGCCTAAGCCCTGTTCAGCACTGTGAACACGCATGAGATTGGACAGCAAAGCTGTTCATACCATGCTTGATAAGTATAGATTAAAGTTTTTTCTGTTATTGGTTACGGACTACGTAGAATCATAGAATAGCAGAGTTGGAAGGGGCCTACAAGGCCATCGAGTCCAACCCCCTGCTCTGTGCAGGAATCCACCCTAAAGCATCCCTGACAGATGGCTGTCCAGCTGCCTCTTGAAGGCCTCTAGTGTGGGAGAGCCCACAACCTCCCTAGGTAACTGGTTCCATTGTCGTACTTCTCTAACAGTCAGGAAGTTTTTCCTGATGTCCAGCCAGAATCTGGCTTCCTTTAACTTGAGCCCGTTATTCCGTGTCCTGCACTCTGGGAGGTTCGAGAAGAGATCCTGGCCCTCCTCTGTGTGACAACTTTTTAAGTATTTGAAGAGTGCTATCATGTCTCCCCTCAATCTTCTCTTCTCCAGGCTGGCACTGGGCGGCCCCCAGGCAACTTCTGAGGCCAGAACCAGAAGTGGGTGTGGCCACCCTTTCTGACACTCCCTCCCTTTCCCAATAGGCTGCCAGAGGGAGGGGACAGATCATTCTTGTCAAGGGCTGCATGAAATTAGGTGGAGGACCGCATGTGACTCTAGCACTGTAGGTTGCCCACCTTGGAAGTAGTGTGTTCTAAATATAAATATGCAAAGTTCCATAACACCAGTGGGATTTTGTTTTGTTTTTTGTTTTTTTAGGCAATCTTAAATGAAAACAAGGAGAAACTTCCAATTTCAATAAAGCTTCCTGTTTATGACAAGAATAAAATCTTCAAGTATGTATTTCCAAATCAAATTGCTTTACAATAAATGTATTGCTCCTGCAGTGGTTTTTCAGCAGTTAAAGGGCCATCAACCCAAGGAATAATAGAACTCCAATAATTGTATGCTTTGATATGAAGCCTGGGTTCTAATTCCTTCTCTTAGCTATTTAATGGACAATACAGTGAAATACAGAGAAGCAGAAAAGAAATGCGGACTTTTGCTCATGAATGTTTTGTAGTGGATGAGTTCGAGTAGAACACTGCACAGGTTATAGGCCCTTTAAACCTGATTCTTTAGTGATATACAACAGTTTTCCCTAACCTGATGCCTTCTAGAGGGTTTGTATGTCAATTTCCACCAGCCTCAGCCAGCATGACTAATGGTCAGGATTGCTGGGACTTGTAGTCCAAAGCATCTGGTGGACACCAGTTTGGTGAAGAGAGGTGATGATTTAGTGGCCAGGTTCAGAGGACACGCTAAACCATGCTGCTTAACCACAAAGTGGTTAAGGGAATCCTTAGCCATGGTTTAGCGTGTCATCTGACACACATTTTGGCTAAGATTTTGGTCCGTTAACCACATTGTGGTTAGGCTCACTAACCATGTTCTGCAACGTGGTTAGTGGCACTAACCATGGCTAAAAGTGTCATCTGCACCCATTTTGCACGTGTTTAGCATAACCACAGCTGGCCGTGGTTGCGTTAACCGCAAAACCCCGAGTGTCGTCTGAACCGGCCCTATGTCAGTGGTTTGTAATCTGTGCAAGCTTACAGTCAGTTTCCAGGCCTAATTGGAAATGCTGGTTTTAACCTTTAAACCCCTAAAGCATTTGTGGCCAGGTTACCTGAGGAATCATCTCATCTCACATTTACCTGCCTGGACCTGAAGATCACCTTCAGAGGCTCTCCTTAGGTGCCCCTGCCAAATAAGCTAAAGCAAAGGATCACTAAGGAGAGAGCTTGTTCACTGGTGTTGAGGAATTCCGCACCTGAGTTGAGGAATGTTCTCCCAAGAGAGGCTTGCTTGGTAGCCACATGGTGGTGTTTTCAGCACCAGGTGAAGGCCTTTTTCTTCTCTGAAGCGTTTCACTTGTAAAAACACATTTGAGTGCTTTTTAGATCTTAGGCACTACTATCGCTAGCTTTACACGGATCTTGTCTTAACTTGTTTTTAATTCTGTGTTTATTTCTGTACCTTTTATATTCTATAGTTTAAAAACATTACACCAGCCAGAGAATGTATTATTAATGGACATTACAAAAATGCATTATAAAGAAATGTCAATATCAATAGGGAGAACCAGCAGGAGAAGCTTAAGCTTTTGCAGTGAAAGTTGCTTCAGGGAAGTGTTAGAGGAAATGACTCATTGTGGAGAAAGGAAAACACTGTGAAGCTTGCAGAGTTTGGGTGTGTGCTGCTTCTACAGGAGAGGCTGTCAAGGCTTTGGTGTCTACTTACTTAGAACCGCTACAGTCAGAAGGCCTGCTGTTTCTAATGCACCAGTGTAGATATTTGTCATTAAACAGATATGCAATGGATGTTGTGGTCGCTGGCCTAGGAAGCAGCTGTAGTAATATGTGCACAGAAGGCCCTTCTCTTTTCCTCTGTCCAGCCAGATGTCAAACAGCTATTCAGTATTGTGCATGTAAACTCTAGACTGAGTAAAACTCAATCCACTTCTCTTCACATTGCAGACATAGTCACACCTGCATTCTTTTTCATTTTGAGCAAAAGTGTGTTTGCTTGCTTCCTTTGTTTTTTTGTGAATCCATATTCAGGTGCTTAAGCGTAATAAAAAGAATTACGGGAGCTTACATTTGCCTGTATTCTTGTAAATAGCCCAAAACTGTGAATTGGAGTTCTCATTACAGCAAGGTCAAGTAGAAAGCCTTACAAATTTTCCTTGCCTTAATAATCTAATACTCTAAGCAATATGATCCCGTGCTACATTTCACATACTACATAAGATTTTGCTACCAATTCAGGTGGTACCTCAGGGTGGCATCCGCCCTGCAGGTCAGAGGTCTAAGACCTATTCCTTTACACTGTAGTTTACAATGTTATAATTCAGATTAAAATGCAGATTTTGTGGCTTCAATATCATGCTATCATTTCCCCCACCCGAAGTTTTGTTTGTTTCATTTATGTATGTATTTATTAAAAGTATTTTTAGTTCGCCCTTCATCTTATAGTACTAGGACAATCAACAAAAATATATATATAAGAACTTAATAAATATGCCACAGATACCTATATGCTCAAAACAACATCACGCTTTAAAATGTCTGGGCAAACGGTGCTGAAATGATAGCCGTATCTGCACCAGTTAGCTTTCAGTTGGGATGGCAATCCAGTGATAGAGTCCCACCTAGTCCATACACAGCAAGGATCCCCTGGCAAAGAAACGTGTGGAATACCCTCCTTCTGATGATCTTAAGACACGGGCAGGTTGGTAATCGTTGCTTTGCTTAACATCTAGCCTGAAGAAAACTTGTGGAGAACTCAAAAACATATTCACTATTTTGTGGCTTTTTCATAGTCCCAATAAATGCAATGTCGTACTTATAGATATATAATTAATGGTACAGGTAAAAAAAACCATAGACTAACTTCTGAAAAAAATTACACGTTTCTTGATGATAATTTCATTAATTATCTACAGGGATAGCTTTTTTAATGGAAATGAGGGTGTATATTGTTTGTTTTAATATATGCTCATAATTTAGTGGCTAAATGCTGAAAATGTAGGTTCCATGTGAGGTCATCCTTTGTGGATAGTAAACTGGCATTTGATGCTGATGAACAAAAATACGCAATTCAGATATGTATGGGAGACCAATTTTCCAATGGACAATCATTGTTTGGCTGATGTTCACCTTTAAAGCACCCTGAAATGTTGTTAGACCAGGCAAGGATGTTCATCAACAAGTTTTGTTGATGGTATAAAGATTTACTTGTTGGGTGTTTTTCGGGCTGTGTAGTCTTTGAGAAGTGGCCCTGATGATTTGCTCAACAGGCTTTACGGCAGGGTGGGGAGGTCTCTTTGTAAGGCAAGTACTTCTAAATCCATAGAAGAGGCATTCCTGCTTCTCTCACACACAGAAGGGGGAATTTCAAAACAACAGTGATCAGTGTGTATGGTTAAGCTATTGGAAAAATACTACATTTGCCCCAGGCTTTTGAGGATTACAGTGCTGACATTATGAAACTATCCTGCCTCTGATTTTATATATGGATCTTGCATTGATGATGTTGCTGTGGTGTTTGGTTTTAATAGTGAGCTAGCTAGGATGGCATATCGATGTGTTAAATGCTTTTCTCCAGTCTTGTAGAAAATACATTATGCGATATATGGGTTGGAGAGCGGGGAGTCCCGTAGCGTCTTAAAAAATGTTCACTTTCTAGGGAAATTACTTCCTTCTAGTACCAATGCGGCATTTCTTAGGAACTTTAAATTGTGCTTCTATGTCTCAATATACCTTTCTCTGGGAGGAATCTACTTCAGTCAGCCAAAACTTAGCTGACAGGTACTACCCAGAGGACCTTCTCTTCTGCTTCTCCCAGACTGTGGAATGGCCTGCCGGAGGAGATTCGTCAACTTGACAGTTTTTTACCATTTAAAAAAGCAATAAAGACTGACCTATCCAGTGAAATTTTAGAATGTTTTAAGGATGTTTCAATCATGTATACTATGTTTTTAATCAGTTTTTATGTTTTATATTCATTGTTGTTCCCTGCCTCGATCCAGAGGGAGAGGCGTGTAATAAATAAATAAAATTATTATTATTATTATTATTATTATTATTATTATTATTATTATTTTCCTCTCTTTCTTCAAGAGTTTACACAGATCTCCAACAGGTGCTACAGAATCTGACTCATTCCCGTTTTGAATTTACGGACTCTGAGCAAGAAGCAGATATTCTCTACAACTTCTCTCACTTCAAAGATTACAGGTTACACAGCTATTTCCCTGCAAGTAACAGTTTTTCTTACCTGTCCAATCTGCATATATTTGGCCACGGAACTCTATTTTTTAAAATGCATTCCTTCCCTTGTAGGAAACTAAGTGAGGAAAGACCTCATGTGATGTTGAATCAATTTCCATGTGAGAATCTCTTGACCGTGAAGGATTGCCTCGCATCAGTCTCAAGGCGAGTTGGAGGCTCAGAAGGGCCTAATTGGCTGCCTCGTACTTTTAACCTTCATACAGAATTACCACAGTTCATCAGTTTCTTTCAGCAGCGTGAGATGAGGTGAGTAGATTTCCTGCACAGAAGTAACCATTCACATCCATATTTGGTATCCTTAGTTTCAATATTCACTCTTGCATGTTGGACATGTTGTGTTCAGCATAAAATCATGATGGTTTTATATCAGGCAAAATAAGCTGGTAACTTTGGCCTCAACTATTGCTATCTTAAATCCTTGCATAACCATACTACTAACTGAGGGTTATTCAAGGGTTGTATAACCCTTGAATATCCCACATGATAGCTGTTTGTATGACCTATTCCAAGCCCCAATTGCCCCAGTTGGGGATTATATATTAAAATGGCACCTGCACCCACCTAGCGTGCCCCACAGGTCATCAGGGGCTATGATTCTATGAAATAACAACCAGCATGCAGCTTGGTGAGTGCACAGATTGTGCAGCCTGGTGTAGAACTTCCTTGACTGGGAATAAATGCTTGGACTGAAACATTAAATGGACACACACCTGCTATTTTCTTCCTTGGATCCTGCTGTAGAGGAGAAGACAACCATTGGATATGCAAACCCTGGAACCTGGCCAGGAGCTTGGACACTCACATCACCAAGAGCCTTAACAATATCATCAGGCAGAGAGAGAGCATCCCTAAGGTTAGAGCAATGCAAGTCTTGCAAATGTGCCTTTTTATTTTCTGGAGGAGATTGGAGCAGCTCATGTTTTCTTTCTTCCTTTTAAAAAGGTGTTAAATGTCTTTGCTGGAGCGTGAGCTTGCTTTTGCTGGCCCTGGCCCTTACTTTACAACATTTGAAGTGTTTTCCTAACAGCTCATTTCAAGCGATGCCTCTGTACATTTAAGGACAGTAATAAAAGTTGGTATGGCAATTTTTGGCTGTCTTTACCAGCTCATCGCTTTGCTGTGAAGCAAAACATCCCTCACCAAAAAGTATATTGCTTTTCTTCCTAGATTGGTCATTAAGTTTTCAGCATCAAATACAGATTTTATGTACACCTTTTCTAACTCCAGTAGCAAATATTTAATAACACGTTTTGATAGAGAAAGCCAGCAATGTAGCCTTGCATCTAATTGTTCTCACAATTTCTGGTTACATGTTGGGTTAGTTCTTTAGGATCATAAACCAGAATGCAAAAATCCCTTTCGAGTCACTTTAAATTCCAGCATGTCTTTTTGGTTGAGAAGCAGATTAAAATACTTCAGATAAAGATAGCTAAAACTTTCTAAACTCACTGCACAATCCTAGGCATGTTTACTGAGAACTGTTACTGTGTTCAGTAGGGCTTACAGCTAGGTGAACCGCCCAGAGAGCCTCGGCTATGGGGCAGTATACAAATGTAATAATAATAATAATAATAATAATAATAATTAATAATAATAATAATAAGTGTGCAAAGATTTTCATCCTAAGTCACTTTCAGTCAAAGGGGAGTAATGATAGCAAAGAAAGCAGAGTTTAAAAGCTGGAACCTGTGTCAAAGTTGACATACCAGAAGAAGTGAAGTCTGTCACTTATAATGTTGATTTTACTCTAGTTTTGAGGCCGTTGGCTTTTGGGGTTGTACTTGCTCTTTAATTTGTGGTTTGAATGGTTAGCCTCATTGTGCTTCAGATAAGGCGGTTTATACATTTTAAATCAGTATGAAGCTAAGTGGTTAGACTTAAGGTTTTCCTCCAAAGCAAATAATGTCCTATGATTCTTTGTTTGCATGGCAGCTCATCGGTCATGCTGCTGTTTTTATACTGTTGCTTTTATGTCTCTGATGGTTTTAAAATTTTGTATACTTTTAATGTTTACTGATTTTAGCTTTTGTGAACCACCCAGAGAGCTTCGGCTGTGGGACGGTATATAAATGTAATAAAATAAATAAATAAATAAATAAATAATGCTTGCCAGTAGAAAACAATCAGCAGAATCAAGTAGTTGTGATTTTTTTTTCTGGATTGTACTATTTCAGGCTGCAGGGGGTGGTACTCCGCTACTCTGTATCTGTCTCCCCTACCTCCCCACAACCGTTGCAATTTGTAGTGGTATGATGCAAGATTCTGCTGGATTGTATGAGACTAGTCCCCATTAGGTGTATATAGACATTTTCATTTGCACTAGTTTATGTACTAAAGGGTGCAATCCTATGCATGTTTAGAGAGGAAAAAGTCCTATAATTCCCAGCATTCCCTAGCCAGCCATGCTGGCTGGAGCATGCTGGGAGTTGTAGGACGTTCTCCTGCCTAAACATGCATATAGGATTGCACCCTAAGGCATTACCTTGAATGAAGAAAATATCAAGATCATAGAGAAGAAAGAAGCTGTAAATTGTTTAGATAGATAATAACTTTATATTATGACTTAATATGCAAATAAAAAATATAATTGAACATTTATAAAGGAAAACACCATATTTTGAAAGCCATCTATGCTTGAAGAAGAGCTGGTACATATTTTAAAGAAAAATGCTTTACCCTTGCTTTGGAATGGGGAGTTTCGATGCCCTCATTACAGTGTACAGCAGCTGTCCGCTTATTTTAGGAGTTGCTTTCACAATTGTTCTTGTTGTTTTTACACAACTGACAGCCAAAAATTGCCCAAAAGATTCTGTACAAACATTTGAAACGAACAAACTTCCCCCCATCGAATGCACTACATAATTCGTTGCCTTTTTCTTCTGTTTCAGGTGGTGTCTAAGTATATTGAGAATCCAGTCTTGTTTCATCTGGAAGATGTGGGGCTAGTTAAATTTGACATTCGTTACATTGTGCTGCTGCGATCAGTTAAGCCGCTCAGGCTGTACGTTTATGATGTGTTTTGGCTCCGGTTCTCAAATAGGTAATAACCATCTCCTCAATACACTGAAAAGATTTGAGCTTCGGCTGTTGGACGGTATAAAAATGTAATAAATAAATAAAAACTTGTGGAATTTTTGAATTCCATGAACAATTAACATGGTGTTTCTGCTTTCCCCCCCTCTCTCAAGACCATTTTCACTTGATGACTTGGATGATTATGAGAAGCATTTTACCGTAATGAACTACGCTTCTGGAGTGTCTTTAAAACAGGTGAATACATTGTACAGAATAGCAGAGTCCATCCTCAGATTGGAATGAGAGGGGTGTGTAAGTAGAATTGCTTGCTCAGTTAAATGTGAACTCCTCCAAGTCCTTACTCGATAAGCCAGTGACACGTTCCGAAAGTGGGTAAGTTTGTCTCTGAGACCCCCAAACACACATTACTTTAAAAGCATAGCAAGCTGCTATGCCTGCTTTTTCTTTTTTACTCTAGAGTAGGTATCTATGATCCAGATGGGGACTGTAGTACAGGGTAGGGGGCTGCATTGGCATTGACCTCACCCAGAAGGCCTTGCCTAGCACACCCTTCTCAAGCCAAGCGCCACCTCTTGAAAAGCCTGAGGAAAGGGTAAAAACAGCACAACCTTTCCCCTATATGTGAGGGAACAAGGTAAAGGGTTTTGGCAAATGGGTTCTATTACTGAGGTACTGAACTGCTGGTGTATTGTTAGATGTTTTTACACTGTGTAATATAGCAAGTAATAAATCCGAGCTGACGCATGGTTTGTGGTAACAGAACACAAAGTAAAGTTTATTGGAGTTTAACAGATCTTTGGTATTTCAATTTGGATCAAACCTGCTTATTTTTATATTTAAAACAACAATCCAAAGTCCCTTAAAATTCTATCTCTCCTTACTCCTCACACCAAACACTCTCACAAAGCACAATCCCCTCAGCCAACCTATTTATACTTCTCCCTCCACCTCTCTCACCGCATCACTAGCCACACCCACTCAGTCAAATGTTCCGCACTCACTAGACATACAAAATCAGACATACCTAAGGGACAAAAAGGTGGGTATCACCACAGGGGCATTAACCCTCCCCACCCTTCCTGATATGATCTCAGTAAAGGCATCTGGGCCTGCAATTTATAGTGCCAAAAAGTGATCTATTTGTTTTAATGGGTCACTGTTTGGCAATGCAAATTGTGGGCATGGGTCCCTCAGTCTGGACTGGAACCACCATCATCACATTTGACATTAGTGCAGCTACCCCTGCTAAAGGCTGGGCTGGCTGGTGAGTTATTGTTATAATAAACATACTGAGAGCTGACCACTGGAACAAGATTTCAGATGTGTCTCCCTCCCACTGTAGCCCTGGAGAGGGACACAGGAAGAAGGAGGGGAGGAGAAAGAGAGGTTGCATGAGCTGCCTTCCACCAACACAGCCATTGGATACCGCCCAATAAAATCAGGGATGTTGTTTGGATTTGTGTTTCGGGAGGGCTTCTGAGCTGTCTGTCACTGCCTAAAATCGAGGTTGTTCTTCACATGGCCCTCATAGATTCTCCGAGCACAAGGTGAGGACAGAAGGCAGCCTTACATATCTTGGCCTAAAAACATGAAGTTACAGAGCTATTGTAAGGAAGACAGAGCTGAAAATTATTAAGCACATGATATCCTTTAAAGAGATACATCACTAATCAAATGGTGTCTTATTTTCAGATCCACTATAATGAATTTATTCCTCTCTTTGAGAAGCAGCATGCTGAGTTCTCTTGGAAAGCTGTTGAAGTAAGTTAGCAGCTTTCATTTTTTACCTTTTGGCAAGAAAGCAACAACCCTAAGTGCTTCCATTTTCTGCTCTATATTAATCTTTCTTTCAAATTCTTCTGCTATTCTTTTAACAGCCTCATGTCCTGAGCAGAAAGAAAGAGCCGTAGCTCAGTCCTAGAGCATAAGCTTTGCATTGCAGAAGTTTCTGAGTTTAATCTCTTAATCTTTAGAGAGTAACTGATAGTTTGGATAGTGGACTATCTAGACCCTTTGCTTGACTTGGTACAAGTCCTTTTGAGTAGTTTCACACAAAAAAAGGAGATGAGGCCCATACACAAATCCACATAAAGGGCTGGTGTGCGTTTTTAATGCCCTCTCCTTGTTGTGCCGTTATTGAAGATGAAGTCCGAGAGATATGACACATCTACACCCAGCAGGATATAATACTATGAAAGTAGTATGAAAGCAGTATACAGTATGTGTTATGTGCCAGATTTAAACCAAGAGGATATAATACTTTGAAAACATTTTGAAAACTATCTGTAAAGTGTGTCCTGGGCCCCAACAGTTGTCACTACTGTTATAAACTGTTTTAAAGCAGTAGTGTAGATCCTGCCATGGTAAAACGAGACCTATTATACGATGTAGCCGAGGGCAGCGCGGCGCAGTGCCCACAGTTTCCTCTGAGAACTTTCTCCCTTGGAAGGTGTTCCCTCTGCCCTTTTCAGCCACCGTGTTCCACTTAAAATGCAAAATGATTCTCAGGTTCGTTTGCTGTTAACATCTGCGTTTCTGGTAAATGTGACTTTCTTTGTTATTAGGAAGATATTTTTAAGGCGTTCGCTGAATTATTCCAGGCTGCTTGTGCAAAGCCTGCACCACTCGGCATCTGTGACTACCCATCCTCACGAGCCGTATATGCCATAGACCTGATGCTTAAGTGGGATACATCCGGTGATGGTAAATTCTTCTTACTCTTTCTTTCACATATTTTTAGAAATGGAAAGGGGATTTAATTCTTGTTTTTAAGTAGCCGTTACAGCTTTGTGCAGCTCATGAAAAGTACTTTCCCTCCCCCCTTTTCACCATTCATAGAATCATAGAATAGAAGGCAGTTTATCAAAGAGATCCTCACCTTTTGTGAGTGAGGGGTACAAAGACACCAATCCCATAAACATCACTGAAGTAGAATCTTGGTTATCAAAATCTTAGTCATCTGAAACTTCTGCTTATCCATATTCATAGAATCATAGAATAGCAGAGTTGGAAGGGGCCTACAAGGCCCTCGAGTCCACCCCCCTGCTCAATGCAGGAATCCACCCTAAAGCATCCCTGGCAGATGGGTGTCCAGCTGCCTCTTGAATGCCTCTAGTGTGGGAGAGCCCACAACCTCCCTAGGTAACTGGTTCCATTGTCGTACTGCTCTAACAGTCAGGAAGTTTTTCCTAATGTCCAGCTGGAACCTGGCTTCCTGTAACTTCAGCCCATTATTCCGTGTCCTGCATTCTGGGAGGATCGAGATCCTGGCCCTCCTCTACGTGACAACCTTTTAAGTATTTGAAGAGTGCTATCATATCTCCCCTTAATCTTATCTTCTCCAGGCTAAACATGCCCAGTTCTTTCAATCTCTCTTCATAGGGCTTTGTTTCCAGACCCCTGATCATCCTGGTTGCCCTCCTCTGAACACACTTCAGCTTGAAGTGTGGTACCCAGAACCACGATGAGGCCTAACCAGGGCCAAATTCACTGAGATCTAAGTGTTTTCCCCTTCAACTTTTTTTTTCAAGCGGCCTTCCCAGTTAGAGCCTCTCACCCTCCACCCAACAAATACATACACCAAAGGCCACTTTTGAGGGTTGGGTTTTTTCCCTTCTGGAGTTGGCATCTGATGCACCCAGGGGTGCTATAGCAGGAATGGAAACACAGGAGAATCTCTATGGATCCTACTCATAAAAGTGCTGCTTTGGGGAGAAGGCTTTTTTCATCCATAAAGAAAACTTATTGCAAGTTTCAGAAAAGTGTTTGTTTAACCTTAACTGTGTTTGTAATACATGCAAATGAACGTGTGCAGGAATATTTCTGTTGCTATGAGAAAGGGCCTCTCATAGCCATGGTGAAGAGAATGGGAGTGAGCTGTAGATTTACATGCTTTCTCATCCTGGATCCTCCTCTTTGGGTTACCTGTACTATTTGGGCCACCTTAACTGCCGTTTTCCAAAGACGTTACACCATGTTACTAGTGTAGCAAAAGGCTGAGAGCCTAAGCTGGGAAGTTCCTAGTTTATTATTGTTGTTTATTACATTTATATCTCACATTTTTCCTCCTTAAGAAACTCAATCCTCCACTCCATTTTATCCTCACAACAACCCTATGAGGTAGGTTGGGCTGAGAATCCGTGACTGGCCCAAAGTCACCCAGTTGGTTTCCGTGGCCGAGTGGCGACTAGAACCAGGATCTCCCAATTCCCAGTCCAACACTCTAGCCACTACACCACAAACTATTGGTTCAATAGTTGGTTCAAACTATTGGTTCAAACTATTCCTCAGCCATGGTTAGGCCACTAAGCCTTTTGCAGCAAGTGGTTAGTGAGCATGTTTAAACAGTGGTTATGTAGCCACCATGGTTAGAAATGGTTCACAGGATTACAGTTCCCTCCGCCCCCCAAAAAATTATATTATCTCTCTTCTAGGGAAACCATATATGCAGCCTCAGATCCTAGAGGTGAATTTCAACCCTGACTGTGACAGAGCCTGCAAATACCACCCAACCTTCTTCAATGATGTCTTCAGCACCCTCTTCTTGGACGAACCCAAAGAGTGCCATGTGATCTCCATTGTCTAGCTCCATCTGGCTTGACTTGGCTAATGTGTGCTTCACAGTGATATATATATTTCAGTTCTATGAGCTGCTTATGCAAGTATTTTTCCTATACTGTAAAAAACAAACGACGATGACCTATTCTATCAGGTGGAATATGCATATAGTGTACTTCTAGGCAGGCATCTGCTGTTTTTTTCTTGTCTGTCTGCTGTTATTTTATCACCAGCTTGCTTTCACAATATTATATGTATTGTTGTATACCGATGGTCACAGAAGTTCAGTAGCAATTTCTTCTGTCTCTTGAACTCACTTACAAGAAAGCTTCTTTCAACCTGCTTTATGATTTACTGCATTTAATTGAGGCCAGTGTTTGTCCTAATACAGTTTCGTTCCCATCTCTTAATTAGCTCCATGTTTAATTTGGAAAACAAAGCATTTTATTTCAAAGCTGCAGCTGGCTTGTGACCATACAGTTTTCAGTTTTAATTATAATAAGCAACGTCACAGCAAAATACCAGAAATTGCCTTTGGTGTAGCGGAGGACCACCTCTAAGTTCTTTTCTCCAGGTAAAGGCATAGTATAAAATAAAAATTGCAGCAGGTTCTTTGCTGCACCATGCCTGCTTGACAATACTGGCCTAGGTGGACCAGTGGTCTGACTCAGTATGAGGGAGCTTCCTGTGCCCTGAAGACGTGTGTACCAAAAAATCTAACTCTGGTTCAATTATCAGTCTTGCAGCCCCCCCCCCCCCCAAATCTTCAGAATGATTTGTGCTATCACCTATGGTACTGAGTACAAAGAATATTAATGTAGGAATATTCAGCTTTTCTTACTTCTGGGTGAGTTTGGAAGAAGGTTCTGCCTCTGAGGTTCAAGAAATGTCCTTAGAATTGTATTTTGAAAGGTCAGTAGCAGGCAAATGATGTAAAAGCACCAATGTATTTCTAAGACATTGCTGGAGAAATGGAGCTTGCTCACCATGTTCACGGAGTATAATAATGTGCAAACAAATGATTAAAAACAGCTCGCTGATATCCTCCATGTAGCCTTTTTTTTAAAATTGATAACCTTTGAATCAGTCAGAATTTTGCTGGATTGTTTAGGCCCTGTTTAGGTCCTCTTGGATTGTCTTGGCCATATGGAGAGGGCGAAGGTACACCTACCTCCATTTACGTTTAAGTCTTCACCATGGCTTGCATTTTAAAATTCCTGACATGATTCCTTGAAGCATGATGTAACCTTGATTCAGTAATACTTCTTTGGCTACTGTAGCTGCTGTGCGAGAGACCATCTATTCCTGCTACCTAACAAGGGTGTTGGAAAAAATACACTAAATACTGTGGTTGGTCTAGCAGATGAAGAGCGCTGGTTTATATCAGACAGGATTCAAGTAAGAACTCAGCCCTGGACCAGTTGCTATGTCTCAGGTTTGTTTTTCCATCCCTAGAAATGAAATCTGCCATGTGATGTGGGATTAGATGCCATGAGGCAAGAGTGCATAATTTCAGGCCCAGGGGTGAAGTCCAGCCCTCCAGGGTTTCCCAAATTGGCATGCCCTTTTCTTCAGGCCCTACCTCCATTCTCCCACCCACTGATTGGTGGTAGTTTCCTAGCTTTTGTACAGTTTTTCTCCTCATTCTAAGGCTTAGTTTATTATTTATTGCATTTATATCCCACCTTTTTTCCTCCAAGGAGGCATACAAAATCCTCCTCTCCATTTTATCCTCACAACAACAACCCTGTGAAGTAGGTTGTGCTGAGAGTCTGTGACTGGCCCAAAGCCACCCACTTGGTTTCCATGGCTGAGTGGGGACTAGAACCCGGATCTCCCGATTCCCAGTCCACTACACCACACTGGAGTCGTATGGTAGAGCAGTAAGAGCTTTAAGCTAAAATGTGCTAGTATGTTTAGTATTTTAGCTCCACCCCTTTTGCCTTTGGCCCCGCCCACCACTGGAATGCAGCCCTCAAGATCTTCATCAAAATGGAATTTGGGCCTTGAGATGAAAGAGCTTCGATACCCCTGCCAGAAGGCATTTGTCGTACTAAATGGCAGCTTTTAAAATACTGAATTTGTTCTCTTTGCCAGCTAAGGTGCCATTAGATCTCTTCCTACATACATTCAGATTTATACTTCTTGTTCAGCTTGATTGCTGCCCTTCCACTGTCTCCAAATTGGGCGGCATCCATTTACATGTGTCAACAAGTCCTGTTAGCATTTCTAACCAACTAGCCAGCTTACTTATTTAATCTCCAGTAAACTAAACAGGAAGATGTCATTGTTTTCAAGACAAAAAGGGAAGGTATTCCGTTCCCCTAAAATAAACCCCAGTGGGAGGGCTATGGGGCACTTCGTCAAAGCCCAAGAAGTTCCGGGCTTTTTCTATAGCACAACTATTCTTTGTGCTGGTTCACAGTTCTATGGTGAGCCCTAGAAGGCTGCATATTATCTCAATCACACTGCTTTCCAATGGAGCCTGTTCATAAATCCGTGCGATGACTCACATGTATGGACCTTAAAGCGAAACCTGCCAAGCCATTATGCACTTAAAAGATCACACCGCTACAAACGCGTTGCTAATAATCATAGAATTCCTTAGATTTATTTAATTTTATTTCCATTTAAAGTAGTACATTTCTATTTGCATGGTAACATGAACATGATCTTTTATAATTGTCTGAGACCGCAAATGGTTTTAAGTAATAGAATAGTGGAATTGTAGTATAACTTAGAAAATACATATTTTCTTCTTTTTTTTTTTTAAAAAAAATGTTTTTTACCAAGTTTTGCTTTAGAAAAATACGTACACGCTATTGGTGCTTTTTACTGCAATTGTCTTTCCAGACACGATAGTTGAGCACAGATGCAAAGGCTAGCCAGGCTAAATAAGGATACATCAAATATGCTGCTGTTTTGTTGACGTGATACCAGACTGTTGTTGTAGCTGTTGCTGCTCCTGTGGTAAGTAATAAAGTGACCAGCCCCTGAAACGGCAGAATGAGATTAAAATGCAGTTTTCACTGAATTCCAGAGTAGAGAGAACTTCAACATTCTCCTTTGCCTTAAAGCAAGGAGCTTTGTGCTAATTCCATTGCATTCACTCAATACATTAATTAAACCCTTGACTTAGGAACACAGGAAATATCCATGGACTTCCTGAAGCAAAACAACAAACTTACATATTTGTAGTTATGGAGAGGCAGGAGCTAACCAATTTTAGCTGGGCTTTACCAGCCAAACATTTATATCCTGCCTTTTATCCAATGCTGGGCTTCAAGGCAGAATTACAGAATTTAAAACATACATTTAAAACCTATAAATGGAAATTACAAAAGTTAAAAATATATTAAAACATTTGAACAATTAATATGTGCTCACTGGTACTCCCTTTCCTACGTCCAATGTATATGCCAGAGAGTTTAGTAGGGACTCATCTTTCACCATTTTGGGGAAAGGTGGGCTACAACTTTAATAAATACACTTTCATATTGTTCTGGGGTTTGGAGCAGGTAGAACAGGAGAACTTCTGTTTGTCTCCGAGCTCAGCAACACAACATGAACAGTGGTGTCGAGGTGCGTTATGAAGTGCAGGCGCTCATCATGACAGTCCCCATAGCCACACCCGCAAAGAGAATTCAGGTAGCTGTTTAGATCCATTTCTATCAGTTTTCATCGCCTCAGGAGCAGGTCTCTTGTAGGCCTAATGGGTCTTAATTGCCCATTCAAAACCAAGCCACCCCAAAATAGTGTACATTACAACAGGGAAAATTCTATTGTTGCTGGGAATATTTGCCCCTGCTATTGTAAAGATTGCAGCTAAACTCCGAAGGAACAGGGAGTTATGCCCCCATGAGCCCTGCCTCCACCACGCCCTTGAACATGCCCCCATGAGCCCTGCCTCCACCATGCCCTTGAACATGAGAAACCCACCGTGGCAGGGGGATGTTTATTTTCTTTTGCTGGATACTGAAGCAGCAGGAAGTGGTCCTGCTTCCCCAGAGCTGAGCTGCACGACCTGACAGACCCCTCTTCCTTTTCCAACTAGTGAGTCGGAAGGAGAAATGTCTTGTGTGCTGAGCAGGGCCTCCACCAGCGAGGCAGTTTGAAAAGGTGGTTTCAAAAACTAATTCTATGAAGAAGCCTTTGAACGTGATGGAAAATGATCTGCCTCTCAATGCCTTTGCTACAGAAGCAGTCAAGATAAAGGTTTCCCAAAAGGGAGTGTGTGTGTGGGGATTTTGGAAGGATGGAGAAAGGATTATTAGTTTGTGTCTTGCATTACATTGACCCCCAAATAACTGCTTCCTCAGATGAGAACAAAGAAAAAACAACCCGAGAAAAAGAGTTGCATTCCAAATGTCCACAAATCGAGCAACTGCTATTTCTAACAGAAAGACCTGGTTAGTTCATGTTCTGAAGAAGATAGCCACCCCCAATTCTGTCACTTATCTGTAGGTAAATACTGCCTCTGAATATGGAAGTTCTGTTTAACTAGCATAGCTAACAGCATCCTCCCTGCACGTGTGTAAGAGCCAAACTACAAGTTATACCAATTGCAGAGCATGTAGCTTGAGGCTTGGCTTTTCTGTAAGTGCTTGTGGCCCCGATTTGGATTGGGGCCACTGTGCCTTTATTTATTTATTTATTTATTGCATTTTTATACCGCCCAACAGCTGAAGCTCCCTGGGCGGTTCACAAAAACTAAAACCATTCAAAGTATAAAACACAGTATAAAAACATGATATAAAATACACATTAAAAACTGATTAAAAACAAACCATACATGATTAAAACATCTTTAAAACATCCTGAAAACATCCTAAAATTTCAACGGCTAGGCCTGCCGAAATTGCTAATAGTCTGGTGTTCGTACATAGCTACATTTTAAGTTTTATTCAGATTACGTCCTCAGCAACTGGGCAGCCCCAGTTAAGGACCAATAAGCTCCCAACTGTTTGCTTTGTTAAACCGTCCTAAAAAGGCTCCACTGGCCTCAATGAAGACTTTTGTTAGCAACCTTCCCCAACACACACATGGAGTTGGGATTTCAGGAAACCAATGATAGGAGGACAAAGTTTAATCCTCCCTTCCTGGAGCATGGGGCTCCTGATCTGAATCAGGGCTGTGTGTGCTTACACTAGAGAAAAACACTATGGGCAGTATCCAACACTGCTGATCTGCTTACCTACTGATATTCCACTAGTGTGACTGCTAGTGGTACACCAATAGTGCATGCTGGTGAGGCGGGTTTCCCTGGAAGACCCATCGCACCAGCTTATGCTATTGGTATACCACTAGAAGTTGCTTGGGTTAGCAGTATGTCAATAGTGTAAGTGGAGCAGCAATCTTGGATACTGCCCTATGCAATCACCATAACGTGTAATTTGGCTCCGTCTCGTTAAAAAGCTAGTTGCCATCATTGTGCAAAGTATTTCATTTTGGAAGACACTCTATGGACATAAACCACTATTGCTGATTTCTAGCGTTGCAAGAGAGGGACAAGTCACTTTCCTATGCTCCCACAGTTCTACTGAGACTTAACTGGCCGGGTGTCTCTAGCAGATTTTGATCACCTGTTATATTACAATTCCCGGGATGCCAAGCCATAACCACTGTCTGGCACAAACACTGCAACACTTACCCATCCTAATTTGTGTTTTCCAAAGAATATGGGAGTCCATGACCAATTTAGTGCTAATTGTCCTGCATATAGTCCAAGTGGAACCATGGATTTGTCATTGAAGCCTCCCAATTCCTTCCACACCAGGTAAGAACCATATCTAAAATAAAGGAAGATAACGTCATTGTAAGAAAAAGAAATGGGCTTTAAAAACCATGATGGTACACAGAAGCCCTAAACTCAGAATACTGAAATCATGAGATTTCTGCAAATGCCATGAGGTGCTAATATTTGCATTTCTTGCCTGGGAGACCCATTAGGGATCACTGAAGTGTATTCCCGTATCCTTTCTCTCTGGAAAACCACGAACATATGCTTTTAAAATTACATGGTTATATTATCAATATTGTGTGCATAACTGTAGAATCTTGATACAATAATCCTGGATACCACCTCTCCGCTGAAACATGAGTCAAATGAGAGAATACTTAGTAGCCATGATTAATTTCTTCATTTTTCATTATTGCTCAGGGTTATGCTGATACATGTTGCCTCAACTGCCGTGATTAACCATCAATTTCCACCTTTCCAAACTGCTCAGCTAATCAATACCATAACATGGCAAAACTTCGAATAGCAGAAAAACATGTATTTAAACTTAAATAATCATATTATATAAAAAAATAACCAACTAAAATCTACAGAGAAGCACCTGTTAAATTACTGTCAGTAGACTGTGGTGGGCAGAGATTAGGGAGACCTCAGTTCCAATCTCCCCTCAACCATGAAGTTCCCCAGTGACCTTGGGCCAGTTACAAGTTTTCAACCTAACTTCTCTGACAAGGAAGCTGCAAGGATAAAAATGAGTTCCTCGGAGGAATAATGTAAGGCAAATGCAAAGTGAAAAGGGGGAAATGCATTAAAAGATAAGGTGGGTTGTATAGGAGCCGTGTCCCTAATGTAACGTACAATTGCTGCTTTTCTAAACCTTGCAACATAACATTTGGTGCACGTATTATCAACTTGCTAAGCAAAACATAATATATTTAAGAAGCAAGCACTGATTTGTCCACTGTCTTCCACTAGGTGGCACCCAAATATGGAAAACACTTTGCAGAGCGCACATGTTTGCGCAAACAGGAAGGATCCTTTTCTCCTTCATTTTGATGTTCCTGGCTTTACTGTGGCGGAGGAAGCTAGGCAGTGGCAGGGTGCCAAATCCCTGTTTTCAATAGGTTTGCTTGAAATGCAAATACAGAAGGGCAGGGCTCCTATGCAGCCTTTCCTCAAGCAGGTTCTCACTTGCAAACCACATGTCAACTCTAACTCTTCAGTAACTTGCAAAGTGCTGGGAGTGGACAAATCAGTAATGCTGTGTTTATTCCCTTTTTAACGCTGTGTAGCATTCGGAAAGGGCCCTGGGTCAGTGGTAGCGCCCCTACTTTGCATCCAGAAGGTCCCACGTTTGATCGCCGGCATCATCAAGCAGAGCCAGGAAAAGCCAATGCCTGAAACTTCTGAGAGCTAACAGTGTAGTCCACCTTTTCCCAGTGTAGCCCACCCTTTTTAGATATCTTAGGCTGCAATTCCCATCATCCCCAGCATGGGGAGTTGCACTCCACATCTGGAGGCCATGAGGTTAGGGCAGGCCATGAGGTTAGGGTAGACAAAACTGAATAAAACTGGCATCAGAATAAAACTGGCAACAGAAAACAAGAGTGCTAAGAACTTAAGCTCGAAAACTAAAAAGATGTGTGTAGGGGACTTTGCCAGGCACCAAAAATGTCACAATACGGGTGCTAGGTGATCTTTTCTGGGGAGGAAAGGTAGGAAAGGAACCTCTCGTGCAAGCACTAAGTCATTACTGACTCTTGGAGGGACGCCAGCTTTCACTGACGTTTTCTTGGCAGGCCTTATAGCGGGGTGGTTTGCCGTTGCCTTCCCCGGCCGTTATCACCTTTCCCCCAGCTAACTGGGTACTCATTTTACCACCCTCGGGAGGATGGAAGGCTGAGCCGACCCAAGCCGGCTGCCTGAAACCAGCTTCCGCGGGGATCGAACTCAGGCCGTGGGGAGAGTTTCAGCTGCAGAAACTGCTGCTTTACCGCTCTGTGCCACACAAGGCTTCTGGGGAGGGGGGTGTTCACTAACTAGGGTGCAACTACTTAAGAAGCCCTCTCCTTCACCTCATTTGGATCAGTTCAATGGGGGAGGGGGGAACCTGCCTGAACTCATTTTGGAGGGGGCACCCTAGAGAAGGGCTCTCCAAAATGGTCTTATTTTATTTTATTTATTTATTAATTTTATTACATTTTTAGGGTTCATGCAGGTATATGTGGGAGAAGATGATTCTTCAGGTAACCTGGGCCCATGTCATTTAGGCCACAATCCTATGCATGTTTAGACGGGGGTGGGGGGGATTACAACTCCCAGCCCTGCACCTTTAGGGTCTTTAAAGGTTAATACCAGCACTTTGAAATGGGCCCAGTAATGGACTGAGAGCCAGTGCAAATGGCAAACCATTGGCGTAAAGTGATTGCACTACAGTCCCTGTTACAATCTTGCTGCTCTATCTTCCATCAGCTGAAATTTCCAGACTGCTTTCTAAGTCAGTCCATATAACGTCATAGTAATCCAGCCAGGAGGTTCCCACAGAATGGATAAACTGTAGCAATGGTATCTCTGTCCAGGTAAGGTTGTAGCTGATATATTACACTAAGCTGATAAAAGATGCTTCATAGCCACCTGCTTTAGATAGCCAAGTTTAAGGCCAGGCCATAAGTAATCTGTGTATTCTGTGATTCCACGCAATTCAACTTGCTGAGAATTTCTGCTTTCATTTTTTAAAAATAAAAAACAAGTTTCTAGCCTATATAGTAAAATATATGAATAACGCCTGGCGAAATGTCCAAATCTAGAAAAGGATTTCCAAAAGGCAAATCCACATTTCTTGGTGCACAATTTTTAATAAAATACAGCATTTGTACTATGTAAATAACCAAGTGAATGTTAAATAACCAAGACTACATACCCCATTGTTGAATATAAAGTTCCCCACACAGGTGCAAACACCCTGTACGATGGGTGCCAAGCCGGCTTCTCCAGGGAGTCATACCATGTGGGAATTTCTTTCCTGGTAATCCTACTTCCCCAAATGCTTCCTACATGGGGCAAGAGCGTGAAGCCAACAACAGGGCCCCAGGAAGGTACCACTTCCATCGCAGATGCTGAAATAAACACACATACAAACTAGGTGAGAGTTGGCTTTGCAACATGCAATTTCACTGATGCCAGGAAAATATGATCAGTAGCAAAGATGTCAAATAGGATAACATTCCATGCCTTTAAGCTATGATCAGCAACCTATGTAATGGGAGGCCAGTTTGGAAAGAGAGTGGAGAGTGCTGAGTGGACCAGAGCTTTCATTCCCCCTCCCCCTCCTTCCTAGACTGCAAGTAGACTGATCAGCAAAGTTTCTTTCCTTCTTTTACTGAAGGAAAACAATGTTCTGGCTGATGGATCTAGAGGGTTTCATAACAAGACAAAGCAGATTCACCAAGCCTGAAGTCTGCCCACCCCTGGTCTCTATACGGGTCCTTGGTCTGACCCAGCCGGGCTCTTCTTCTGCACCATTGGCTGTGCCAAGTGAGTTTCTTTCTTATTTATTTATTTGTTTATTATTTATTTATATTTATTAATTACATTTCTATACCACCCAATAGCCGCAGCTCTCTGGGCAGTTCACAAAAATTAAAAACATTCAAAGTATAGAACAACAGTATAAAACCATAATATAAAATACGATATAAAAGCTCAACCAGATAAAAACAGCAGCAATGCAAAATTACAAATTTAAAACACCAAGTTAAAATTTATTTATAGACTGTTAAAATGCTGGGAGAATAAAAAGGTCTTCACCTGGTGTCTAAAAGCATATAATGTAGGTACCAAGCGAACCTCCTTAGGGAGCTCATTCCACAGCCGAGATGCCCTCCTCCTGGTAGCCACCTGCCTCACTTCCTTTGGCAGGGGCTCATGGAGAAGGACCCCCTTAGGGTCCAGGCAGGTACATACGGGAGGAGGTGTTCCTTCAGATAGCCTGGCCCCAAGCCATTTAGGGCTTTAAATGTTAATACCAGCACTTTGAATCGGGCCTGGACCTGGACTGGCAGCCAATGAAGCTGGAAAAGGACTGGCATGATGTGGTCTCGTTGGCCAGTCCCTGTTAGTAACCGTGCTGCCCTGTTATGCTGCTGGTTGCAAGACTGATCACAAGATGAGAAGATGATGATGACTGGGATAGCAGAGATCAGCAAGTTCTTGCATAGCTACAGTTGGTGCACTACTGCATAGGTGCACTGAATTAATTTGCTTGATACTCGGTGCATAGTGTCATACATACCATTAAGAAATGCCCCTATACGTAGCATTTGAAGACACTAACGCAGCCTTTCCCAAACTGATGCCTTCCAGATGGCCTTCAACTTCCATCAGCCCATTAGCATGGGCAGCAGTCAAGAATGCTGGGAGTTGTAGTTTAGAACTTCTGGATGGCATCAGGTTGGGGAAGGCTGCACTGTTAGGGTAGTAGATTGTGGTGGAAGCTCAGAAACCAGCCTAAGTCATAGTCCAGTTTACTTGTTCTGGTTAAATCAGTGCACAGCCTCTTGAGCTTGGGGATGGAATTCTTCTTTCATAATGAATGGAAAGCTTGAATGAATGAATGGGCTCCAGAACTGCACAAGAGATTGAAAGTCTTTGCTAGAAAGTTATGGGTGGATAAAATAACAGAGTAGTGAACAAGGGTAGAGAAGACCAGGTAAGAGTATTGCATTTCAGCACAGCCTATACCAGCTTTCTCCAACTTAGTGCCCTCCAGATGTGTTGGACTATATGCTCACTGGGAATTATAGGAGTTGCAATCCAGCACACCTGGAGGATATTAGGTTGGAGAAGGCTGGTCAATACTATGATACTGTCAAGAATTCTTGAAACAAAACTGAAGAGCCAGTTCACCCATGTGTTCAAGTTTATCATCACTCAATTATTCATCAATGAATTGCAATCAAACATGAGAAGAGATTCTATCAAACAGTGCTGTGTGTCTTTGCGGTCATCTGAAGAGCTTTTGCCTGTAATGCACACCACTATCCCACAGGCAACATATATAACAATATATATGTTATATGCAATTGAATGAAGCTATTTTGTAAAGGCAGAGAAAAGGGAATGAAGTTTTCACCTTTTGGGGAGAGAGGTGTAACAGAAAAGAATGTCATGTAAGCAGGCTATGAAGTGGGGAGGGAGAAGGTGGAACATTAGAGACAAACAGGAAAAAATAACTGACGGGAAAAGATAGACCTGAGGAGTTTAAAGAGGCTTCATAAATGTCATCTGATAATTTTTGAGGCATAGCATAGAAAGGAACTACAGAAACCTGTGTAACTTGTTTCAGTTAATTGCTCTGCTGCTTAACACAGGTATAACATTTATTCTTTTCTGTATGTAGCAGGGTAAATACAGAACAAGCTTCATAAGTACACCACCCAACTGTTTTCAAAATTGACCTGACAGAAAAGTGCATTTACTAGACCACTATGAATAGGTTGTCATAGTAGGTTTAAATTGTTATTGTTATACATATACTAAGCACAGAAGCCCTGCTAGAAAAGAAAAGGAAGCTCAATGAAAGTAGTAGCTTATGTGTAGTTGGAATCTACACTTGGGTTTGCCACTTTATTCTGGCCCTGTGTGTGTGTGTGTATTTAAGATTACGAAATATGCCTCTCCCGACATGAACCTACCTGTACACTGCACTCAACATTTAAAGTCGTCCTCCGAGTGCCTACTCTGAGGGAAGCTCAGAGGATGGCAATAAGGGAGAGGGCCTTTTCAGTGGTTGCCCCCCGACTGTGGAATGATCTCCCCGATGAGGCTCGCCTGGCGCCAACATTATTATCTTTTCGGCGCCAGGTCAAGACTTTTCTCTTCTCCCAGGCATTTTAACAGCATTTAACAACATTAAGTTTGTTTTTAATGGACCCCAGAATTGTTGGTTTTAAATGGATACTGTTGTTTTTATACTGTTTTTTATGTTTTTGATGGTTTTTAAGTTTTGTATACTTTTAATGTTTACCATTTTTAATTGTTGTAAACCGCCCAGAGAGCTTCGGCTGTGGGGCGGTATATAAATGTAATAAAATAAATAAATAAATATTAAAAAAGGTTTTCACTTATCACTTTATCCTTGTGAAATGTGTGTGGCAAGTTGCTGCTAAAGGCACAGGAGCAGGGCCAGAAAAACCAGGGGAACCCCATCTATGAAAAAGATGCGCAAACGAAAACTGGCTTTGTGTGTTTGTATCAGTTCATAGCCATAGCGGGTTCCATATGGCGTTATGTTTCTTCCTCACATCCCACCAGGTTTCAGGCCACATATGAGTATTCCTCAGAAGCATCCATGTTTCTGGCCAGGTCATTGGTTCCCCACGTTTGAATTTCTTAGAGCGTACTACTATGCATGTTTAGACAGAAAAACATATGACAACTCTAAGCATTTCCCAGCCAGGCCTGCTGGGAGTTATAGGACATTTTTCTGTCTAAACGTGCATAGGACTAAGCCCTTATTGTTATAAAGCATGTATGTCGTGGGACGTCTGGCATTTCATCCTTTGGCTTGTAAGGAAAGGAAATACCGAAAGGCCCAGTATGTGGGAAAGCAGCTGAATTGGCACGTGGCTGAAGAGAAAGCAAGTCTGACTACCACCAGGAAGTGGGAAGTGACCCAAGGGGCAAAAAAGGCAAGAGAAACACAGTGGAGAAAAATGATTCCAAGTTTAACAGAATTATGGCAAGGCTTATTAAGTTATGATGTTTATCTTGAGACACTCACATACAGTATATATTTTTAATCACATTGTATGGTGTATTTCTTTTATGCAGACAATACATTGGCCAGATCAGTGCTTAGTTTCTAAAAAAAGAGATTCTGGAGCTTAAGACACATGGAAACAAAACTCTCTGAACTGAAATGCTTATACAAAAAATAAAACAGAGGAATCTTTCCGCATCCTTTTAACTCCATGTCATGAAAACTTTCAGCTGCTTCATTTCTCTTTGGCACAGGAGCAACAGTGCCATTAAAAAAAATGGCAGTACTATAATTTTCTTGAAGCTTTATTGGAGGTGAAAGTGTGGAGGAAAAACTCCCATCTTCCTTTCTTCGTGGTAATTTGAACTCTCTTCAGAATATCTTTGCAAAATGGGACAGAGGTTGTGTAAGTCGTTACAACGCTTGTGCAACCAGCCCAGCAGGAACACAGGCAGACTTCAGAATAAGAGCTGTGGTTCATACAGATGATTACCAAGGGGAAAGAGTAAAGTTTGCTGTTCAGTGAAACAAGCACAGTCTCTTCCCTCAGATTGAGTTGCCCTGTGAAATCGGACTTGTTTCATAACACAAGTGATATAAAACGGTTGCATAGGCTTGTAGACTTTGTCCTGTTGCTATTGAACTGCAGCTATTTTATATATTCATTCTGTTGTGTAATATCTAGCTCAAGTGGAGTTAGAGAATAAAACAGTAACGTAATTTTTTTTAAAAAAAAAATCACTTAACTTCTAGACTCACCACCATCACCACCACACATACACCACTAATTAATCACTACAGTAGAGGATGATTACTGCCAAGCTCCAACCAACCCATCAGGAAAGAAAAACAAATGTTTTGCTTACGAACGTTATTGTGAAATTCACTTTTGCCTAAGAATTCATCAAAGTAAGGAGAATAATGTGCCTTTACCCACAAATCTCGGCACACCAGAAATGAGCAAGTGAAGCTTTTTTTTTTCTTTTCATTTTTGCAGCATGGAGTTAAATGGTGTCAAAGCTTCTCCATTAAGCTGCCATTACAGGCAAAGGGAACTTGACAGATAAGGAAGTCAGTAAAAAAGAAAAGAAAAAAGTAGCACTATCTTTACTCCTGTTCAATTATATGCCATCACTCCAGATAGTCTTAAACTCCCATCTGACCCTGGAATTGTTGCTAGGAATTGTTGTCCAAAAGACCTGGAGGGCACCAGGTTGGGGAAGGGTGCTCTAGCGTGAGCCCTCTCCTGAAACCAGAGAGGACTCATTGGCCCCGTTCAGACAACACGCTAAACCATGCTGTTTAACCACAAAATGGTTAATGGAATGCATTAAGGTTAATGCATCCCGTTAACCATTTTGTGGTTAAGCAGCATGGTTTAGCGTGTTGTCTGAACGGGGCCATTCTACTTAACCCAGGTGAGTGAAAACTGTAACCTCTCTGCTTAGCTTTACCTGGATTAGAATAAGTCATATTGCCTTCTGCATTCTACATGGCCCCTTCCTTCAAGTTTATCTTCAATTTATTCACTGCCAAGTTCTAAATGTTTCTCCAATAAGGGCAGAGTGTTTTAACTCTCACCCTATTAACAATTTAGCTCTGGCGCCCCACCGCAATCCATCAAATAAGTAGAATTGCTGTACTTATTTCTGCTCATGCCTTTAACAGTGGTCTACTATGCAAATATCAAATAGGTAGTTTTCTCCCATTGCTTTATCTCAAGACCAACAAAAACTTTACCTGCTGAATTACTGTGCACAAACAAATCTCATATAGACAAGGAATTTTCCAGAAGACACTAAGGGAAGTTGTTAGACAATGAGAATCACAAGTATTAAGGTCCATGCAGATTAACTTAATGTGGTTTGAAATTTTCATAGGATCTCCAGTGCAAATCAACTCTTAATCATCCTGGTGTTTAAAAAAAAAAAAAAACGCTTCAGGGGTAGTGTAGGAGGTTTCACAAACACATAATTCCTGTTCCTTACAAGAAGCTCAGGATATAAAAACCAGTACTTGCTTGTACAAGTCAAATTTCTGCTCTCTTCAGAAGCAGCTATTTTGGCAGAACATATTGTATGGTTTTACACACAGAGATATTAGGGTTGCTGCTGTGTGTGGGTGTGCTATTAAGAATGGCATGACATGCAGAAATTGAGCAGGTGAAACATCTCAGCATGTGGACAGGGTTAGATGAACTCACCTGTTAAATTTCTAAGCTATCAAGACCTCTACTATATATTTTAAAAAGGGTAGCAACAAAGACAGGCTCATAGAAAGTTAATTCTCCTATTCTACACTCAAAAAGAGACTCCCCTGCGGAATGCTCTGGACCTGTGAGGATTCTTTTTTTAAGGTGTTCCGAACAAGACTCACTTTGCACCCAGAGAGACACATCACCAAACAGCCCTATGATGGCACTGGCTCAGCCGAGTTACTGATGCAGCCTTTGTGATACCAGCTCTTCTAAACCCTGCCATTCGGAATTAGATTTTTTTTAAAAAACAAAAACAAAAAAAACTACTGAGCTCAAACCATTGTTACCCCTTTTTTCTGAAGGAATTACTTCAGTTAATGAATTTAGCTCCACTTCTGTTACTGTGGCCAGTCATTAGATAAGTTGTTTTATAAGGTAGAGGAAGGAGATAGAGGAAATTTGTCCAAATAGTATTAGTGCTACAAGCACCCTATCTATCTAACTCTTTGAAGGAAACAGGCCTGCCACCCAAACCCTTATCCATTAAAGTGGCCTGCCACTTAGCTCTGTTGTGGTGGGTGCCATGTTGCGGTGGGTGCCATTTTCTCTACCCCAATTTTGGCAGCTCTTGGGGGCCACGTGGCCCCTCTCAAAGAGCTGGATTTAGCTCATGGGACTCCAACTGCTCTCTCACTCACACACACCACTCCTAGCGTGCGCAAGGAAGGGGCTGCCTTCATGGCCCCTGAGATAACAACTGCAAGGATTTTACACTGTAGGATCCAGGCGACTTCTAGCTGTTACTAAGCAGGCAGCCAGGTAAGCAACCATCTCTTTGGCAACAGGAAGGTCATCAAGATCCCCAAGGGAAGGTATGTTACGGGGCTGAGTTCGCAGCGGAGATCCGCTGAGGCCAGCAGTGAGAAAGGAGTAGCGTCGGTTACCTGTTGCCGCTGCTGCGCTGTCGCCACTTGGAGTAGTCGGTTCCTGAGCGTGAGAAAACTTAGGGAAACCGAAACAGGGACAAGCAGTGCAGAGGAACTCAGGGGTGCGGCCCGCGAGAGCTTCTGCCCCTCCTTCCCGGGGCGGCGGAACCAGTCGCAGCTGGGCTGGCGGGGTCTGCAGCGACTGTTGCGCCTCGGCTCAGTCTTGCGGGGCGGCGCGAAGGAAGCTTCTGCCTTGCCCGGAGCGCCCGCCTTTTAGGAGTCAAAGGGGAGGAGAGTCTTGGGCTGAGGATGGGCGAGAGGCGGGTGTCTAAATTGCGCTTGATTGAAAGCCTCACTCTTTGGACTGCGCGGGGCGAGTCACGCGTTATAGTCTCAGCCTAGGCACGTTGGCTCGGAAATTTAAGACCCCTCCTGAGTTCAAGATTTTCAGAGGGGTGGTAGCCCTGTGAGTCTATGGCTAGGGCTGGCCTGAGAGCAGGGCGAGCTGGCCAGTCGCCCAGGGCACCAAGCTGAGCTGACGGGGGCCTTAGCTGAACTCTGTGTTTCCTGAATGTAATGTCTGCAGTGAATTAAGGTGGCAAAAAGCAAGTGTCTGTAACCTTTCCCGCCCCCCGAAGGTCCTACAGGTTTTAGTGTGTATGTACTAACTACAAAAATTATCTTCAATTATGTTTCTTTTTCAATTTCCACTCTGACATAATTTGCGCTAGATAAAAATAAGTGAACACGGCTTTACTTTGAGGTAGGGTGACCATATGAAAAGGAGGACAGGGCTCCTGTATCTTTAACAGTTGCATAGAAAAGGGCATTTCAGCAGGTGTCATTTGTATATATGGAGAACCTGGTCAAATTCCCTCTTCATCACTACAGTTAAAGCTGCAGGAGCTATGCTAGAGTGAACAGATTTAAAATAGGGCAGGGCACCTGCAGCTTTAACTGTTGTGATGAAGAGGGAATTTCACCAGGTTCCCCATATACACAAATGACACCTGCTGAAATTTCCTTTTCAATACAACTGTTAAAGATACAGGAGCCCTGTCCTCCTTTTCATATGGTCACCCTACTCTGAGGTAACCTTATCAAGCACTTAGCACTTCAAATCTTGTAAACGCTCTAGGAGCTACATAAACGCCCTTTCTATTGTATAACTTATATTACTTTTAAAGATAAAAATGGACATTCTGTTACATTGCTATGTCTTGCAATCATGCACAAGCCATACAGCTTGGTGGCGCTGCAAAGCTACAGGGCTGCCCAGAGGCACCGTGGGGGCAACTGGGTCAATTTGCCCCAGGCCCTGCGCTGGCCCTGCCACCTTAATTCTTGGTACTTTGTTTAAAGTTTTCATAAAAAGAAGAAATGGTATATTAGAGTGTTAAGGTGACACTGAATCTCAATTGTGTATGAAGCAGAATAGATGCTAATCTGAGACTTAAGGTGACTGTGAAAGGTATCTTTGGGAGGCTAGAAAGGAGGGGCCTGCTTATTAGCTAGGCCTACAGCACAGATGCAAGCGAGTCTAAAAGTAAAATCTTTATGTAAGGCAACAATAGAGATTAGATTGGTAAGGCAGGCCAAGTAGCCTAGTTGCAGAGTTTCTTGTAAGGAGAGAAAGAACAGGGAAGGCTTTAAGGACAGATTCTGTGGCAGATGAGGCGGCTGGTTCTGGTAAAACTGGAAGAACTCCTGGCCTGTTGGGGAAGTAGTACAAGGAGAGAGTGAACTCCACCTGGGATTTCCAGGCAAGGTGCCACTGCAAAGCCATTTTCTGTGGCTGCAGGGAAAGGTGTAAGAGTGGTGTAAGGCCAGACCTACAGAGAGGGATCATTCCTGAGTGAGTAGTGGAGACTGACAGTAGCAGGACACAACCAGAAGACCTGTGAGACTGAGCCCCAGGAAGTAGAAAGAAGCTGTGCCATAATTTGGAGGATTTTTAGGAGAAGCACCACCCGATCCCTTCTCTCCGTGTAAGACAAAATGGAGCATGGCTATCATTCTCCTTGATCCCAGGTCAAGGAGGAGGAGCTGTAGGCAAGGTCTCAGATGCAATCTGTGCATGCAAGAATTCCTGCATGTGGTCCCCAGCTTTGTACACATATGTACATATTTGTCCATGTAGTGGGCAGCAGCAGAGCCACACAAAACACCTGCACCATGTCCCATAAATGCATTGGGTGCCCCTGAAAAGTTGACCATGGGGGGAGGAGTGTCACCAAAGGCACTCTTTCCTCCGGGCACTATTTATCTTCTTGTCCATCCTATTGTGAGTGAAATCAGAAGACTACAAGGTGAAGGAGGGCAAAGGTGACTGGTAAAAGGCATTGAGTGGGTGCCTATCTGCACCAATACTGACTTCACTCTATTGTAGGGTGACCATATGAAAAGGAGGACAGGGCTCCTGTATCTTTAACAGTTGCATAGAAAAGGGAATTTCAGCAGGTGTCATTTGTATATATGGGGAACCTGGTGAAATTCCCTCTTCATCACAACAGTTAAAACTGAAGGAGCCCTGCCCTCTTTTAAATCTGGTCACTCTAGTATAGCTTCTGCAACTTTAACTGCCGTGATGAGGGAATTTCGCCAGGTTCCCCATATATACAAACAACACCTGCTGAAATTCCCTTTTCTATGCAACTGTTAAAGATACAGGAGCCCTGTCCTCCTTTTCATATGGTCACCCTACTCTATTGGGCAGTGTAATTGGGCTCTCTTAAGAATCCATAGTTTGGTTTGGGAACTATTAGTTAAAAAAACACACCACCCACCATGAAGAGGCTAAAAGGGGAGCAAAAAAAAAATCGTATCCATTTGATTAGTGCACTTGACTGGAATCTGTTTTTGTAATTTGTCTTAGTATCCTTTGTCCCTGTGGATACACGTGTAACCAAGCTTTTTAGGAAGGCCACTATTTTATTTCACTCATGTTGGAGTTAAAGGCCCAAAGGCAAATTGACCCAATCAACATAGAGAAACAAAATTATTATACATTGATCTTGTGTGAGCTTAATAAGGAAGGCGGTTTTAGAAGGACAGGAGATCTGAGCACGTCCTTTTCCTCCTTTGCTGATGGCTTTGGTGTGTGTTAACTTGTCTTTTTTATTTGCACAATTTTTTATTCAGATGGCTATGAGTTAGATATAAATGCTACATCTCTGTAATTCATCAGTTTAAAGTGCTCTTGAATTGATCCACTTGTTTATATAACACTAATTACCATTATGAAGCGTTTACAA